>NC_090834.1:14481439-14784469 GCF_028021215.1 Eschrichtius robustus
GGAGGAGGAGGGGGAGGGGGAGAGGGAGGGGAGGGGGAGGGGGAGGAGGAGGAGGAGGATTGGATTAATCCTTTGAGTCACACTTAGCTATTGCAATGGTGGTCTTTTCACCTCCATACTTGGTCCCACCAATCCATACTCCATAAGACAGTGAGAGTGAACTTAAAACACACCAAAAATGTGATTTTGTCACTCTACTGCTTGAAGCTTAAAACACTCACGCATCATCCTCAGGATGATTATAAAGCCCAGGGATGGCGGTGGGGGTGGGGAAGGAGTCTTGTCCCTGATTCTCTTTCCAGATTTATCTAGCCTTATATTCCTTCCTCCCCCTCTCCCATGCTTCTGCTATACTAAATTATTAGTAGATGGCTAACCACTTCATGCTTTTTCTTTTTCTTACTTCTAAGAAACACTTGGTTTTTCTGCCTAGAAGATTCACCCTCATCTAGTCAACTCATACTAAGGCTTCAGGTTTTAACTAGATGTATCAGCCTCTGGGAAGCCTGCCCTAAACCCCAAACAAAAAGTTAGGTTAGGCAACACTTCTCCACACAGAACTTGTTATAACTGCTATTTACTTGTCTTCCCCCATCTAGATCACTGTGTCCTGTAAAATATTGTTTCTCTTCTCTTTGCTGAAGGAATACATAGGTGGCTGTGTATAACAAAGGTCTTAGTGTTACTGAACCAAACTTGGGTCTACTCGCCCATGCACAGTAAAGCCAATCTACTGACACTGGGTTGTGGTGCAAGAAAGTGCAGTGTTCATTGCACGGAACCAAGCAAGGAATCCAGGCAGCTAGTGCTTAAAAGACCTGAACTCCTTGATGGCTTTCACGGAAAGGTTTTAAAAGACAGGGTGAGGGAGGGAGATTGTGGGGTATGTGATAAGCTCGTGGATATTCTTCTGGTTAGCTGGTGGTGAGGTAAGCAGGAGTCAACATCATCAACCTTTTGGTTTCAACCAGTCTGTGGTCTATGTGCTGTGGGTGGCATACGGTTAACTTCTTCCACCTGGTGGGGGTTTCAGTATCTGCAAAACAGCTCAAAGGACATGGCTCAGAATATTATCTATGGCCCTTGAGGAGGAACTAAAAGCCCTTGACATGGTTTAATGGCTAAACTATTACTATTTTGTCTTGCTTGACTATTTTCCTTTATTTCCTTTTTTTTTTGAATTTTATTTTATTTTGAATTTTATTTTATTTATTTTTTTATACAGCAGGTTCTTATTAGTTATCCATTTTTTATATATTAGTGTATATATGTCAATTCCAATCTCCCAATTCATCACACCACCACCACGCCCCCCCCCCCCACCACTTTCCCCCCTTGGTGTCCATACGTTTGTTCTCTACATCTGTGTCTCTATTTCTGCCCTGCAAACTGGTTCATCTCTACAATTTTTCTAGGTTCCACATGTATGCATTAATATACAATATTTGTTTTTCTCTTTCTGACTTACTTCACTCTGTATGACAGTCTCTAGATCCATCCACGTCTCTACAAATGACCCAATTTCGTTCCTTTTTATGGCTGAGTAATATTCCATTGTATATATGTACCACATCTTTTTTATCTATTCATCTGTTGATGGACATTTAGGTTGCTTCCATGACCTGGCTATTGTAAATAGTGCTGCACTGAACATTGGGGTGCATGTGTCTTTTTGAATTATGGTTTTCTCTGGGTATATGCCCAATAGTGGGATTGCTGGGTCATATGGTAATTCTATTTTTAGGTCTTTAAGGAACCTCCATACTGTCCTCCATAGTGGCTGTATCAATTTACATTCCCACCAACAGTGCAAGAGGGTTCCCTTTTCTCCACACCCTCTCCAGCATTTGTTGATTGTAGATTTTTCTGATGATGCCCATTCTAACTGGTGTGAGGTGATACCTCATTGTACTTTTGATTTGCATTTCTCTAATAATTAGTGATGTTGAGCAGCTTTTCATGTGCTTCTTGGCCATCTGTATGTCCTCTTTGGAGAAACGTCTATTTAGGTCTTCTGCCCATTTTTTGATTGGGTTGTTTGTTTTTTTAATATTGAGCTGCATGAGCTGTTTATATATTTTGGAGATTAATCCTTTGTCTGTTGATTCATTTGCAAATATTTTCTCCCACTCTGAGGGTTGTCTTTTCGTCTTCTTTGTAGTTTCCTTGGCTTTGCAAAAGCTTTTAAGTTTCATTAGGTCCCATTTGTTTATTTTTGTTTTTATTTCCATTTCTCTAGGAGGTGGATCAAAAAAAACTTGCTGTGATTTATGTCAAAGACTGTTCTTCCTATGTTTTCCTCTAAGAGTTTTATAGTGTCTGGTCTTACATTTAGGTCTCTAATCCATTTTGAGTTTATTTTTGTGTATGGTGTTAGGGAGTGTTCTAATTTCATTCTTTTACATGTAGCTATCCAGTTTTCCCAGCACCACTTATTGAAGAGACTGTCTTTTCTCCATTGTATATCCTTGCCTCCTTTGTCATAGATTAGTTGACCATAGGTGTGTGGGTTTATCTCTGGGTTTTCTATCCTGTTCCATTGATCTATATTTCTGTTTTTGTGCCAGTATCATATTGTCTTGATTACTGTAGCTTTGTAGTATAGTCTGAAGTCAGGGAGTTTGATTCCTCCAGCTCCGTTTTTTTCCCTCAAGCCTGCTTTTGCTATTCAGAGTCTTTTGTGTCTCTATAGAAATTTTAAGATTTTTTTGTTCTAGTTCTGTGAAAAATGCCACTGGTAATTTGATAGGGATTGCATTGAATCTGTAGATTGCTTTGGGTACTATAGTCATTTTCACAATACTGATTCTTCCATTCCAAGAACATGGTATATCTCTCCATCTGTTTGTGTCATCTTTGATTTCTTTCATTAGCATCTTATAGTTTTCTGAGTACAGGTCTTTTACCTCCTTAGGTAGGTTTATTCCTAGGTATTTTACTCTTTTTGTTGCAGTGGCGAATGGGATTGTTTCCTTAATTTCTCTTTCTGATCTTTTGTTGTTAGTGTATAGGAATGCAAGAGAGTTCTGTGCATTAATTTTGTATCCTGCAACTTTACCAAAGTCATTGGTTAGCTCTAGTAGTTTTCTGGTGGCATCTTTAGGATTCTCTATGTATAGTATCATGTCATCTGCAAACACTGACAGTTTTACTTCTTCTTTTCCAATTTGTATTGCTCTTATTTCTTTTTCTTCTCTGATTGCTGTGGCTAGGACTTCCAAAACTATGTTGAATAATAGTGGCGAGATTGGACATCCTTGTCTTGTTCCTGATCTTAGAGGAAATGTTTTCAGGTTTTCACGATTGAGAATGATCTTTGCTGTGGGTTTGTTGTATATGGCCTTTATTATGTTGAGATAGGTTCCCTCTATGCCCACGTTCTGGAGAGTTTTTATCATAAATGGGTGTTGAATTTTGTCAAAAGCTTTTTCTGCATCTATTGAGATGATCATATGGTTTTTCTTCTTTGATTTGTTAATATGGTGTATCACATTGATTGATTTGTGTATATTGAAGAATCCTTGCATCCCTGGGATAAATCCCACTTGATCATGGTGTATGATCCTTTTAATGTGTTGTTGGATTCCGTTTGCTAGTATTTTGTTGAGGATTTTTGCATATATATTCATCACTGATATTGGTCTGTAATTTTCTTTTTTTGTAGTATCTTTGACTGGTTTTGGTATCAGGGTGATGGTGGCCTCATAGAATGAGTTTGAGAGTGTTCCTTCCTCTGCCATTTTTTGGAAGAGTTTGAGAAGGATGGGTGTTAGCTCTTCTCTAAATGTTTGATAGAATTCACCTGTGAAGCCATCTGGTCCTGGACTTTTGTTTGTTGGAAGATTTTTAATCACAGTTTCAATTTCATTACTTGTGATTGGTCTGTTCATATTTTCTATTTCTTCCTGGTTCAGTCTTGGAAGGTTATACGTTGCTAAGAATTTGTCCATTTCTTCCAGGTTGTCCATTTTATTGGCATAGAGTTGCTTGTAGTAGTCTCTTAGGATGCTTTGTATTTCTGCAGTGTCCATTGTAACTTCTCTTTTTTCATTTCTAATTTTATTGATTTGAGTCCTCTCCTTCTTTTTCTTGATGAGTCTGGCTAAAGGTTTATAAATTTTGTTTATCTTCTCAAAGAACCAGCTTTTAGTTTTATTGATCTTTGCTATTGTTTTCTTTGTTTCTATTTCATTTATTTCTGCTCTGATCTTTATGATTTCTTTCCTTCTACTAACTTTGGGTTTTGTTTTTCTTTCTCTAGTTCCTTTAGGTGTAATCTAAGCTTACACCAAAACGTTTACTTGAGATTTTTCTTGTTTCTTGAGGAAGGCTTGTATTGCTCTAAACTTCCATTTTAGAACTGTTTTTGCTGCATCCCATAGGTTTTGGGTCATCGTGTTTTTGTTGTAATTTGTCTCTAGGTAGTTTTTGAATTCCTCTTTGGTTTCTTCAGTGATCTCTTGGTTATTTAGTAGCGTGTTGTTTAGCCTCCATGTGTTTGTGTTTTTTACGTTTTTTCCCCTGTAATTGATTTCTAATCTCATAGCGCTGTGGTAGGAAAAGATGTTTGATATGATTTCAATTTTCTTAAATTTACTGAGGCTTGATTTGTGACCCAAGATGTGATCTATCCTGGAGAAAGTTCCGTGTGCACTTGAGAAGAAAGTGTAATTTGCTGTTTTTGGATGGAATGTCCTATATATATCAATTAAATCTATCTGGTCTATTGTGTCATTTAAAGCTTGTGTTTCCTTATTAATTTTCTGTCTGGATGATCTGTCCATTGGTGTAAGTGAGGTGTTAAAGTCCCCCACTATTATTGTGTTACTGTTGAGTTCCTCTTTTATAGCTGTTAGCAGTAGCCTTATGTATTGAAGTGCTCCTATGTTGGGTGCATATATATTTATAATTGTTATATCTTCTTCTTGGGTTGATCCCTTGATCATTATGTAGTGTCCTTCCTTGTTTCTTGTAACATTCTTTATTTTAAAGTCTATTTTATCTGATATGAGTACTGCTACTCCAGCTTTCTTTTGATTTCCATTTACATGGAATATCTTATTCCATTCCCCTCACTTTCAGTCTGTATGTGTCCCTAGGTCTGAAGTGGGTCTCTTGTAGACAGCATATACATGGATCTTGTTTTTGTGTCCATTCAGCGAGCCTGTGGCTTTTGGTTGGAGCATTTAATCCATTCACGTTTAAGGTAATTATCGATATGTATATTCCTATTACCATTTTCTTAATTGTTATGGGTTTGTTTTTGTAGGTCCTTTTCTTCTCTTGTGTTTCCCACTTAGAGAAGTTCCTTTAGCGTTTGTTGTAGAGCTGGTTTGATGGTGCTGAATTCTCTTAGCTTTTGCTTGTCTGTAAAGCTTTTGATTTCTCTGTCAAATCTGAATGAGATCCTTGCCGGGTAGAGTAATCTTGGTTGTAGGTTCTTCCCTTTCATCACTTTAAGTATATCATGTCACTCCCTTCTGGCTTGTAGAGCTTCTGCTGAGAAATCAGCTGTTAACCTTATGGGAGTTCCCTTGTATGTTATTTGTCAGTTTTCCCTTGTTGCTTTCAATAATTTTTCTTTGTCTTTAATTTTTGTCAATTTGATTACTATGAGTCTCGGCATGTTTCTCCTTGTGTTTATCCTGCCTGGGACTCTCTGTGCTTCCTGGACTTGGGTGGCTATTTCCTTTCCCATGTTGGGGAAGTTTTCGACTATAATCTCTTCAAATATTTTCTCTGGTCCTTTCTCTCTCTCTTCTCCTCCTGGGACCCCTATAATGCGAATGTTGTTGCGTTTAATGTTGTCCCAGAGGTCTCTTAGGCTGTCTTCCTTTGTTTTCATTCTTTTTTCTTTATTCTGTTCCATGGCAGTGAATCCCACCCTTCTGTCTTCCAGGTCACTTATCCATTCTTCTGCCCCAGTTATTCTGCTATTGATTCCTTCTAGAGTATTTTTCATTTCAGTTATTTTATTGTTCACCTCTCTTTGTTTGTGCTTTAATTCTTCTAGGTGTTTGTTCTTTAATTCTTCTAGGTCTTTGTTAAACATTTCTTGCATCTTCTTGATCTTTGCCTTCATTCTTTTTCCGAGGTCCTGGATCATCTTCACTATCATTATTCTGAATTCTTTTTCTGGAAGATTGCCTATCTCCACTTCATTTAGTTGTTTTTCTGGGGCTTTATCTTGTTCCTTCATCTGGTGCAAAGTCCTCTGCCTTTTCATTTTCTCTGTCTTTCTGTGAATGTGGTTTTCCTTCCACAGGCTGCAGGATTGTAGCTCTTCTTGTTTCTGCTGTCTGCCCTCTGATGGATGAGGCTATCTAAGAGGCTTGTGCATGCTTCCTGAAGGGAGGGACTGGTGGTGGGTAGAGCTGGCTGTTGCTCTGGTGGGCAGAGCTCAGTAAAACTTTAATCCACTTGTCTGCTGATGGGTGGGGCTGGGTTCCCTCCCTGTTGGTTGTTTGGCCTGAGGTGACCCAGGACTGGAGCCTACCCAGCTCTTTGGTGGGGCTAATAGCAGACTCTGGGAGGGCTCACGCCAAGGAGTACTTCCCAGAACTTCTGCTGTGTCCTTGTCCCCACAGTGAGGCACAGCCACCCCCCGCCTCTGCAGGAGACCATCCAATACTAGCACGTAGGTCTGGTTCAGTCTCCTATGGGGTCACTGCTCCTTCCCCTGGGTCCCGATGTGCACACTACTTTGTGTGTGCTCTCCAAGAGTGGGGTCTCTGTGTGGATGGATCTAGAGACTGTCATACAGAGTGAAGTAAGTCAGAAAGAGAAAAACAAATATCATATATTAATGCATATATGTGGAACCTAGAAAAATGGTACAGATGAACAGGTTTGCAGGGCAGAAACAGAGACACAGATGTAGAGAACAAACGTATGGACACCAAGGGGGGAAAGTGGTGGGGGGGAGGGTGGTGGTGGGATGAATTGGGAGATTGGGATTGACATATATACACTAATATGTATAAAATAGATAACTAATAAGAGCCTGATATATAAAAAATAAAATAAAATTTTAAAAAATGTATTCAAAAAAAAAAAAAAAGTGGAGTTTCTGTTTCCCCAGGTCCTGCTGAAGTCCTGCAATCACATCCTGCTAGCCTTCAAAGTCTGATTCTCTGGGAATTCCTCCTTCCGTTGCCAGACCCCTAGGTTGGGAAGCCTAATGTGGGGCTCAGAACCTTCACTCCAGTGGGTGGACTTCTGTGGTATAAGTGTTCTCCAGTCTGTGAGTCACCCACCCAGCAGTTATGGGATTTGATTTTATTGTGATTGTGCCCCTCCTACCGTCTCATTGTGGCTTCTCCTTTGTCTTTGGATGTAGGGTATCTTTTTTGGTGAGTTCCAGTGTCTTCCTGTCGATGATTGTTCAGCAGTTAGTTGTGATTCTGGTGCTCTCACAAGAGGGAGTGAGCGCACGTCCTTCTACTCTGACATCTTGAACCAATCTCCTATTTTCCTTTATTTCTAAATATTCTGACTTCTCCAGTTAATTTTATTCTTTGGAACTTGGGGAAGGCCTGGGAGGTTAAAGTTTTTCTACAAACAAGAAGTGGGTGGAGGACATGGAAGGCTCTGTCCTGGGAGGGCCCCCCTGGGTCCTGCTTGGTTACATTAGTCAAACTGGAGGCTGGATGCTGCTTTCTTCTCACCATTGGACACACCCCGAGGTGAAGATTTTATTCCACTCATGACAAAGTACCACTTGTAGGGGACTGGGCTTATCACACGTTTCTGGTCCCAAAGTAAGTTTATGCCTAAACTGGGAACCTTGAGACCTGTCAATTCTGTCTGAGAGTCTTAGCTGTATAGTTTTCCTTAGGCCACTTAGCTGGCCTCATGCTCTTATCCCATAACTGCTCTACCTTCTGCCCTACCCCCGTGGTTCCTCTCTCGCCCTTTCCCTTGTGCCATTTGAAATTCCAATGTAAAGAGATTGCCTGAAATCCTCTACCTCCTCACACAGGAAACTTGGCTCCTCTTCTCCCTCCCTTCTCAAGACACTGCTTTTCTTGCTCTTTCTTCAAATGCCCCTACCCCCTTATAGGACAAGAATCAAGAGAAAAAATTTGAGGGACTTCCCTGTGGTCCATTGGCTAAGACTCCACGCTCCCAGTGCAGGGGACCCGGTTCAACCCCTGGTCAGGGAACTAGTTTGCACATGCTGCAACTAAAGACCCTGCATGCCGCAACTAAATATCCCGTGTGCTGCAACTAAGAGCTGGCACAGCCAAATAAATAAATAAATAATTTTAAAAAAAGAGAGAGGGAGAAAGTTTGAATATTTTCCTTGTTCCTCACTGCCTTTTCCAGCCTGTTATGTTTCCACTCTCCTGCATGAAACCTTTGTGGAGATGCTGTTGTCATCTTATGTCACATCCCCTTGGTCCATCTATGGCTTCAGCTGCAGCTGTGTGGTCACTTCTGATGCACATTGATGCCATCCCACATCAAAAGCCTGCTGCTATGACACCTGCAGCCTTTTCTGCCTCAGTTTGCAGGTGGGAACAACTTTGAATGGGTAGGAGAGGGTAGGGAGTGAATGCTCCCAGAGGCAGCCCTCTACTAGTGGGAGAGGAGTTAGTGGATCATGGCCCAGCCTTTCAGTCAGAGGATTCATTTCTGAAATGCATTCTACATGGTTCCTCAGAGGGCCTCCGAAGAGATTGACCCAGGTGCCCAGAGCAGTTACTCACTTAACACTGCACTCTTCACTGGCTCTCTCCTTCCCTCTCTTACTCCCCCAGCTCCCTCATTTTGGCTTGATAGGATCGATTCCCCAATAAACTGCCAGTTCCTAGGTCCTCTCCTCTGGCTTTCTGCCCCTCTTCTTTTGAGGTTTTGTGTATGATGTAAACAAGAGATTCAATTTCACTTTTCTATATGACATTTTTCCAAGCTCCACATTTTTAATAGTCTTTCCTTTCCTCACTCCTCTGACATGCCCCCTGTATTATATACCAAAATTTCATATGTGTAAAGGTCTAACTAATGGGGTATGATTGTTTCACTAGTTAATTTTTCCATCCCTACATCAATGCCACATCATCTTTATTTTTTTCTCTCTTTTTAAAAATTGAAGTATAGTTGATTTACAATATTATATAAATTTCAGGTGTGCAACATAGTGATTCACAATTTTTAAAGATTATACTCCATTTATAGTTATTATAAAATATTGGCTAGGGCTTCCCTGGTGGCGCAGTGGTTAAGAATCCACCTGCCAATGCAGGGGAAACGGGTTCGAGCCCTGGTCTGGGAAGATCTCATATGCTGCGGAGCAACTAAGCCCATATTCCACAACTACTGAAGCCTGCATGCCACAACCACTGAAGCCCACGCACCTAGAGCCTGTGCTCCGCAACAAGAGAAGCCACCACAGTGAGAAACCTGCGCACCGCAACAAAGAGTAGCCCCCGTTTGCTGCAACTAGAGAAAGCCCACGCGCAACAAAGACCCAACTCAGCCAAAAATAAATAAATAAATAAATAAATTTACAAAGAAAAAATAAAATATTGGCTATAGTCTCTTGAATTCCTTTTTTAAAATAATATTTATTTGTTTTGGCTGCGCCAGGTCTTAGTTGTGGCATGCGGGATCTTTAGTTGTGGCATCTGGACTCTTAGTTGCGGTGTGCATGTGGGATCTAGTTCCCTGATCAGGGATCCAACCCAGGCCCCCTGCACTGGGAACATGGACTCTTACCCACTGGACCACCAGGGATGTCCCAGCTCTCCATTTATTTATTTTTAAATGTCTCAGTGTTTTATAATTTCCTCTATATAGGTCACATTTTATTGGGGTTAGATTTTTGTTGAATATACTCTGATACTATGTTAGGTGGTATCTTTTTTTAAATTGAGGTATAGTTGATTTTCAATAATATGTTAGCTTCAGGTGTACAACATAGTAATTCAATATTTTTATAGATTATACTCTATTTAAGGTCTTTTTTAAGCTATGTTTTAAGTTAACTGTTGGGGATACAAATGTTTATTAATATTATGTATATTAATCTTATATGTTTCATTGCTAAATCCTCCTATTATTCCTAATCATTTGTTTATATTCTTTTGTTATGGTATTGTGAAAAATCATGTCATCTGCCAACAATTACAGCTTTAGTTCCTCTTTTTTTGTTCTGTAATCCTCTAATTTGTTTTCCTTATTGTACTGCACTGGACAGGGCTCTGTCTGATACAACGTGGAATAGAAGTGGGGACATTGGGCGCTCTTCTCAATTCTTAATTTGGAAATGAATCTGCTATTTCCCCATTTAGGATAATATTTGCTGAAGGATTTTAATAATTATTGTTTATCAGGTTAAAGAATTCCCTTCTAGTTCCAATTTACAAAGAATTTTTATCCTGAATAGGCATGGGATTTTATTCAATCCTTTTTCTGCTTCTATTGAGTTGCTCATGTAGTTTTTCTCTGAATCTGTTTATGTGGTAAATTACGTTTGTAGATTTTCTAATATTAAACCATTGTTGTATAACTGGTGTTGGGCTGCACCCTGCAGGCCTGCACACTTTGTAGTTGCCCAGTTAGTGACCGAAGAAAGAGCCTGGAGACAGGGACAGAGACATCAATGGTTTATTGGACAGGGGATCTTCCACAAAGTGTCCTGGAGCGACACCCCACCGTGTGTGGCAGATGGCCTGGAAGGACATAGCGGCTTTTGCTCTGGGGGGCGTGGTGGTGGGAATTGATGTCAGTTGGGCTCAGTTATCAGGGACTAATTAAGCCCTATGATTAATTGGATAGTAATGTGAGTGAAGCAGCGACTGGTTGAGCAGGAGATGTACAGAGAGCAAGAGAACAACCATCTTGAATGGCCTGACCATACAACTGGATAAATCCTGTTTGGTAGTGGTCCCTTCCATCCTCCCTCCCTCCGTATTTTCTTTCTTCCTTCCTTCCTTTCTCCCTCCTTTCTTTCCTTCCTCCCTTCCTTCCTCCCTTCTTTCCTTGCTTCCTTCCTTCCTTTCTTTCTTTCTGATTTTTCCCTCTATTTTCATTAGTGAAATAGGCTTGAAATTTCTTTGTTACAGTATCTTTGATTTTTGCATTGGCGTTATGCTGACCTCAATGAATGAGTTAAGTAGTATTTTATTTCTTCAATACTCTGGAAGAATTTAACTTTTTTTTCATTCATTTGCCACTCATTCACTGGTTTTTCAGCTTCTAAACTTTTGTTCTATTTCCTATCTGCTGTTATCTTCACATTCTCCTTGTCTTTTATGGGTATATGCCGTTTTAGTAGGGTTTCAGGAGTGAAAGGGGATAAATAACATGTGTGTGTTCAGTTTGTCATACCAAATCTGGTATCTCTATTTCTTTTCCCACTTATGCATTTATCTGTAAAGTTGGACTAATTGAGAGTTGATTGTATAAAGAGTAGATTCAGATCTGAGCTTGCATATTTAACTTTAAATTATTCATTTTAATGGAAGAACTAAGAAGCCTATATAACATAAAACAGTACATAGTTAAAAAAATAATTTACCAATTCAGTAGCAATGAGCACCCCCAAAGCCCAGATAAGTAGGCCTCAAACACTATTTCCCATTAAAAGTAATCAAGGAGGGCTTCCCTGGTGGCTCAGTGGTTAAGAATCCACTTGCCAATGCAGGGGATATGGGTTCGAGTCCTGGCCCAGGAAGATCCCACATGACGTGGAGCAACTAAGCCCATGTACCACAACTACTGAGCCTGTGCTCTAGAGTTTGCATGCCACAACTACTGGGTCCGCGTGCCACAACTCCTGAAGCCCGCACGCCTAGAGCCTGTGCTCCGCAACAAAAGAAGCCACCGCAATGAGAAGTCCGAGCACCGCAACGAAGAGTAGCCCCCGCTCGCCGCAACCAGAGAAAGCCTGCACACATCAACAAAGACCCAATGCAGCCCAAAATAAAAATAAAAAAAAAATAAATTTATTAAAAAAAAAAGTAATCATGGATACCTGAAGGATTGTGGATGATTTCAGATCTGGGGCAAGAAGTAGACAAGATGAGGTTGCAACATCTTGTCACATGTGTCAAAAAGACTGTCATGTGAGAAATTACCTTTATGTTATGATGGCCTCTTAATATACTACATAACAAACAATCCCAGAGATCACAGAGCAGAATGGTTCACAGACAAAATTAATACCCTTGATTCATTTGGTTTATTAAATCAATTAAAAACATTTAGTGAGTAGCAATGGGAAAGAGATGTGGAAGGTTAATCCCTCTGGGGTAGGGTATAAACCGGTGGAAGACCCACTGGGTGTGAATCCTGTCTACATAATGTTCATCAGCCCTACCTTTCTCTCTGCTGCAAGGACTGGGAGTGTGGATGAACAGGGAGGCTCTGCAGATGATGGTAGCTGGATTGCAAACACTCTTGCTCCCATCAAGGGGCTCAGGACATACTACCCCAAAAGATGGCACCTTGGCATATTGAATATTTTAAGCTGAAGGACTTTGAGAAAACAGCAGCAGCAGGAAGCTCACTCTCTCCTTCCCCCCTTGCCCTTCTACCCTGAAACATGTAGGTCATAAATCCTCATGTGATAGGTGCCCTACCTATGCCTGGAGGAAAGGAACATTCTTATCTCCAAAGACAGAGGAACTCGGAGAAGAATCTGTCCTTGTTAAATTTCCCCCAGTGTAGTACAATGACCTCATACTCCTCAAACTATTATTCCACCACAATGGTCCACTCTTCAGCAAACCCAGCATAAAATACTCAGGTGTGCTTCTTTGAGTCTTCATTTCCTTATGAAGTCTCCCATGTCCTGCAAAATTACATTAAATCAATGTGTAGGTTTTCCTCCTGTTAATCTTTCTTTGTCAGTTTAATTTTCAGACCCAGCCAGGGACCCTAAGAGGGTAAAGGAAAACTTTCCCCTCTCCTGCACTCTGTTGTAGGGACACAAGGGCAACAATTCCAGGCTACAGCTGTAGCTTGTCAGTTACTGTGATAGGCAGTTATGGGTTTTACCTGCGTATGTCAGGCAGAGTACAGAGTGCCACAATAGGTGTCACAAGCAAATGACTGATTTAAGATTTTACAAATATTGAGTGTCTCAGAAATATCTGGTGTTTCATGTGCCTCATGTAGATTAGTATTCACCTATTTAGTCTGTCCATTGCTTCCTATATCAACAGATATCTGCTTTATTCATTAAGGCCTGCTCTACCTCACAAACTACTCACTTCTACACTTAATTTCTTGTATCCTCCTTATTTGTCTCCTTCTCTTATTTTCCATAGCAGACCTGACTATTCTTTTTTCTTTTTTTTGGCCGCACCGTGCAGCTTGCAGAAGCTTAGTTCTCCGATCAGGGATTGAACCCGGGCTGGGCCCCAGCAGTGAGACAGTGAAAACACCGAGTCCTAACCACTGGGCCACCAGGGAATTCCCAGACCTGAATATTCCTAAATAACATAGCAAACACACCTTACAAGGATTCAAGAGCCAATCTGAAGAGGCTCCCGCCAGCTAATGATGGGATAATTTGAGAATCAATAAGTATAATATCTGTAATGTTTGCAATGCATCAAATATGTTTAATGCCATGAGTTTATAATGACACTACAAACAAACAAACATACAAAAAAATCTTTAAATGGTAACACTTGGACGATACTAGTGAACCAGGTTGTTGTGTTCAAAACTAGTCTTTCCTGTATAAACTATCCCACTGGGTAACCATTTAGCAGATGAGGAAGTTTCTCTTCCTAGAAGTAGCCTAGCTAGTAAATGAAGCAGGAATGATAGAATTAGAACATCATAGTTTTATAATGCCTAATGAATGGTTCTAGGTACTGAGCATTGAAGACTGCTAACCGAACCAAAAAAGATGACATTATGTACCTCTTGAAGGAAGAATACAATACCACATGTGAGGTAGTCTCACAAAAAATCAACTCTGATTCTGACTGAGGCTCAGTCAAGTCTACAGCATGACTCTCAGGTGTGGTCAATCATCACCTGACAATTTGTTAGAAATACAAAATTTCAGGACTTGCCTCGGACCAGAAACAGAAACTCTGAAGGTCGGGCCCTGCAATCTGTTTCAATAAACCATTCAGAAGAGACTCTGATGACCACTAAAGATTGAGAACCACTGCTCTAAATCCAATTTATAGGAAATACAGAGGAACATATTACACGACATGATAATGTAGGCAAAAAGTCCAGACTGTGGAAAAATCCAGAGACAAATGACTCAGTTTCTTTAAATGTAAATTGCAAGGAAATGAAAAAGTGATGAAGAGGAAGCTATAGATTAAAAGAGACTTGGGAAACATACGGACCAATTGCAAATTTTGCACCTTATTTGGACCCTAACTCAAATATGTAAACTGTATCCTTTTGAATTATGGTTTTCTCAGGACACATGTACCCCAGTGTGCACTGCAGCACTATTTACAATAGCCAGGACATGGAAACAACCTAAATGTCCAACAATAGATGAATGGATAAAGAAGATGTGGTACATATATACAACAGAATATTACTCAGTCATAAAAAAGGAATGAAATTGGGTCATTTGTAGAGATGTGGATGCACCTAGAGTCTGTCACACAGAGTGAAGTAAGCCAGAAAGAGAAAAACAAATATCGTATATTAACACATATATGTAGAATCTAGGAAAATGGTACAGATGAACCTATTTGTAGGGCAGGAATAGAGACGTAGACGTAGAGAATGGACATGTGGGCACAGGGAGGGAAGAGGAGGGTGGGACGAATTGGGAGATTAGGTTTAACATAAATACACTACCATGTGTAGAATACATAGCTAGTGGGAACCTGCTGTATAACACAGGGAGCTCAGCTCAGTGCTCTGTGATGACCTAGATGGGTGGGATGGGGTGGGTGGGAGGGAGGTCCAAGAGGGAGGGGATATAGGTATACATATAGCTGATTCACTTCATTGTAGAGCAGAAACTAACACAACATTGTAAAGCAACTTTACTCCAATTAAAAAAATAAAACAATAATAAAACACAAGTATGTAAACTGTAAAAAACATAACATTTATGAGATAACTGGAAATTTTAACACTGTATATTTGATATTTAGGAAATGTTAATTCTTGTTAGGTGTGACAATGGCATTGAAGTTATATTTATGGGTGAAATGATTTTTTTCCATTTGTTCAAAATAAGATTGGATGGATAGGTGAAGGTATAAGTGGAAAAAAGTTGACCGTGAGTTGCTGATAATCGGGGCTGAGTGATAGGTACCTAGGGGTCATTATACCATTTTGTATACTTTTGTATATGTTTGAAATTCTCTATAGTAAAATGATAAAAAAAAAAAATTGCCTTTGACTTTGTGGGGCTATGTGAGAACCCATGGGAAGAGCTTTAGTTTTAAATACAGAATCCCCAGAATGGGCCCGAGTTCTTCCATTTATTTTGTAGTGAGAGTGAGCTGGATAGCTGGGCAAATAGCTTCACATCCTCCTCCTCGTTTTCTTCATCTGTAAAAAAGAATAGTCATAATTAAAGGATATAATGTCTTCAAATGCTTTGCAAAGAGCTTTGCAGATAGAAGCTTCTATATCAAGTATCTGTGAATTCCTTAAAGCCCAATATGGCATCTCCTAATATTTCTTCAGCACAGTGTGGGGCATATATCAGTCGCTCCTTAAGTGTTCAGCCTCAGTTTCTTTAAATTTTATTTATTTATTTATTTATTTATTTATGGCTGTGTTGGGTCCTCGCCTCTGTGCGAGGGCTTTCTCTGTGGCAAGTGGGGGCCACTCTTCATCGCGGTGCGTGGGCCTCTCACTATCGCGGCCTGTCCTGTTGCGGAGCACAGGCTCCAGATGCGCAGGCTCAGCAATTGGGGCTCATGGGCCCAGTCGCTCAGCGGCATGTGGGATCTTCCCAGACCAGGGCTCGAACCCATGTCCCCTGCACTGGCAGGCAGACTCTCAACCACTGCGCCACCAGGGAAGCCCTAGCCTCAGTTTTCTTATTCAATCAAATCATTATTTATTAAATAAATGAATGGATGAGTACATTCCAAATTCTAGGTTTCAGACCTCTAGGTTGAATCATCCATTCAGTAATTAAGACCTAGAATAAATGAATAAAAGTAGGAGACACATCCTGACAATTATGATTTAATGCATTACATTATACATATTCAAATAGAATCTATTATATATATTATAGATTATATTTGCTCCCCTCCTTTCATGATGGCTACTAGGCTGAAAACAGTGGAAGGTGGAAAACTCTTGTTCAGTGCAGATTTTTCAATTATGGAGAGAATCTTTCCTGAGATATAAAAATAAGCAAAGTTAAAGCTGGGACTTGGTTTTAGGTCTTCACCCTTGGAGCTTTTTTGGGTTCCACCAGAGGGCGCTCCATACCTCGTGGCTTCGCTGAGGTGTGGGAGCCCAGCATGGAGCCCACAGGAGCCTATCTGGTAGGCATGCAGTCACTCCTTTAGCAAATGTACATTGAGCCTCTACTGTGTGCCTAGCACGTTTAGGTGCTGAGGATACAGAGACGAAAAGACCTGGACCCTGCCCTCAAAGGACCCAGTCTAGAGTGGAGACAGACGTGTAAACAAGTAATGATGGCATAGTGCAGCAAGGGCCATAATAAAGGTGTTACAAGGTGTAAGGAACTATTAACTCTGGCTCCAGGGCTCAGGGAAGACTTCATAGAATGTGAGCTTAATTTTGAAAGGCAAATAAGAATTCATCAGATGGACAAAGTAGACAGAATAGCGTGTACAGATATATACGTGAAGGTAAGAACACACACGTGGTTCTTTTGGCATGGCCAAGAGTGAGTTTCAAGGAGCCTGGAAAACGTGGAAGTGGGGCTGGATAGTTGGTGGGGACGGATCATGAAGGGCCTTATTCCATGAAAAGAGAAGAGCCTCTGAGTGTTTTTTGTTTTCTTCTTTCTTTTGGCCGTGCAACTCGGCATGTGGGATCCTAGTTCCCAGATCAGGCATCAAACCCACACCCCCTGCATTTAAAGGGTGGACCCTTAACCACTGGACCTGCAGGGAAGCTCCCCTGTTCGTGTCTATATCCAGCTCAGTAACCACAGGAGCGATCTTAAACTCTAGGAGGGATTATCCTCTCAACACAGTTACGCACAAAAGAATTCTTTAGTTTTTGTCTTTGAAAGGCTCCTCAGGGAGCACGTACACACTACACAAGATCTTCATTCTCCTGATTTTATAATCAGTGGCGTTTGGTTATTCACTTTCTCAACTTTTTAGATTTGATCTATGTGACTTTTAGATGTGTTGGAGAATCAAACTAGCTCTCAAAAGCGTGAAGATTTGTCATCGTTAAGGATCTCAAAAAAAAAAAAAAATTGTGGTTCAAGCTGCTAAGGCAGTTCCAGAAGAGTCCTTCTAGAAACGTTTGGAATAATGTCAGCATCATTAGAGTAAGAGCTTGCACTCAGTGTGACAGCTTTAAATGATCATTTTTTGCTCTGTCTTTGAAAGCCTCATTTCCTCTGCTTACTGCTAGTGTAGCCCAGCAGACACTGACACTCAGAGGGCGTATAACACGAGGGCAGGCTGGAAGAAAACAGCAACGTTGCCGAGAATTTTTCCCTGTCTTCCCCTTTCAGAAGCTGGAAGCTGGGGAGGGGGAGGGGAACCCCCCGGGGGGCTGGGCAGGCGTGCTTTCTCTCTCTGGCTCTGACTCACCAGGGAAGACTCACATCCTGTTTGCCTGGACAAGCAGCGGGGCTGCCCTTTCCACCCAGAAATGCTTCTGAGTCGACAAGTCCAACCTGCTTGCTCCCTTGCAGGCAACAGGCCTCGATGGGAAATGGAGGGGAGCCCAGAGAGGCTGAAATGCCTTAGCTAACTCAGCACCTTTGCTGCTTCTCAGCATTCAATGGACCTGTGATGAAAAAGAGTGGTTCTGAGGCCCTGCGGCATCTGAGGTTTTCTGAGTAAGACTGAATTTTGAGGATGAAGCACGTTAAATCTTCGATGGTTACGACTAGAAGGGTCCTTCGAAGTCAGTTGGTCCAACCCCCTCACTTTATTAGTGTGGAAACTGAGGACCCAAGAGTTTAAAGTAGGGTGACCCTACATCCCAGTGTCCCTGGGAAGGCCCTGTTTTATTTTTCCAGTGTAAATATCAATAATGCCACTTTCACTCTCAAAACAGTTCCAGTTTGCAGTGAACTAAGTCAGACAGAGAAAGACAAATATCATATGACATTATTGCTTACATGCAGAATCTAAAAAAAAAAAAAGATACAAATGAACTTAATTTACAAAACAGAAACAGACTCACAGACTTAGAGAATGAATTTATGGTTATGGGGGGGTGGGCTGGGGGAGGGATAAATTGGGAGTTTGGGATTGACTTGTACATACTGCTATATTTAAAATAAAATGTCTTTCCATGGAAAACAAAAACAAAACCAAAACCCAACTGTTCCAGTTTGGACAGTAAATTATATGGTCACCCACCCCCACCCTAAGAGAAAAGGAAGGCTGTGAATAGGTGGGGAGCAGTAAAGAAAGAATGTTAAAGGAAAGAAACAGTTTGAGAAAGGTATAGAGAGGAAAATAAGAATGAACTTAGTATGGCAGAACTCTTTTTCAGTGATTCTGCTAAATTACATTTTCTTTCATAAAGGTTTTGCTTCTCAAGATAAAATAGAGAGGAATAAATATTAAAGTTTTGGTAATCTGCTGTTTATTACTAGTACCATGGTTAAATTCTGTTTGGCTGTTACAAACAAATTACTACAAATCATTCATATAAAAATACCAAAGAAATAAACTAGATTAGGGGAAAAACTCAAAATGGTAGACTTTTTTTGGGGAAAGAACACCTTGAGATGACTTTGGTTTTATGAAGAAGAAAGAATTTTTAGTCAAAACTTATGCTTTCCCCATTATCCTATAAGTACTTATTTCTCAGTAGAACTCAGTTATCACTTTTTGTGAACAAGCTGGAATTGTCATGTTACTGTGTATTTGATTTGCTTTAAGATGAACAATAAATTTAATAAAAAAAAAAAGTACTTGTTTCTGCTAACCAGAGATCAGCTTACTTAATCACCAGTGTTTACTGAACACCTACAGTGTGCTAAGTACTGTGCCTGATCAATGAGACAGGGCATTTTTTCCAAGGAACAGGTAAACTTTTTTTTTAATTGAAGTGTATTTGATTTACAATATTGTTTTAGTTTTAGGTGTATAGCATAGTGATTTGTTTTTTGTTTTTGCAGATTATATTCCATTATAGGTTATTATTAACTTATTAAGATATTGGGTATAACTCCCTGTTCTATACAGTAAATCCTTGTTGCTTATCTATTTTATGTATAGTAGTTTGTGTCTGTTAACCCCATACTCCTAATTTGTCTCTCCCCACCTCTGTGTCACATTTGGTAACCATCAATTTGTTTTCTATGTCTGTGAGTCTGTTTCTGTTTTGTATACAGATTCATTTGTATTATTTTTTAGATTCCACATAAAAGTGGTATCATATGATACTTGTCTTTCTCTGAGTTACTTCACTTAGTATGATAATCTCTAGGTCCATCCACGTTGATGCAAATGGCAATAGTTGACTTTTTTATAGTTGAGTAATATTCATATATATATATATATATATATATATATATATATATATATATATACCCCACATCTTTATCCATTCATCTATTGACGGACACTTAGGTTGCTTCGAAGTAGTGGCTGTTGTAAATAGTGCTGCTATGAACATTGGGGTACATGTGTCTTTGTAAATTAGAGCTTTTGTTTTTTCCAGATATATGCCCAGGAGTGGGATGTTGAATCATATAACTCTATTTGTAGTTTTTTAAGGAACCTCTATACTGTTCTCCATAGTGGCTGCACCAATTTACATTCCCACCAGCAGTGCAAGAGGGTTCCCTTTTCTCCACACCCTCTCCAGCATTTGTTATTTGTAGACTTTTTGATGATGGCCGTTCTGTCTGGTGTGAGGTGATACCTCATTGTGCTTTTGCTTTGCATTTCTCTAATAATTAGTGATGTTGAGCATCTTTTCATGTGCCTGTTGGTCATCTGTATGTCTTTGGAGAAATATCTATTTAGGTCTTCTGCCCATTTTTTGATTGGGTGGGTTGTTTATTTATTTATTTGATATTGAGTTGTATGAGCTGTTAATATATTTTGGAAATTAAACCCTTGTTGGTCACATTGTTTGCAAATATTTTCTCCCAGTCCATAGGTTGTCTTTTTGTTTTGTTGATGGTTTCCTTTGCTGTGCAAAAGCTTATAAGTTTAATTAGGTCCCATTTGTTTATTTTTGCTTTTATTTCTTTTGTCTTGGAAGACTTATCTGAGAAAAGATTGCTACAATTTATGTCAGAGAAGGTTTTGCCCATGCTCTCTTCTAGGAGTTTTATGGTGTCATGTCTTACATTTAAGTCTTTAAGCCATTTTGAGTTTATTTTTCTGGATGGTGTGAGGGAGTATTCTAACTTCCTTGGTTTACATGAGGCTGTCCAGCTTTCCCAAAACCATTTGCTGAAGAGACTATCTCTTCTCCATTATATATTCTTGCCTCTTTTGTCAAAGATTAATTGACTGTAGGTGTGTAGGTTTATTTCTGGGCTCTCTATTCTGTTCCATTGAACTATATTGTCTGTTTTTGTGCCAATACTATAGTATTTTGTAGCTTTGTAGTATATTGTCTGAAGTCTGGGAGAGTTATGCCTCCTACTTTGTTCTTTTTCCTCAGGATTGCTCTGGCAATTCTGGATCTTTTATGGTTCCATATAAATTTTAGGATTATTTGTTCTAATTCTGTGAAAAATGTCATGAGTACTTTGATAGGGATATCATTAAATCTGTAGATTGCTTTGGGTAGTATGGCCATTTTAACAATATTCATTCTTCCAGTCCAGGAGCACAGGGTATCTCTTCATTTCTTTGAATCATCTTCAGTTTCCTTTATCAATGTTTTATAGTTTTCAGCATATGAGTCTTTCACCTCCTTGGTTAAGTTTATTCCTAGTTTTTTTTTTTTTAATGTGATTTTAAATGGGATTTTTAAAACTTTCTCTTTCTGATATTTCATTACTAGTGTATAGAAATGCAACAGATTTCTGTATATTAATCTTGTATCTTGCTACCTTGCTGAATTCATTTATTAGTTCTAATAGTTTTTGTGTAGAGATTTTAGGGTTCTCTATATAGAGTATCATGTCATCTGCAGATAGTGACAGTTTTACCTCTTCCCTTCCAATTTGGAAAACTTTAATTTCTTTTTCTTGTCTGATTGCTGTGGTTAAGACTTCCAATATTATGTTGAATAGAAGTGGTGAGAGTGGGCATCCTGGTCTTTGTTCCTGAATATAGCGGGAAGGCTTTCAGTATTCTTGTGTTATCATTGGTGACTGGTATGCACTTTTATATTGCATATCAACCTGTATTGTGACTACTTTTTTGGTTTTTATTGGCCTGATCATGCCTTAAGGGCTAAGATCTTATCTTTTTTTTTTACGCTTGAATTCTTTTTTTAAAAAATATTTATTTATTTATTTTGGCTGTGCCGGGTCTTAGTTGCGGCTCGCGGGACCTTCATTGAGGCTTGTTTAGTTGCGGCATGCATGTGGCATCTAGTTCCCCGAGCAGGGATCAAACCTGGGCCCCCTGCATTGGGAGCGTGGAGTCTCACCCACTGGATCACCAGGGAAGTCCCATACCTTGAATTCTTGAGGGCAGTGCCTGATACTTGGTAGTTGCTCAAAACTATTAAAAAACAAAAAACAAATAACACACACAAAAAATGAGTAATAGGACATGGAAGGAACAACATAGTGAGATTTTGGCATAATCCAAACCTCATTTTTGACAAAATCTCCAAATATTCTCTCATCAAATCTTTTCTTTTAGGAGAGATGCCGAGAAGAGGATGCCTAATGTTTATTTCATTTACTTGTGCTTCAGAAGTCTTCCAGAATGGTGGCAGTGGTAGTGATGGGGAGGGAAGGAAGGCACCACTGGTCAGAGAGTGGCCTGAACATACAATGGAGGGCTGACTGTAGACAAGCTTGATACATTCTATTTTTTTTTTTTTTTGGCCTTGCTGTGCAGCTTGCAGGATCTTGGTTCTCCAACCAGGGATTGAACCCGGGTTCTGACAGTAGAAGCACCGAGTCCTAACCTCTGGACCGCCAGGGAAGTCCCATTTGATACATTGTAATGAGAAGGGGTGACTGGTATTGTAGGAAGAGTTCAAATTGGCTCTGGAGTTGACTTGAGAGCTGGGCAGGCCTGGTTTTGAATTCTGACCATGTCACTAGGTAGGTGACCTTGGGAATGCTACTTGACTTTGGCCAATTTCTCCTCTCATTCCTGTCACCAACTGTGTCAGACCTCCTCTCCCTTTCCGACTTCTGCTCCTCCGTCTCCTTTCCTCATCCTAGGACAGTGACCTTTCTTCCCTAGTACACAAATGAAGTAGGAACCACTAGATGAGAATTCTCTCAGGAGGCGAAAAAATCTTTATAAACGCACACACACACACACACACACACACACTCACACACACGGATGAAAACTTCAATTTTTGGTCCCAACACTTTCACTTTCAAAGTTAGCCAAGTCTGTGCCCAGCCTGGGCTTCCCCCTTATCTAGGTTGACCATATAAATTATCTTCCACACTGTCACAGTGTGAAAGGGGTACTAATTTTTAATTTTAATTTTTTATTTTTTGGCCACCCTGCATGGCATGTGGGATCCTAGTTTCCCACCCAGGGATCGAAACTGCGTCCCCTGCATTGGAAGCGTGGAGTCTTAACCACTGGACCACCAGGGAAGTTCCCCGAAAAGGGTACTATTAACCATTACAGCAGGACAACAAGTATAAAGCAGGACTGTCCTGAGCATCCCCTGAGCATTTAAAAAAAAATTTTATTTATTTATTTAATTTTACTTTTTTTTGGCTGCGTTGGGTCTCCGTTGTTGTGTGCAGGTTTTCTCTAGTTGCAGCGAGCAGGGGCTAGTCTTCGTTGTGATGCATGGGCTTCTCATTGTGGTGGCTTCTCCTGTTGCTGAGCACGGGCTCCAGGCACGTGGGCTTCAGTAGCTGTGGCACATGGGCTCAGTAGTTGTGGCTCATGGGCCCTAGAGAGCAGGCTCAGTAGTTGTGGTGCACAGGCTTAGTTGCTCCAAGGCATGTGGGATCTTCCCAGACCAGGGCTTGAACCCGTGTCCCCTGCATTGGCAGGCAGATTCTTAACCACCAGGGAGGTCTCTGAACATTCTTAACCTCTTGTTAACAATGAGGGAGGTACACTTCCTCCTGTTTGCTGGCTCATTCCCGGAAGCATTTTAACATGCTAATACTTTCCTTTCTTAAAACCAACAAATGAGCCAAAAGCTAAAAAACTTTTTTCTACCACGTTCCCTTCCAGCTACCGCCTCTTCTGCTCCCCTTCATAAGCTCTGACCATAAGTAAACCACTTCCTCACTCCCATTTACCCCTCCATCGACTGCAAAACGACCTCCACCTTTACTACCTTTCGGGTGAAAGTGCTTTCACCAAGGTCACCAGTTGGGTGATCTAGTGAATACTTTCAGTCCTTATTTTACTTGACTCTCAGCAGCACTTGATATTTTGTATATTTGTCTTTTTTTTTTTTTGGAAACCCCCCTCTTCCTTTAGCTTTGGGACACCACTCCAGTTATTTTCTTCTCTCTCCCTTGCGTTTACCCACTCTCTTCAGAGATCTCCTTTTCTCTTGTTCCTTAGGTGATGTTCAGCCTGTAGATTCTGTCCTAGGACTGCATCCTTTCTCACTCTACAGTGGCCCCACAATTGCCTTCTGGAAGGGCTGGAGACCTCAAACTGGCATCTCTAGCCCAGAGCTCTCTTTGGAGCTCGGATCCATTTATCCCATTTTGTACTGAACATCTCTGCTTGGCTGTCCCACAGGAACATCAAACTTGACAACTCCTCATCCTCTCCATTTCAGAGAAGGGCAGCCACTGTCCACCAAGTTACCTATGCTAAAAATTTGAGAATTGTCCTTCAACACTTTCCCTCACTTCCACTTCCAATCATGTACGAATCTCCATCCACTCTGCCTCCTTCATAGCTCTCAAATCCCTACTTCTCTCCATTCCCTCTGCCATTGTTTCAGTTCCTGTCAAATCATCTGCCTGTTGATTACTGTTCCCAGAAGCAGCTTCTTGCTTTCCGTCTTGTTCCTCTCCATTGTCTCTCTCCAAATTGTAGTTGCATGATCTTTTATTTTTTTATTTTTTATTTATTGATTTATTTTTAAAATTTTGGCTGTGCTGGGTCTTCGTTGCGGCGCACAGGCTCTTCGTTGTGGTGTGGGGGGCTTAGTTGCTCTGTGGCATGTGGGATCTTAGTTTCCTGACCAGGGATCGAACCTGTGTCCCCTGCATTGGAAGGCGGATTCTTAACCACTGGACCACCAGGGAAGTCCCACGTGATCTTTTAAATATACAAATTTGATCAGATCACTTTCTGCTGGAAAGTTTTCAATGTCTCCCCATTGCCCTCCAGATAAAGTCCAAACTCCTTAACCCTTATCAAGGGCCTTTAGGGTCTAGCCCCTGATGAGATTTTCAACCTCATCTCTGGTCATTCATTCTCCTTTTCCCCCTTTTCTCTCCACCCACAAGGGCTCGATGGGTATTAGAATGAATGAGTCTCTTTGTGCCTCAATTTCCTCATCTATAAAACGGAGACCTCTGCTTATCTTGCTATTATGAGGATCAGACATAATATCTGTGACATGCCTGTGGTGGTGCTGGGAACATAGTGGGCACTTGATAAATGGTAATTTTTAAATTAATGGTAATTTTTATTTGTTAAAATTGACCAATATTCTATCGAATGATGTCTAAACTATAATGATGTAAAATAATGACTCTCAAACATTTTATTTCTAAGTTTGGTGTTGTCATTTACTTAATGCTAAGGAAACTTGGTAAATGAGGAAGCAGATTTTTGCCAACATTTTATTATGAAAAGTTTCAAACATGCAGAAAAATTGAAAGGATTTTACAGTGAACACCTATATTCCCTGCTTAGGTTCTTCAGCTAACATTTTACTATATATTAATACATGATTTATATCATATATCTGTTCATTTCTCTTTTCATCCCTTTATCCACCTATCCATTAATATCTTATTTTTTGTATGCATTTTACAGTTTCAGACATCAGGACACATCCTCCTACATACTTCAGCATTAATGAGAGTTCAATATTCATTTATAATTCCTTTTAAGAATACATTGAAATAAAATTTGCATACAATGAAACACACAAGACTTAAGCATATACCATTCAAAGAACTTGGCAAATGCCTAAGCCTCTATAACCCAAACCCATATCAAGATGCAGAACATTAATATCACTCCAGAAATTTCCCTCATGCCTCTCCAGTCAATTCCTTCCCCCACTCACTCCCCCAAGGGCAAACACTGTTATGATTTTTTCCCACCAAACATTAGTTTTGCCTGTTCTAGAACTTCGTATAAGTGGAATCAAAGAGTAAGTACTGGGACTTCCCTGGTGACGCAGTGGTTAAGAATCCGCCTGCCAATGAAGGGGACACGGGTTTGATCCCTGGTCTGGGAAGATCCCACATGCCACGGAGCAACTAAGCCCGTGCACCACAACTACTGAGCCTGAGCTCTAGAGCCTGTGAGCCACAACTACTGAGCCCACGTGTCACAACTACTGAAGCCCGCGCACCTAGAGCCCATGCTCCACAACAAGAGAAGCCACTTCAATGAGAAGCCCGTGCACCGCATCGAAGACTAGTCCCCGCTCAATGCAACTAGAGAAAGCCCATGCGCAGCAACGAAGACCCAGCGTAGCCAAAAATAAATAAATAAATAAATAAAAATCTTCAGAAAAGTTGAAAAAAAAAGAGTAAGTACTACTTTATGTCTGGCTAATTTTGTTCAACATAATATATTTGAGATTCATGCATGTGGTTGTATGTATCAGTAGTTTGTTCCTTTTTATTCCTGAGTAGTAAACCATCGTATGAGTATTCTATGGAGTGTTTATCTATTTTTCTGTTGATGGACCCCTGGGCTGGTTCCAATTTGGGGTATTATGAATAAAGCTTCTCCAAATAGTCTCATACAAGTAATTTTGTGGATATATAACTTCATTTCTCTTGGATAAATACCTAGGAGTGAAATTGCTAAGGTGGTTAGCTTTATATGAAACTTAGCTTTACAAGAAACTGCTAGACCTTTTCCCAGTGGTCATGGGAACAGTTTTCAATATGTTAACTAAGTATAACCACAAACAAATAAATTTACTGAGCGTTTTCTATGGGCACTGCACATAGAGCTTTACTTAAATACAGCATTTCACTTGATTCTTATACTAAGTCTATGGGGCAGATAGTATTAATTAATTAATTAATTTATGGCTGTGTTGGGTCTTTGTTGCTGCGTGCGGGTTTTCTCTAGTTGTGGTGAGCGGGAGCTACTCTTCGTTGCATTGCGCGGGCTTCTCATTGCGGTGGCTTCTCTTGTTGCGGAGCACAGGCTCTAGGCGCACAGGCTTCAGTAGTTGTGGCACGTGGGCTCAGTAGTTGTGGCTTGCAGGCTCTAGAGCGCAGGCTCAGTAGTTGTGGTGCACGGGCTTAGTTGCTCCGTGGCATGTGGGATCTTCCCGGACCAGGGCTCGAACCCGTGTCCCCTGCATTGACAGGCAGATTCTTAACCACTGCGCCACCAGGGGAGACCTATGGGGCAGATATTATTTTCATTTTACATGTAAGATAATTGAGGCACAGAGAATTAAATAACTGCCCAAGGTCACACAGCTAGTAAGTGGCCAAGCTTGGATTTGGATCTAAGCAGGTTGGACTCCAGTTCCTATGCCTCATGCTTCCTAATATTTACTAGGAAAAAAAAAAAAAAAGAAGAAGAAAAAGAAGTATAAGAAGAGGCTATTTCTTTTCTCAGGAAATGAAATAATTTCCTAAGAATGAAAATTGGTCATGGTAACCAAAAGATACCACATTCATCAATAAGCACTATGTAAATGTAAATTCTCACCCAGTATTTAGATGTAGTGCATATGGTAAACAGGGAGATAGACAGATGCCTCAATCAAGGTCTCTTTATCCTCCTGGGAGACTCTTCAAGTTTATCTTTAAAGACACCCTATCTCTTCAACCCTGTGCAAATCCATCTAACTTCTCTTTAGAATATGAAGGGTTAAACTTCAGAGTCTCTTCCTTGGGCTGTTTAATAAGATTATGATGCCTCTCCTCTATAATTAAGAAAGGAGTCTGAGGCTTTACTGGAGAAGTGTACATATAAGCTGCCAAGAGGTGGGGAGGTAGAAGACATTCCTGCCCATGGTTTTACTAAGCCATTAGAGCTCAGTCTCAGATCCAGACTTGCCCTGGACTATCTGTAGGAACCTTGAGGCAAAGAGGAGGATCCAAGGGAACACACCTCTTCCTTGGGCTGAGAACCCACCTCTCATCTAGGACTCTGACATTCTCTCTCATCTTTGAAAAGGTCTCTAAACCAGAAGAAGTTAGAAAAAAAAAAAAAAAGGAGCTATAGGTTGGAATTGTTGGTTAGGGAAGGCTAGGAGTCTGAGTCTTCTGAAAACACATAATAAGTTTATATTTTCATTCTGGCTCCTAGGCCAGGGGCCTTATGAGATGGTTGAGTATGTGGTGGTTGATGTCTCAAGGCCTTCCCTCCTTATTTGTTTTTATTTATTTATTTTTGGCTGTGTTGGGTCTTCGTTGCTGTGCTCAGGCTTTCTCTAGTTGCGGCGAGTGGGGGCTACTCTTCATTGTGGTGTGCGGGCTTCTCATTGCGGTGGCTTCTCTTGTTGCAGAGCATGGGCTCTAGGTGCGTGGGCTTCAGTAGTTGTGGCATGCAGGCTCAGTAGTTGTGGCTCACAGGCTGTAGAGCGCAGGCTCGGTAGTTGTGGTGCACAGGCTTAGCTGCTCCGCGGCACGTGGGATCTTGCCAGACCAGGGCTTGAACCCGTGTTCCCTGCATTGGCAGGTGGATTCTTAACCACTGCGCCACCAGGAAAGTCCCTCCTTATTTGTTTTTTAATTATTAAAAAAAAAAATTCAAGTATAGTTAATTTACAATGTTCAAGTGTACAGCAAAGTGATTCAGTTATACCTTGTTATTTTTTATGGTTCTGGGAAATACCAAATTCTCTCCTCTGGTCACATGTTAGCTACTCCCAACGGATATATTTGTCAGGATCAAGTCCATACACCTTCAGATGGCGAATGAGGACCCTCAATATCTGGGCCCAACCTCTCTCCAGCCTCCTGAACTGCCACTCCTCCCTATGCACTAGATTTGAGGAATTGCTTGCAGGTTCCTGTGGATACCACATTCCACCCATCCGTTTCTCTTCTCTCCTCTCTATTCAGCCTTTTAGGACTGGTTCAAAAGTCACAAATATGGTAACTACTGGCTTACATACACACCCCACCTCCTAATCCTCTTTAGACTGATTCTTCCCCCCAGGCAGAAATGTCTTATTCTACTTTAAAAAAAAAAAATTTATTTAATTTAAGAAGTCCTTCTTATTCTACTTTGTATTTCTAGCCTAGCATATAACAAAAATTTCATAAAGCTTTTCTAGTAAGAAAGACATATGGACCAAAAGTTTTGAGTAACTAAATACTTTATTTGAACCACCCCAAGAGCTAAATTATTTGTTTTCCTTGCTTCACAGAATGCTATTTTCATCTTGTGGTAAAAAAACACATTTTTCCCTAGGATGCTAAGACAACAATTTTTACAAATATTGATACAGGCCAGTTGTCCTTTTTGTCTTCTGAGCCCCCAGTGAGTTTCCTACTGACCACGGTCTCAGTATCCATTAGAAATATTTTTAGGAAATGTGTAGGGGAAGGGACAGATGAGGTGCTTTCAAAACTTAGTATGCCACGAATTTTAATGACAATCAGAATTTTTCTCTGGAAAAGTTTAGAGAGAAAGTAATGTCTCTGAAAACTTCACTTTTCTTCTTTTTAAACTCCAGAATTCCTCTTCTTTTTCTCTCATTTGCCCAGATACGAACTGAACGGTAACGTAGGCCTTACCCAGATGCCTCCAGCTCTCATCAGACTCCTGCTGACTGGCATCCTGGGGACTCTTAGGGACAAACGTCCTTTTTCTTTAGTGTTTTCTCTACTTAGCAAGTCCAGCCCTTGGCCTCTCCCCTCCCCACCCAGGGAGGAGAACCGGGTGACTCTCCTGCTAACTGGGAGGAATTGGGTGTTGCCGGGCACACAGCCAGGAACTTGAACTCTGCTGAGGAACGGGGCCTGGGCAGCGGCTGACTCCCCGGAGCCATGCTGGCAGCCAGCTCACAGGGCGTCTGGCTACCTGGCAAGGGGGAATCTTCTCCTCCTGACAAAGGGGCAGTTTGTTCAGCCCTTCTCGCCCCGATTCCTCTCATGCTGCTGTTCACTGCATCCCTGAGCCTTTTGGTAACCCTACCTCTCATCAAAGTTTGCAATTTGTGGTAGACTTCAAAACCTCAGGCTTTACCTCTCCAGAGCTGCACTGCCCTGCAATCTGAAAGCCAACAAAGAGGCTCAAGTTTCCTTAACTCCTTTTCTTTCAGGCTCCTGGAGCTGAACTCTTTGGACCTACATACCAGAAAAGCTCTTTTATCCTATCACCATTTGAAATGTTTCCCCAGCATTTCCGACCTAGAAGCTGACAAAGGAGCTAAACATTCTGTGTTCAGAAACACTCTTCACAGGACACTCAGGCTGGGACACCGCTGATCTTCATTTGGGGGAGCCCCTGTTTTCTCAGTTCTAATGGGGACTGATTTTTGCTGTTGTTTACCTTTTTTTGCTCCGTCATGATGACATCTTTCTCCTGATGCTTTTCTCTCCTCCTTTGCTTTTCTTTTTCTTCTGTAATCTGCCTCTCTCGGTGGAATTTTCTCTTTGCTTCCCTCTTTATGCTGTTTTATTTTTTCTAGGTAGCTTGCCCCTTCCTCCCCCCCCTGGAAACTTCTTTGTTCCAGGGTTTCACTAGGAGATTTTATGAATCACTAAAGAGCTTCTAGATTGCTAATCCAGGGATAAGGGCAATTTGTTTCTTCTGTTCTAGATTAGATTCCTGGTCAAGCCTACTTCTTAACTGCGTGCGTAATCTTCATCCCCCTCCTACTGCTGTTTCCACGCTGCTTCATTAATCTGTAACAATCACCCATCATCCTTCCAGACAAGGAGGCACCTTTTCTCGTTTAAAGTCCTCAAATCTTTAGATTTCTCAGACAGATGGCTGCCCCCAAAATGGCAGATAAAATCTGAGGTACAAAAAAGTTATTAGGAAAAACTTTTCCTTGAGAGTCCTCTGTCTGATTGTTCACATTAGCTATTATTTTGTGGAAAGAGAACTAGATTTAAGAGTCAAAAAAGGGGATTTAAGACTCTGCATTTCCATTGCAGGGGACATGGGTTGGATCCCTGGTTGGGGAACTAAGATCCCACATGCCGTGCGGCCAAAAAAAAAAAAAAAAGAGCTGGGATGACGTCCTGATTCCTCTTTAAATCCTTCAAACGTAAAGGGTCATTAAACACTGAGATTTGTTTTGGTCAGTCTATTTTAGGTGGGTCTCGGGGAAAGCTAGCAGCTAGAAAAGGTACAGCAATCCTTGTGGTAACATTTGGCTAAAATTGAGGGTATAAACTGTAGGACTTTTTGAACACAGAGGGTCCTAAGGAATTCTGATTACTTTGGATTTGGGAACCCAGTTTCCACTGCTGTGGCCCCAGGGAGGTGCTTTGATAAGTGGAATCACTGCAGGTAGGTTCAGCATTCACTTCTCAGGCGAGCCTGAAACCTGTTTTTAAAAAAACGTGTGTGTGTGGGCCAGAACCAAAGCAGCCTGGGACATTTCAGACGGGCACCACATCCTCTGGTTGTTTTCAAGGCCATCCAGAGGCCAGGGTCCAGATAAACTGAAAAGTTAAGACAGGACTGCATGGGACTTCCTGCAGACGCGCTTGTAGCACAGAGGGTGGGAGGGAGGAAAGGAAGGAGGGAAGGAGGGCGTTGGGAGCTGAGGCCCCACCTTTCATTCCAGCACCGGCAGAGCAGGAATGACTCACAGGCACGGGTGCTCAGGTTCCCATAGGTGAGGGACTGACTCCCCTCTCCGGAAAAACGCAGTGTGCTTTCCTCCTGGAGTGGCCTTGGCAGGGTGCTGGAGCGCTCGGTCTGCCCGGTCTGGTCTCTGGGGCCAGGGCTGGGTTTCCCTCATGTATGGCAAGAGCCCTATGCGTGCTGTGCTTTTTCTCCTCGGCATACAGCTCACAGGTAAGAGCTCTCGGGCTTCTCTGAGCCTACCTCCTTCACTGCCTACCCTATAAAGTTAGCTAATTGTCGAAGAAGTTGCAAGAGTCTTTTTTTGGAGCCTGAGCCACAGTTGCATTTCGTTTTAGTTTTGACTTTAGTGAAACTGAAGTGGTGGGTTGTTTTGGGGGAGTTGCTTTTGGAAAAACAGGTTTAGGTGTGTTCTCAGGTGCCAGTGATTCAGGCACAGAGAGGGTTTTCTAATCTCAGGTTACACACCATTTTTTGTGGCTACTCTCAAACTCCCACTGCTGGCAGAACCTGGCACTTCGATTTCTGTGTGTGGGTCTTGTCTGGGGCTCTCGGCAGCACTGGGAAAGCTGAGATTGTTAAGGAGAGAGACCCACTGTGGCTTTGTAACTGCCCCAACATGCACATTCTAAATGTAAATATCATGCTAAAAAAATGCCATGTGGTATAAAGGTTCCAGCGGCGCAGGCAAGCTAAACTGTCTGGGACTGATTAACTCAGTTTCTGCAGAAGACTAGGAACAGTGTGAAATTCACATAACAAGGACACTTTCTGGAAAACTTACCTGCTAGGGGACCATCAGACACATAACATACAATGCTTAATCTGAATACATGTCTAATTCATGTTCTGATTAGTTCTGATGTTTTGTTTCTGCTTTCAATTTTATTTGCCGATGTTTGTAGTTTGTTACAGCAGTTTTGAAGTGGGTACCATGAGGCTAGGGTATCATGCTTTGGAGAAAGTGAGAGCACTGTGTGGTATTTTTAGTTGTTTAAGGAATGGGAGGGTCAAGGTTGCATGTAGTAGGAGTATGTAGACTCTGAGTGAAGTGAGTTTGAGTGAGAGCTGGGGCATCTCAGTTCTGTTTGATGCCCTACTCAGACCTTTATTTTGGTAGTGTCAGCAGAAATTCTCTTAATACACATCTCCTGTTAACCCTTCCTTTCCCTTTTTTTTCATTGCAGCTCTTTGGCCAATAGCAGCTGTGGAAATTTACACTCCCCGTGTGCTGGAGGCTGTCAATGGGACCGATGTTCGGTTAAAATGCACTTTCTCCAGCTTTGCCCCTGTGGGTGACACTCTAACAGTGACCTGGAATTTCCGTCCTCGAGATGGGGGGTCTGAGCAGTTTGTAAGTAAGGGTCCCTTGGTTAGGAAAATAAGCCAGTCCATTTCTCCTTGCCCTTCCTGTATTTTTCTTAGCAACAAGCACAGAGTAAAGCTGGGAAACAAATCAACAGACAGAACTGAGAGGCTGGCGAAGGGGAAAGAAAGAGGTTCTTGCAGGAGAGCTGCAGATGGGACAGTCAGGCTTACTTGCGTTTCTCTTCTGGTCCTGCCATCTCAGCCTCCCTGCCCAGGTACCAAATAAGACCTTTGGCCATTTCTCCTCTCTAGGTTTTCTACTACCATGTGGATCCCTTCAGACCCATGAGTGGGCGTTTCAAGGACCGGGTGGTCTGGGATGGGAACCCTGAGCGGTATGATGTCTCCATCCTCCTCTGGAAGCTACAGTTTGATGACAATGGGACATACACCTGCCAGGTGAAGAACCCACCTGATGTTGATGGGCTGATAGGGGAGATCCAGCTCAGCGTTGTGCACACTGGTAGGTGATGCAGAGAAAAATCGTTTTGGAAAGCGTGAGAGCTTGTAGAAAAGAGAGGGGCAAACTTTTGTGATGGCTGAAAGAGTAGAGAGAAGGACCAACCCTTTGGATCTGGAAACTGCAGAGGGAGAGTGAAGAGTCCTGGGGTAAAAAAGAGAAAGGCTTTGTTTGGCTGTGGAAAGAAACAGAAAATAAGGGGACCTAAGGAATCTGTTACAAAAATGGCATTGAGATCGTGAAAGGGAGAGGAAGCAACCCTCTGATAAAGGCTAACACAATAGGTCCATTCATTCACTCATTTATTCACAAGGTACTATTGAGTACCTACTCTACATCAAGCACTGTCCAAAGTTCTTGACATGTACTATCTCATTTAATTCTCACAACCACTGTTGGAGGCAGATACCAATAAGGGTAGTTATTGTTTATTGAACACTTCCCATGTGCTAGGGGATTTACGTATCATATCTAATCTTTACATATCATATCAATTTATTGTGCTTTTAGTGTGCTCCCCCCACCCATTTTACTAATGAGGAAATCGATGCTCATAGAGGTTAAGTCACTTGTCCAAAGTCATGGAGCTCATAAATGGAGTCACTCAGAACTCAAACCCAAGCATCTCCGTCTCCAAAATTGTGCTCCAAACTAAGGCACTGTATTGCCTGCAGTTCTATAAAGGACAACCTGGAAAACTGCCAGACAACAAAAAGCAAAGACCGTAAAACTTACAAGTTGTAAATCTGGGTTTGAGTACTGCTACAGTTTACCAGCTGTAAATAACTTTTCTTTTTCTCCTGTAAAGTGAGAATAATATAGCAAAGATTATGGTGAGGATAAAATGAAGTAATAAAAATAAAACCCCCCAAACTCTTGAATTGTACTGAAAATTATAATAGTTACCATATATTGAAAGTTTATTATGTGCAGGCACAGCGTGGAACAATTTACATAAGCAATTTTAGTTTTTACAAGAACTCAAGAAGTGAATATTGTTATCTCTATTTTATACATTGAAGAAACAAAGACGTTAATTACCCCAAATCACACAGGACCTGGTATTTTAACCTAGCTGTCTCTGCTGTATGCTCTTAACCAACACACAACATTACTACCCAAAACGTAAAAGCCTATAAAGTGGTATCATTTCCTCCTTTCATTCCTATTATCATCCTTCAAGGCCCTATCAATAGAGAGCTGTATAATCTTGGAGAAGTCATTTGAGTATTGAAAGAAGTAATGTAATATCTTTGGCTCTCAGTTTCTTATCCTGCAAAATGAACAGGTAGATAAGAACACATGGTTCTTCAACATATTGGGATCACTACTCTTTGAGAACCTAATGAATGCCATAACCCCTGTTTACCACAAACAATGTACACATACAATATGACATAGATTTTGTGGGCTTGTGCCCTGCTCCCCCCATCTTCCTTCATAGACTCCAGGCTGGGAACCCCTGGGCTAGATATTCTCTAATGTCTTTTCTGGCTCTGAGGGTTCGTTGAAATTTAAATCAGAAATCAAGGTAAAAATTAAGAGACCCAGGCTTCACAGACTCTAGCCTGGTTTAGGGACCCTTCCCTTTGGGTTCTCTCTTGCATCATATATCCACTAGACTATAGTTACTGATTTACTTGTCTATCTTTCCAGTGGGCATGAGTTCCTTGAAGATAATGTCTTTTTTGGCTTTGTATTTCCATCAGAGTCCCTGGAACATAATAGGCCCTTAATAAGCCTGAATAAATGACTGACTGCATGACAGAGGGGAAAAGGATTCGGGGAGAAATAGTTTAGACACTGGATTCGATTAGGTCAGCAATAACCTTACCCCACTAGGTAGCTCAATTGGCCAAGTGGTTCTCAAACTTTTAGCATGCATCAGAATCATCTGGAGGACAAATTAAAACAGATTGCTGGGCCCCCCCCGTAATTCAGTAGGTCTGGGGTGGGGCCTGATAGAACTTGCATATCAAAGTTTTCAAGTAATTCTGTAGCTGTTACTTCTAAAACCAAAGTTTGAGAACCACTAAAGTAGTCTGTATGTTTTTCCTACTTTTTTTTTTTTTTGCCACACCACGCAGCATAGGGGATCTTAGTTCCCCAACCAGGGATTGAACCTGCGCCCCCTGCATTGGAAACACGGTGTCTTAATCACTGGACCGCCAGGGAAATCCCTGTAAGGCTTTTCTACTGCTACTAGACTTTACAAAATTAATATCGTAGAAGAAAGGAAGATTTCATTTCAAGATGAAAATACACCCCTTAAATGATTCCATTTAAGGATGAATATCTTGGGACTTCCCTGGTGGTGCAGTGCTTAAGAATCCGCCTGCCAATGCAGGGGACACTGGTTTGAGCCCTGGTCCAGGAAGATCCCACATGTCGTGGAGCAACTAAGCCTGTGCACCACAACTACTGAGCCTGTGCTCTAGAGCCCGTGCGCCACAACTACTGAGCCTGCGCTCTAGAGCCCGTGCGCAACAACTACTGAGCCTGCGTTCCACAACTACTGAAGCCCGTGCGCCTAGAGCCCATGCTCCACAACAAGAGAAGCCACCGCAATGAGAAGTCCGTGCACCGCAACAAAGAACAGGCCCCACTCGCCGCAACTAGAGAAAGCCCGCACACAGCAACAAAGGCACAATGCAGCCAAAAATAAATAAATAAAATAAATAAATTTATTTTTTAAAAAAAGGATGAATATCTTTAGATTTCATTATAGTCTTCCTCTTTTCAGAACCCCAACTTGATCTTTTCTCCTTACAGTACGCTTCTCTGAGATCCACTTCCTGGCTCTGGCCATTGGCTCCGCCTGTGCACTGATGGTCATAATAGTAATTGTGGTGGTCCTCTTCCAGCATTTCCGGAAAAAGCGACGGGCTGAAAGAGCTCATAAAGTGGTGGAGATAAAATCGTAAGGCTGGGCAGTTCTGGGAAAGTCTTCTTTTAACACTGTTTTATGGCAACACTTGGTATTTTATAGTGGGGCTAAATAATTGTTGAACAGATGTTCTTCCTCTTGAGTTTATCTTACATAAAAGAATTCAAATTCACAGGATGGATAAATTAGGGTGTGAATTAGTAACTTTAGCTTTTTTTAAATTGAAGTGTAGTTGATTTACAATGTTGTGTTAGTTTAAGGTGTAGAGTAAAGTGATTTATATATATATATATATATGTATTCTTTTTCAGATTCTTTTCCCTTATAGGTTAATACAAAATATTGAATATAGTTCTCTGTGCTATACAGTAGGTCCTTGTTTGTTCTCTATTTTATATATTATAGCGTGTATATGTTAACCCCAATCTCCTAATTTATCCCTCCCCACTCTTTCAAACAAACAAACCGTAAGTTTGTTTTCTATGTCTGTGGGTCTAGTAACTTTAGTTTCTTAATTTTACAGAAGATTTTATTATAAGCTTTCTTTACTATGCAGGATTTGATATTATAAAAATTTACTTATGTAAAGCTTTTCTAGGATATTCCTCACTTTAAAAAAATAATTAATTAATTAATTTTTGGCTGCGTTGTGTCTTCGTTGCTGCACTCGGGCTTTCTCTAGTTGCGGCGAGCAGGGGCTACTCTTTGTTGCGGTGCGAGGGCTTCTCATTGCGGTGGCTCCTCTTTGTTGCAGAGCACGGGCTCTAGGCGCACGGGCTTCAGTAGTTGTGGCAGGTGGGCTCAGTAGTTGTGGCTCTCGGGCTCTAGAGTGCAGGCTCAGTAGTTGTGGCACACTGGCTTAGTTGCTCTGCGGCATGTGAGATCTTCCCGGACCGGGGCTTGAACCCGTGTCCCCTGCACTGGCAGCTGGATTCTTAACCACTGTGCCACCGGGAAGTCCTGGATATTCCTCACTTTTAATGTAAAGCATACATTTCTAAGAACCACTGGGCTGTCAGCAGGGGCTCTATGAATCAGTGCCTAGCAAAGTCAGCCATGCTGATATAAGGTGCTTAATATTTTTTTATTGAGATAAAATTTACATATAATAGAATTCATTATTTAATGTTCACAAAGTTGCGTAACCATCACCACTAATTCCAGAATATTTTCATCACCTCCACAAAAGAAACTCCATACCCTTTAGCCATCACTCCCTATTTTCCTCTCTCACCTGCCCCTGACAACTACTAATCTGCTTTCTGTCTCTATGGATTTGCCTGTTTGGACATTTCATATAAAGAGGATCATACAATATGTGACCTTTTATGTCTGGCTTCTTATTTATTTATTTATTTATTTATTTATTTATTTATTTAGCTGCCTTGGGTCTTCGTTGCTGTGTGCGGGCTTTCTCCAGTTGCGGCGAGCGGGGGCTACTCTTCATTGCGGTGTGCGGGCTTCTCATTGCCGTGGTTCCTCTTTGTTGCAGAGCAGGGGTTCTAGGTGCACAGGCTTCAGTAGTTGTGGCTCACAGGCTCTAGAGCACAGGCTCAGTAGTTGTGGTGCACGGGCTCATTTGCTCCGTGGCATGTGGGATCTTCCCGGACCAGGGCTTGAACCCTTGTCCCCTGCATTGGCAGGCGGATTCTTAACCACTTTACCACCAGGGAAGCCCTGTCTGGCTTCTTTGACTTAGTATAATGCTTTCAAAGTTCATCCATGTTATAGTACTTCATTCTTCCTGTGGCTGCATAATATTCCATTGTATGCATATACCACATTTTGTTTATCCATTCAGTTGATGGACATTTAGGTTTTTCCCACTTTTTGGCTATTTCGATTAATGCTACTATGAACATTCATCTACAAGTTCCATGGGCATATGTTTTCAATTCTCCCGTGTATATAACTAGGAGTGGAATTACTGGGATATGTAGTAACTCTGTGTTACCTTCTTGAGGAATTGCTAGACAGTTTTCCAAAACAGCCGCACCATTTTATATTCCCACCAGCAATGTATGAGGGTTCCAGTTTGTCTACATCCTCAACAGCACTTGTATTGTCTGTCCTTTTGATTATAGCCATCTAGTGGGTGTGAAGTGGTATCTCATTGAGGTTTTCATTTGCATTTTCCTAATGACACTGAGCATCTTTCCATGTGTTTATTGGCTATTTAAATATCTAATTTGGAGATGTATCTATTCAAATATTTTGCCCACTTTAAAATTAGGTTATTTGTCTTTTTATTGTTAAGTTTTAAGAGTTTTAAAAAATATATTTTGGAGTATACAAAAGCGTCTTATTAGATATAGGATTTGCAATTATTTTCTCCCATTCTGTGGGTTGCCTTTACACTATCTTGATTAGTATCCTTTAAATTTTGAAGAAGTCCAATTTATCTTTTTTTCTTTTGTTGCTTGTTTTGTTGGTGTCATATCTAAGAAACCACTGTCTAATCCAAGGTCAAAAAGATTTATGCCTATGTTTTCTTCTAAGAGTTTTACAGTTTAGTTCTTCATTTAGGTCTTTGATTCATTTTGAATCAATTCTTGTATATGGTGTGAAGTAGGAGTTCAAATTTATTCTTTTGCAGTTGTAATTTTTCAGCTGTCCCAGCACCATTTGTTTCTTTTCCTCAAGAAATATTTACTATAGTAAATAGAATTGATTTTTAAGGAGACTAATGAACCCAACTCTGAGTTGGTTTGAATAGAATACAATCAATAAAGATGACTTCTAGGTCAGTCTTTTTTTGTTTTTGTTTGTTTTATTTTTTATTTTATGCTTTTCTTTTTTGAATAGGAAGTAGAATTAGAGGTAGAATACTAATGGTAAACTAAGGTGTCTGCTTTAAACCTGGAGTTCCCAAATGATATTGTCTTCTAGAAATATTCTGAAAAGTGTCTAAGTTCAGATACCCAGGGTCATGTGGAGGTATGAGTATTATTAGATAGTGCTAATAGGTTTAGCACTCTGTAAGCTTGGATCTACTCCCAGGTGCATACAATTCTTCCCCAAATTTGGGGGAATATATCTCACCTGAACCTTTGTAGGATTTGCCTCCCTTGCTTCTTGCCTTGTTCCCCTGACATTGGTTTCTGCTTCTATGTTACAGAAAAGAAGAAGAAAAGCTCAACCAAGAAAAAAAGGTTTCTGTTTATTTAGAAGACACAGACTAACATTATTAGATGGTAAGGTTCACAAATGGGTTCATTTCTTTCCTTAGCTTTTTTTGGCTGCATTGGGTCTTCCTTGCTGTGCGTGGGCTTTCTTTAGTTGCGGTGAGCAGGGCCTACTCTTCCTCGCGGTGCGCGGGTTTCTCACTGCAGTGGCTTCTCTTATTGTGGAGCACGGGCTCTAGGGCAAGGGCTTCAGTAGTTGCAGCACATGGGCCCTAGAGCACATGGGCTTCATAAGTTGCAGCATGTGAGCTCAGTAGTTGTGGCTCTCAGGCTCTGGAGCGCAGGCTCAGTAGCTGTGGCTCACAGGCTTAGTTGCTCCTCAGCATGTGGGATCTTCCTGGACCAGGAATCAAACCCGTGTCCCCTGCATTGGCAGGCGGATTCTTAACCACTGTGCCACCAGGGGAGTCCCTCCTTAGCTTTCTTATATGGCTCATTTCTACTGTGGATCTCCCAGATTATATGACAGGTGTTTCCTGTATGAAATTACAGGAGTTGGGCAGAGAGATGAAAGGCTTCTCTTGTGTTATCGATGGCTTCCCCTTTGAGTGTGTTTTGTGCAAAGGACAGGAAGCTAGACCCTACTACCAGTAAAGCTGAGATAATTCTATGATTATTTGAGGCTTTGGGGTTATATTTACCACCACAAAGAATAATAAATTAACTTTCAACATGTAAATAAATTTTTTTAAATGAAAGAATATCTGCTTTTTTTCTTTTGTTTTATTGTAAACTAATCATGGCATTTAAGAGAGTGACTCAATAGATATGCTTGACATTTTGATAGGAGAACTTTTGTATTATTTGGAATTGATTTCTACTCCTCTCATTTAGTTATTGGGACTATGAATCCAATTTTAGTGGTGTGTAGTTTTGTTTTTCCAGTTTTTAGGTTTATTAGGCTTAAAAGGTAGGATGATTTATTTTTCATATGATCACAATTTCTTCTATTCTCTGAAGTAGGTCCACTATTATTATTTGCAAAAGGAGCCACATTTTAAAAAAAAATTAATTAATTAATTTTAATTTTTGGCTGTGTTGGGTCTTCGTTTCTGTGCGAGGGCTTTCTCTAGTTGTGGAGAGCGGGGGCCACTCTTCATCGCAGTGGGCGGGCCTCTCACTGTCGCGGCCTCTCTTGTTGTGGAGCACAGGCTCCAGACGCGCAGGCTCAGTGGTTGTGGCTCACGGGCCTAGTTACTCCGTGGCATGTGGGATCTTCCCAGACCAGGGCTCGAACCCGTATCCCCTGCATTGGCAAACAGATTCTCAACCACTGCGCCACCAGGGAAGCCCCCAGGAGCCACATTTTTATAGCCTAAAGCTCCAGTGAAAGTTCTCAAGGATTTATAAAATAGAATATGGAGAAAAATGGTTCTATTGTAAACCTAGAAAAAAAGTTTGGTGTCAGAGAGATTTTTACGAAGGGCTATTTTTAAAATCAAGCAGATTTTCTAATAAGCCAGAGTCATGGAAAATAAAGATGGAGGTTAAGATTGAAAAAAATTTAAGGATTCCAAAAAAGAGGGGATATATTTATACATATAACTGATTCACTTTGCTGTACAGCAGAAACTAACACAATATTGTAAAGCAATTATACCCCAATTAAAAAAAAAAAAGATATATAAGGAATTAACACAATCAAGTGCAGTGTACGATCCCTGACTGGATGGATACTAATTTGAATAAACTAGTTGTAAAAAAGATTTGGGGGGACAATGGGAAAGTCTTAATGTGAAAATTTTCAATCTGGACAATAGGGAATTATTGTTAACTTTTATTAGGTATAATAAGGGTATTGTACTTACATAGGAAGATGTCTCTATTTTAAAAATGCATATTGGAGTATTTAGGGTTAAAATGTCAGTAATTTGTTTTAAAAACTTTAGCCCCCACCAATATATGTATTTATAGCAAATAAGGGAAAAAAAAAAAAAAACCTTTAAAATTAAGTGATAGTGAATTCCATACACTGCCTTCTTTACTTTTCTGTATATTTGATTTTGTTTATAATAAAGGGGTTGGAGTGATGGTGGGGGTGGGAGAGAGAGAGAGAAGAATGAATGCATGTGAGTGAGCAGCTATGGATCATGCAAGTGTCCATGCAAGGCAGAGACTATGAATTAAGGACACTGACCCTCAGAAATATGTAATAAGGATCAGGAAATTTCTTTTAAAAGTTAAGTTAGAAGAGGACAAATATACTTAAGAATGTTTTCCTTCACGATGGAGAATAGATTATATATATACGTATGTATTCATAATGCCAGGTACTCCTATTGCACTCTTGCCATATACATTATCCATTTAAACTTTTATTTCGTATTTCAGGAAGCTGAAGATTTCCAAGAACAAGAACCCTGAGATAAGTTGGAGTTAATGGAAGCTTTTCTTTGGCTTTTCCAGTTGTGACCTGTCTTCCAACCAGCTCTGCAGTATATAACCACCTAGACAAGCAACGTTCCTCTGGTGCCAGCATAGGGCCCTTCTTGAGCAGATACCAGCAGACTCACACACAGCCCTGTTACTAAGGTTTTATTTAATTTCAGAGTACAAATATTGTATTTTTTTCAAATGCTCATTAGCTTTTATATACTAGGAAGCTACATTTTTGCCCTTAAACACTCCTTGTGGATTATGACTTGTATACATATATATTGGCATCAAATGGGATAAAAGTCAACTTGTGTGTCATAACATTTCCTTTAATATATTAGCTTCCTTAGAGCAGCATTCTTGCTACTAAAGTTAACATGTTTACTCTTTCCTTCTCACACTCTCGATTAAAAGGTGAGCTAATTCTCCCAACTGTTTTTGATTGATTAACAGAAAATCCTAAATTCAACCTGTTAAAGAACAGTTTGATTTTTATGGCTCTCCTTAAGTATGGGACACATTTTATCGAATTTCTTTCAATACCCTAGATGGCAGGTTTTTGTTTTTGTTTGTTTTTGGTCAGTTGATCCAAGGTTTACAGTAGTACAAGTCTAAACCACAGAGTAACTAGGGAAGGTTACAGAAATGCTAGTAGATTGACAAACACCACCTCAAGATGAATTGCTTGTCACCTTTTTTCTCTGCTGTGACAAGCAATCAACAGCTCAGAGCTTTCATGAGCAGTGAATGACTGTTTAGCTTACTATAGTTTTTCCCCCAATTCAATTATTTATAACAACAGAGCAAAATCTATGCTCATTTGTAGACTGGAATCATTAAGCAGTTAAATGGAAGGTTTCTGAAGGAGTATATTACAACTAAAAAATTTAGAGCTAGTGAAAAAAAATCACCCTAAATGATAATAATTTTGTATAGTGTTATACAAAGCTCTGAGAACTGGAAGAGATTAAAATTTTTTCTTTTATTTATTTTTTAATTCAGTTGCTTATTTGGGGGGAGGATTTGGTATGGGGGCAAAGAAATACCAAAACTAACAGAATGAAACCAACTTTGTTTTTTTTTTCTTTTATATTAGTAGATAAAACAAACTTTATAAGTGGGTCATGGAAAGAAGAGTGCTTTTGAAAAAGTGTCTAGTCTCCCAGTGTCTTTCCAAACTTAAGCTACTGCAGCACTTATTTAAAGAAGAGAAAACATCTAAATGTTTAGGAACCTCTCCCTCTACCCCCTGCCCCCCATGTTTACAGCTTGATATTTTCAGTTTTCACCAACTAGGCTGAAGATGTTATTTCTTTTAAAACTGGAATTTCCAAATAGTTTATCTGTATTTAAAGATGATGAACTTTGATATTTTTTCCAATACTAAAAAAAAACCTGGTATAATTTACATATGAACCTTGATTCTGAAATGCATTCCATACCTGTCTCATTTTGCCTTTTATACTGTCTAAAAAAGTACAGTTTCAGTACCCAGTTTCAAAAGTAAAAATTAGATTTAAAGTCTATATTACCTTTCACATTTTCTATTTTTCTCCATAATTCAACCTTTGAAAATATAGTAACTGGGTATTTCTTCAAACAGATGGCCTGGGTGATGTTCCATAAGTGTAAAGAGGTAGTTAAAAACTCATGGAAGGTTTTTCCAGCAAAATTGTAGCTTTTGTGTCTTGGCTAAATATTCAAGTGTTCATATAGCCCGGCTGTTCAGTGTCTTTTACTTGAAGAGAACTTTTGTATTGTAACTTATTTTTTATTGTGCCTTAAACACTATGTAAATAACCTTCAGTAATAAAGCATTACAATTATATAATTTGCTTTTATGCAAATCTAAAATTTTTACATAGCAGGTCACAGAAAACTGATGGGAATACATTTTATCTTCATTGAAAAATTTTCTTAGAGGCAGCCTGGAAGTCAATAATGGATAGAATTAGTTTCTACTGGATAAATAAACCTGTATGAATTTCCACATTGCCTCAAATAACCGAGAATTGGGCACAACCAACTACTTAGTTTGGGGACTCTTTTGAAGGAACAGTATCATCTCTTCCATTTGATACTCTTGCATTACCTTCTTAATAGAGAAAACTACCAGCTTTCAAGTCTAGTAAAGGAATGGGAGTTGAAAAACGGAAAGTTACTAACTTTCCCAAAAGCTGAAGCATATTTTCGTTCCTCTCTTGCTTTCATTAAATATACATAGATTCCAGGAGAATAGGTTGACTAATGATTAGAGCAGGGTACCATCCCATCTCTTTTTCAGAAGAATGTGACACCATCTCTTCATTTCACTTCAAGCACTTCCTCACTGTTCCAACCAAAAGTGGCACAAATCTCAGCTCCTTTTTGTAATGATTTCATCATTGCCACTGTCAACAGCAATTTAATAAACACCCAATTTAGGTAAGTACTGAACTGGATGCTGTAATAGCTACACACACACACACAAAGAACACGAACCAAACAGTCTTGAGGCACAAATTGACAGGAAGGCCTAATACATATTTATCTATTCACTGACTGATCCTGTATGATCTCCTAGGCCCCTCTGAACTCTAAATTTATAGAAATCTATTCTGAGAGCATTCAAATAAAATAATCTGTAGGGAGTAAAAAGGACTTCTGGCTTAGAGTCAAGGGGATCAAGACGATTAAGTCCTTCAGAATTCCGTAAAAATAAATAGTAAGTTCTCCAAAGCCTGTCCGACTTCATTTTCGAGCAAAAGGGAATAATGAACTCCTACTTGAGAGTTAAGAATCGTTGACTTGAAGTGAGCAAGTCCAGGTGCGGCTCTGGAAAGAAGCCACGTTACTATGGCAACTTCGAATCGCCATTTTAGGTCTTCCCGCGGCCTCCCGCCCTCGCGTCACTTCCGGTGTCACCTGTGTGGTTACAGAGAGCCGTAAACAAGGTGTGCAAACTTCTGGAGAGCTGTCGGGATGCTGCAGAGCGGGGCGGCTGGAGGCCGTGGCTGTGCTCTGTGCCCACTGCTGGGCGTCCTATTCTTCCAGGGTGAGTGAGTCGGCGGTGGGCTCGGTCGCACTTCCGGCCGGGGGCTTAGGGAAGATGGTCGCTTTTCCGGTTCCGGTGGGGGGTCTCAGGAAAGCCCCCACTGCGCTTCTGGGAAGGAAGGAAGCGGGAGGGCGTGGGGAAGATGATCTCTTCCGGTAATCACCACCCACTGAGGGGTGTCGGTAGCTTGTCCGTACTTTCATGAGCCCCTGGCAGCTCGATCACCTTGCGTGACTGTCTGTTGTACTGTGGTGATGGCACGGATAGATAGAATCACGGAGGGCACTGGGTTTGGGGGCACCCGGTGTTATCTTATGATGAGTTATCAGTGGTTGACTCGGCTGTGGTTTTGTGGGCCGTATATCCTGATTCGGAAAGGACAATTCTAGTCTTCAGTAGTTCCAGAAATTTTGGGAAAGAAAATGATGACTGTTGCTAATTTCTTTTGTAGGTGATTGTCAGGGCCTATGAAGTAAAACGTTTATGAGTCACAGAAAGGATGTGCTTTGATTTCATTGTAACAGAGATGCATGTGTTGAGGAAAAGCAACTGCTTTGGTATTTTAATAACAGTTTTGTTTTGTTTTTTTAATACAAGGAAGGGAATATCAATTCTGTTAAGATTTTAATCTATTAACCGATATCAGAAGTATAGTATTCACACTATCACATAATCTTAAAATTTGGATAAGTTTTGCTTTCATGCAATTTTCAAGTTGCATAATTTCAGTCAACCTAAGTACCTTCATTTAGGGTGCAATTATTCCCTGGATTTGTGTGTGTGTGTGTGTGTGTGTGTCTTCCCCAGGAAATCATATGTTAGAGCTAGCATAGGAGTGTATTGTTAACTTCATAAAATTTCCCTGTGAGTAATGGGAATTTCTGAAGGGGATCTTTGATATAAAGGCTTCAGGTGTGCTAAGTCTCAGCAGGTAGGGCTAGGGAGTTTTAATTTATTTGATGACTAGTATTTATGCTGCCAGCATACTCCCTGATCCCTCCCAGCTGCCTGTGTCATAACAGGTGTCCAGTTTTTCAGCTAAATTATTTTGCAATATACTATTTAGGCAGACCTACTGTCACTCCAAATCATCCTAAATTCTTTTTCAATATACTATTTAGGCTGAACTACTGTCACTCCAAATCATCCTAGTTTCCTCTCTCTGTCTGTCTGCCTGTCTCTCTCACACACACAGAGAAATGTTCAAATATTGCCCTACTGGAAAAAAATTATAGAAATGGTGGGTGGTTTCACAAACTTGATGTCATTTCACATTGAAAAGTGTCCATCAGTTCAGCAACCAAATAATTCAAATGTTATAAGTTGAGTCTATGATCTGTATGTATTTGTTGATTTATCTTTTGCCTAAAAAAACCACCCAAAAACCCCAGCTTTATTGAGATATAGTTCACATGCCGAACAATTTACCCATTTAAAGTGTACCATTCAGGGAATTCCCTGGTGGTCCAGTGGTTAGGACTCCTTGCTTCCACTGCAGGGGGTCGTGGTTTAGTTCCCTGGTTGGGGAACTAAGATCCCTCATGATGCACAGCATGGCACGGCCAAAAAAAAAAAAAAAAAAAAAAAGGCGTACCATTCAATAGTTTTTAGTATATTCACAGTTGTGCAATTATTATGACAATCAGTTTTAGAACATTTTCATCATCCCAAAGAAACTCCATAGTCATTAACAGTCACTCCTCTTTCTTCCCTCCCCACTGCCCCTGGCAAACACCAATTTACTTTCTATTGCTGTGGATTTGCCAATTCTGCACATTTCATAGAAATGGAATTGTACAATATGTGTTCTTCTGTGACTAGCTTTTTTCACTTAGCATGTTTTCAAGGTTCTTCCATTTTTGAGGGGGTCTTTTGTTTTGAGTCTCTTAGGTAATAGACTCTGGTTTCATACCAGTTTAATTGCCTTTCCTCTTCATATTTAGGACCCATTAAATTATTAGCTTGTTTGAATTCTTCCTAAGTTATAAGTATGGTCCTGCTATATCAGTTGTCTAAGTATGTAAAACCAGTAGATTAACAAGCCTAGGGCTCTTACACTTTTCTCTTTTCCACTTGAGTGTGCAATTTTATGACTCAGTTTGACAGATTTGTATTTTGGAAAATTGGGTGTATAAAATTGGGAGTTTTTGTCATTTTTTCCATTTCTTCCATGTATAAAGTTACTTATGGTTAAATGTGATTTTCTTGTTTTCCTCCCAGATTAAAAATTTTTTAAAATTATTATAATTATTTCTATAGTTGGCTGTTTTTACCTGGCAAGAATGCTTTTTCCCTCTGGGGAAGAGATAAATATCCATTAGCACATTAGGCCTAGGGTGAAAGTTTCTGAATGAATGTAACATTGGATTGATATTTTTTTCTTCTTATTTTATTTTTTGAGTGGAGGAGGCAAATTATTTTATATCCATTGATTTTAGAATACTTTTAATTTCAGTAAAACAGAGAAAAGTGCTTATAAGTGTACAGCTTAATGAATTTTCAGAAACTGAACACACCTGCGCAACCAGCACCCAAATCAGCATGTAGATTGTTACTGGCATTCCAGAAACTTTCCCTGTGCCTCCTTTCAGGCATTCTTCCTTCTCCTCCAGGGGGAACCGATATCCTGATGTATAGATTAGTAGTGTAGATTTGTTTAGTTCATCCATGGATGTTATGGTTACTTTTCTGTAACTATACATTTAAGACCTGCTTATCCAGTGTTTAGATTTCAGTGAAGTGACTTTACATATTGATAACTTTGTGGCAAAATTATGTTCATGAATATGGAGTTTATATATATTAAGAAGGAAGAAGCTGCTAGTAGGTAGTTTGATTAAAGGTGTACTTGCTGTAATTCAGTAACCAAAATTTGCTCAGAACTTGTAATTTTTATGCTTACTTTATAACAATTTTTGCTTTATAAAAGGAAACTCTTGGTTTGGTTCAGTTGAATAAATATTACTGAGCATCCATAGTGTGCTAGGTTCCATTTCAATGAGCTTAGGGTCTATCGAAGAAGACAGACAAGTCAGCAGATAATTTTAAAATCTAGTACTAAGAGAGAAATGCACTAGAAACTATGGCATCACAGAGGAAGTGCCCTTAATCTGCCAAGAGGATACAGGGAAGACTTCCTGGAGGTGTCTCCAAAGTTAAATCTGAAAGAAGGATAAGAGTTAGAGAAAGGGAATGAGGAAAATTCCAGACATAGAGAAGAACGTAAACAAGGCATGGAGGTAACTTTCCAAGAAAATTTTCTGAAACTTACTTTGATTAGATTAACTTAAATCCCATGTTGACCCCAAATATATCTCTGTGGTCAGGAGGATGGTGTGCTGGAGCTACCTCCTACTGGCTCTCAAGAGCCAATCATACACATGTCTTCCTAACTCAGCATTCAGAAACTTTTACCTTCATAGCTTGAAATTAGCCATGGTGGGAATATTTGTACCACAGAAATCAGAAATTGTCAAACCTACATATTTGGGTTTTCTATTTTTAGCTGTTCACCAGCACACCTCTGGTTGTAATGATTAGTTTAGGCCAATCTGAGTCACCTTCCAGAGCTGGGAGTAGGGTCTAGTTATTCTTGGTTTGCTCCCCTCCCACCAGATCCATTCACTTCTCTTCTCTGTTTTGCCTCCTCCCTGGAAAGCTGACCTATAAACCGCATCATCCAGGCTCCCGTCCTCTGGGTTCCAGTTAGGTTTGATCAGTGGTAGGCATTGGCAGGAGATTGGAGAGCAGGAGGAGAAAGACATTTTTCTTCCCTGCTCCCTCCCTGTCATGGTGCCATGGTTGATAGTGGTTATGTTCCTCTGTGGCTACAGCTTCTGTCAAATGGCCCACAGATCCACCGCTTACCAGGCTTCAGTAACACCATTTCCTCCCTCTGCCCCTTCAGGCGTGGAGTGGTAAAGGCTTTGTGCCTTTGTTGGCTTCCTTGATGCTGAGAAAAGTCCCTTTGAAAAGTGACCCATACACTTTTCAAAGTTTTAGCTGATTTTGCCTTCTGTTTCCTGCCTGGACCCTGACAGAGGCCTCTACCCCCAAGCTCATGGGCTATGTAGGAAAGGGTGGATATCTAAAGAAAATCTGGGCATTGTTAGGAAAGGAGATGAGGGGAATGGATATTGAGCTGGTAACAAACAAGAGTTCACTACCTTCAGTTTGGGTTCCTGTGGTGGTGATAGTCAAGTGGGTATATCCAGTAATATTTGGACACTCAGAGGCAGGTCATGGCTAGCAACATAGTTTGGGGAATCATTAGCCTATTAGTGGTTGTGAAATCTATAAAACTGGATAGGATTGCCCAAAGAGAACATGTTGAAAGAAGGACCATGGGCTCAGGGTGGAACTCTGAGGAACACCAGTGTTTAAGGGATGGGTAGGAAAGGAGGAGCCTTAGAAAGAGATTTGATAGAAACTAGCTGAGATGTCGAGTGTGTGCGTGTGTGTGTATGTAACACAATCAGTGTGGAGAGTTGGTTGGAGGGAGACTAATGAGATTCTGGTTTATAACTCTAATCCATAGTTCTTTTTTGCTATAAACCAGGGTTGGCAAACTTTTGTAAAGGGCCAGATAATATTTTAGGCTTTGTGGGCCACATGATCTCTGTTGCAAGTATTCAACTTTGCTGGAGTAGCACAAAAGGAGCCCTAGATGATACATAAATGAATAAAGTTGGCTGTGTTCTAATAAAACTTTATTTATAAAAAGGTGTTGTAGGCTAGATTTGACCCATGGTCCATAGTTTGCCCATCCCTGCCCTAAACCAACTGCCCCCTTGACATTATCCCTTGGATATCTCAAAGGCACCTTAAACTTATCCAAAATCAAACTCATGTTCTTCCCTGCCAAACCTGGTACTTTTCTAGTCTTCCCTGTGTCAGTGAATGGTATCACCAAGCCAGAAATATGGGAGTCATCCTCAATGCCTCTCTTTCCCAAACATTCCACATATGATCTAACACCAGTTCTTGCTGATTTTACCTTGTATTGTTGTCTTCCTAGTTCTCTCCATGTCCACTGCCACCAACTTAGTTCAATCTTCCCTTATTTCTCACTTGACTATTGTAGTAGCTTCCTAAGTAATCTCTTTATATATACTCTTAGTGCCTCCTAATCGTCTTCCCTAGAGTGAGGTTTTAAAAATGCAAACTTCTTCATGCCCCTTCTCACTCAGTCCCATACTTAAGTATTTTCCATGGCTTCCCATTACTCTAAGAATACGGACCCAAATCTCTAAGGTCCTGCCTGATCTAGTTTCTGCTTACCTCCTAGCCATGTCTCAGTCTTCTCTCTCACGCTCTTTGTGTTGCTGCCATTCTGCCTTTTTTTCAGTTCTTTGACTGACTGTGGACAGTTCCTTCCTAGTTCCTTCCTGACACAGGAACTAGGAACTAGTTCCTAGTTCCTTCCTGACACAGGACCTTTGCATACGCAGTATCCTCTGCCCAGAATGCTCCCCCTCTCCTCACCTTGTTATCCTTGCTTCAGAACTCAACTCAAAAGTAACTTTTTTCAGGCAAGCTTTCATTAACCACTCCCTGCTCCCCTATCATAACTGGTACAGTTCTCATAACCACTCTGTCTTTTCTTCACAGTGCTTATCAGAGTTTGTAATTATACATTTGTCTTTATGATTGTTTGATTAGTGTATTGAACTTCTGCTGCATTTTAAGCTCCAAAACAGGGAGTGTATGTATTTTGCTCACATTTAATCCTGAACTTAGAGGGTGGCACTAAACAGACGCTCAATAAATCTTTGTTTGAAGAATGAGTGAATGAATGAGTGTATCATCCTGGAAGGCTTGAGACAGAGAAGGTCAAGGAGCAAACAATTACTGCTGCAGAGGGATCCAGTAAAATCAGGAGAGAAAGCTGCCTATTGGAGTTTTTGTCCCTTGGATTTTGCTGTTTTAAGACAATAATGCCTTTTACTAGAAGTGGTAGTGGAGTCCAAATTGTGCTGTAGGGGTCCAGAAGTGGATGGGAAGGGAGGAAAGGGAAACGTCAGATACAAACAACTCTTTCACAAACTTGGCTTAGGATAGAGAGGGCAGTAGTTGGTAATGAGTAGGATTACAGGGTTAAGGAAAATTTGTTATTGTTTTGTTTTATTGTTATATATTTGTTTTTACAGATGGGAGAGAATTCTGTGTATTTAGAGGCTGAGGGGAGAAAGCCCCTCTTGAAAGGGAAATGTTGAAGACAGTAGAGAGGGCTTTTTTTTTTTCTTCTTCTTTCTTGCTGGAGCAAGGCTTGGAAGGGAGGGATCCAGGCAGAGAAGAAGGGCTTGACCTTGCTTAGAAAAAGGGACACCACATCCTTTCAGATTGGAGGTAAGAATGGGTGAAGATGCAGGAAGATATGTGACTAAGCAGTTTGTATGGCTTCAAGTTTCTTGAAGAAGAGAGACATTTTCTTCTGAGAATGAGGGGTTTATATGTTGCACAGAGGATAAAAGAGAATGGCAAAGTTTGAGGAGTCAGAAAGAGGAGATGACCAAGGCTGGTTAAAGAGTCATCATGCCTCATTAAGGACTTAGCTGTGGATGGAACTGATGAATTTCTTATGGTAACTGTCGGTGCATTGGTGTGATTTTTCTCCTTCAGCGCACACCAGCCATAGTCTAGAAGTGGTCATCTAGGGCTGAGCTTTTCCTGATTCAGTGCAATGGAAAGGTAGGTGTCTAGGGGACTTAAGAATGTTGAAAATACTTTAAGAATGGGGATAGGAAGAGAATGGGTGACTAATAAGCACACTTTGTTCCTACATGAGAACTTTTGGTGACCTGTCCACCTCTTTCTCTTGGTCTCTCTCTGCCTTCTCCCTTCCCTCTGACTTTTGCTCTTAAGGTACTTCCTTTAATTTAATGGAGGAAATCGTCTTTACAAATTGAGTGCAAGCAATGGTATATGTGCTCGAGTAGCATTATGTACTAAATGTTATGTGAAAATTGAAAAATAGTAATAAACTGCATCAGAGAATTTGGGAAGGCATCACAAGGGGGGTGATATTTGAGATGGGTTTTGAAGGGTGTGAGTATTGGGGATGTGGTTACCAGGCAGGATTGGTAGGGATGGGGAGAAACTTCCAGATAAAGACATATTCAAAGAAAGTCACAGTGGCATGAAGGACATAGTAAATTTGAGAAATGGCAGGACATTCTGGGCATAGTGAAGGGGATGGGATGGGTAGGTGGGCAGAGTAGCAGAAGTTGGGGGCCAGACTGGCACTATTTAGATTTTATGTTATAGCCCAATAGAGAATTACTGAAGGTTTTTGAATGTTTGTGGTGTTCATTTTAATGACAATAGTTAACATTTATTGAAAGTTTCAGTTTCAGGTGCTATGCTAAGCATTTTATGTGTTACCTTCTTTAATCTTATTATATCCTCACAGTGACACAATGAAGTAGGTCTTTTAATTATTCCCACTTACCAAGTGAGGAAATTGACTCTTGAACAGGTTAGGTAACTATGATCAAGGTCTCACAGCCAGAAAGCAGCTGGGCTAGAACTCAAGTTCAGGTCTGTCTAATTCTAAATCTAAACTTTAAAATCTCTTTGCTATACTTATGTTTTAGGATATATAAAGAGTATATAAAGGATATATAAAGGATATATATCCTTTATATATAAAGGATATATAAAGAGTATGGGGAGTGTGTAGATTAACCATTCATTTCTGCCTTCCATTTTTTAGAGCTTTATCTTAAGTCATGAGTAAGGTGGGTCAGGAGTGAGGGCTTAGGAGAGAGTAGGGATTGAGGGATGAAGGCTTTCCAGGCAGAGGAACAGCATTTGCAAAGGCATAGGAGGAATAACAAGTTTAGCATGGCAAAGTCAGAGAGGATGTCTTGGATGAACCAGAGGTAGTCCTCATCTTTGGGATGGTCAGATTCTTAGTAGAGTTGTGAGCTTAGTCTTGGTCTCCTGATTTTAAGAGGAATGTGAACAGACTGGATTGTCTAGAGAGGAGCAAGAAACATGATTCAAAGCAGCAGAGGTAAAGGCAGTGGAAATGATGACTCATAAGTATGTCTCTGATAGGAAAGTTTGAGAGACTAAGGACAGAACTAAAGAGGTGTCAGTAACGATGATGAAGCTATCTAACGTGCATGGAGCATTTACTCTGGGTTAGGTAGGCTTCTTAGTGTGGTACATGTTTTAATTCATTTATTCTTCACAGTGACCTTCTAAGGTAAGTGTTATTATTATCATTCCTACCAGGATGAGAAACTGAAGAAATCAAGTAAACCTACAAAGGCCACAGAGTCAGCAAGTGATAGGGCTGGGATTTGCATCCTTTCTCAACCAGAGGGACTGTTGTTTTCTAGGATGGTGTGTGGGTTTGCTCTCTTCTGAAACCTTGCTGCTGTGTTTGCCTTTGGCCTGCCAGATGAATCATGGCTCATTGTAGTGGAGAAGGAAGCAGGAAAAACAAAGTGCTGGTGGCTTACTTTCCTAAAAAATGGCTCCCTAGTGGAAGAGAAATTTCTACCACTGTTCTCTGAAAGCAGAGGGAATGGTCAGAGGAAAGTGCCAACTCTTTTGGGGGAGATGGGATGTCAAAGTTGGATATATGAGGGGGCTTCCCTGGTGGCACAGTAGTTAAGAATCCGCCTGCCAATGCAGGGGACACGGGTTCGATCCCTGGTCTGGGAAGATCCCACATGCCACGGAGCAACTAAGCCCGCAAGCCACAACTACTGAGCCTGCGCTCTAGATCCTGCGAGCCACAACTACTGAGCCCACGTGCTACAACTACTGAAGGCTGTGTGCCTAGAGCCCGTGCTCCACAACAAGAGAAGCCACCGCAATGAGAAGCCCGCGCACCGCAACGAAGAGTAGCCCCCACTCGCAGCAACTAGAGAAAGCCCACATGCAGCAACAAAGACCCAATGCAGCCAAAAATAAATAAATAAAATAAATAAATTAAAAAAAAGTTGGATATATGAGGTGGTTTTGGAAAGAAGAAGTCTCTAAAGAGTTTATAAATGATATCTTATTTTTACATTTTAAAATGCATTACATTGTAAATTTAATAAACTTTTTCCTCCCCATGATTTACTTTTCATGGATGAGTGATTCATTAACCAGCTTTAAGAAAGGGAAAAACAAAACAAAACTAGATAGAACCTTGGGGTAGATTTATAAAAATTTTTTTTTCTTTGAAAAAAAATTCCTATTCTTGTTTTCTACTTTTATTTTGCTGGTGGTTGAGGCAGTGATAGCTTCAGGTTACAGTCGTGCTGTACTTGGGGTAAATCCCTCAGACCACAGCAAGTGCCATATTCCTGGAGTATAAGTGTGTCAAGAGAGTGGGCGGTGTTGCCTTTTAGCCTTCTGTGGGCTGACCCGCTTGGTTGTAGTTAATTTAACCACAACTCTGTATTTGGAAAAAGTGCTGATGTGACCAGGTTTTAAATTTTTACCCAAACATTCTATGATTTAATATCGTAAAATGACAAAAATACCACCCTTGATTAATGCAGATATCTGCTCCTTATCCTTTTGGGCCTGCCTGAGAAGATATTTATTGCTACGGCTTTCTGATGAGAGCCCTAAAAATGATAAATAGTGTTTCTAGGGCTTCCCTGGTGGCACAGTGATTAAGAATCCACCTGCCAGTGCAGGGGACACAGGTTCGAGCCCTGGTCCGGGAAGATCCCACATGCTGTGGAGCAACTAAGCCCATGCGCCACAACTACTGAAGCCCTTGCACCTAGAGCCCATGCTCCGCAACAAGAGAAGCCACCGCAATGAGAAGCCCGTGCACCTCAATGAAGAGTTGCCCCTACTCGCCGCAACTAGAGAAAGCCTGTGCACAAAAACGAAGACCCAATGCAGCCAAAAATAAATAAATAAAATAAATAAATAAATAAAATGGGTTTCTATATTGTTCACTCACGTCTATATATTCCACCCAGTGTACACATTTTAAATGTTTGGGCTTGCTTTGATTAGGTGTTTACATCGTCCTTTCCCTGGAGATTAAAGCAGATGCCCATGTCTGGGGTTATGTTGGAGAAAATATCAAGTTGAAATGCACCTTCAAGTCAACCTCATCTATCACTGACAAACTCACCATAGATTGGACATATCGACCTCCAAGCAGCAGTCGCACAGAATCAGTAAGTGTACACTTTTAAGGATATTTCTTTGAGCCTTCTGTGGTCAACAGCTCTGGAATTCTATGTCACAGGTACACCTTAGGCCTTCTCATCTTAAAATAGAAGATGAGCTTCTATTAAATAGAAGGAGATGAGCTTCTACCCTATATGACATTCATCTGGTCATGTAGGGCTTTTTCTTCTTCTGTGTGAGAATCTTGCAAATAAGCTATAGGAAAAAAAGTCAGAAACTCAGAGGAAATGTGGTTTAGTTTTGTTTCTCCTTTGTTGTTTCTTTTTGCTTGGCTTCATAGCTTGAGTTTCAGATTTGTTGTACTAAAAAGGGTACCTCCAGGCTGTTGAACAGAGAAATTCTATAGGTCCCAGTCTTAGACATCCTTTTGCTCAAAGCTGCTCATTTCCTGTCATGTGAAGTTGTCTCAGTGGGTGTTTCTGTTTGTATATCGGTACTTGTAGATTTATCTTGGCATCTTCTCCCAGTGTATAAACATCTGCACTGATTTATACAGCTCCCTTTGAAGGAAATTATAGGGCACCTTATGCTGATGACGGATGCTGTTGATGACAGATGGTCTTGCAATATTAGAAGCAATATATTTTAATCACACAGATAAAACACATTTATGGCTCAGATCCCATTGTGGATGTCTAATTGAAGATTGCAATGCTATTAAAAAACCCGTTTTCTGTATGCTTCCAGCAATATCCTAGGTCAGGATACTTTTTATCAAGAATGTGAATGTCAGAGCGGTATGTAAGATTGTATTTTTGAAAGTATCCTTGATTTGTTTATCCTGTTTCCTTCATTAGAAGTACTTTCTCTTTGATTTTAATGTATAAACTTTGGATTTTGTTTTAGGAACCATTATTGAATGCCATGTAGCATCTCTCAGTAACTACAGTAGGTGCTCCAGTTGTCCTAGTGAAGGTGGGTCCAGTGAGCTAGGCTGTATTTGTGGTCCCTTTTTCTCCCTTCCTTCCTTCCTCCCTCCCTCCCTCTTTCTCTTTCTTTCTCTCTCTCTCTTCCTTCCTTTCTTTCTCCCTTCCTTCCTTCCTTCCATCCTTCCTTCCTTCCTTTCTTTCTCTCTCTCTTTCTTTCTTTCTTTTTTTTCTGAGGTAAACTTTTATTTCTTGGCTGACAGAACTTGCAGACCCATGCTCCTCCCAGCACCTTTTATCCTGCCCAAGCAGCGGGAGCCTAGTCCAAAAGGTGCCATGGCCAAAGGGGTTGGGGAGTCACTTCACATTCCAGGCTGGAGGAGTGGGGGGCTTGGGGATACTCCCCCACAAACCTTTGCCAGCAAGAGGCCATGAGTCACCCCAACCCCAAATCCTGCATTCTGGTAGGAGGTGGCAGTGCCTCCTTCCAGCTCTCCAAACCTGAGAGGGACATGCATGACCACACAGGGCAGGACACAGACCCCCAGCTCCAGTAATGGCAGTCCCTAACACCAGCCTCTGCCCAGGTCACAACCCCAGCCCCCATCCCAGGGCAGCAGAGGTCTCTCCTCCTCCTTGGTCCTCAGTGATGGATGGAGCCCTCCACACCAGGCAGAACAGAGGCAAAGTCAGAAGCAGCAGCAGTGGCAGGGAAGGAGCAGGCACCGAGACTGGTGGCACTGGGGCCCAGGGCTCTCCCGAAGTCAGGGCAAGCTGTCTGTCCAGGCAGCTCTGGGGCTAGACACTACGTGGGCGTAGTCGGCTGTGATACGGGTACTTGGACACCTTTCCGTCCTGATGCTAGCTGATACTTGTCTTTGGCTGCTGCTCGCTCCTTGGCATCAAAATACCAGACAGTGATGGCGTACCTGGTGGCCTAGGCTGGTTTCACCTCATGGGGGTTCCGCCGATCAGACCAGAATATGAGCAGCCGGTCGAAGAGTGGCTCAATGTTGGCTACCACAGGACGGCCCTCAGGGAATATCTGCAGCAGGCCGCCATGCACCTTGACGTCCCAGTTTTGATTCAGGTAATAGATGCAGGTGATGCAGCACCCATCGCCATGTGGATAGTCAATGTGTCTCACCTACCCCAGCCCGTTACCTGGGTAACACGCCACCATGGCCTTGGTGCGCCCATTGATGACGTAGCTGCCCAGCCTCCCAGCACAGTGGCGGATTACAGCATCCACGTGGGCCATGAGGGCACTGATGCTTCGGCAGCCTGGCTCATGGCCTTCCACCCAGGCGATCTGCTCCCCACGGATGCTGTGTGGCAGGATAGCCCGCTGGCCCATCACGCAGGCGCCTGCCCCGCTTCAGGGCCTCCACCTCCGCCAGCACTCGGCCACCCAGTGCCGCCCCCAGGAAGCTGTCCTTGGCGCAGATGCCATAGTACCGCATGCAGGGCACAGTATAGCCCAGGGCCAGGCGCTCAGGCGCAGCGGGCAGCACCTCCTCCCTCAGCCCGGCGCTGGCCTCACCACTGCCACTGCTGCAGCCTCCCCCTCTGCCTCCGCCTCCTGCTTCTCCTGCCTGGCCCAGGGCCGCTTGCTGGGGGCGGGGGCATCCCCACCATCCTCTGCCCATTTCCGTTTGGGGGCCTCGGGCCGGGTGCCCTGGGCTGCCAGTCGCTGGCACCCCTTGGTGACCATCGCCGCAGCACCGTCACTCTGCAGCGGCCGCAGCTCGCCGCCGTCCTGCCCGCCGAAGCCCTCCCGCAGGGGGCTGGCTGTGGTGGAAGTAGCTGTGGCTCTGGGGGTCCCACTCCCCGCCGAGGCCTCACCAGGCGCTTCCGGACGGTGGTAGGAGGACAGCGGGGGACAGGGCAGGTGACTCTCCACCCCCATCCTGGCCCTGCTAGGCTCCAAGGGCTCTGACACGGAACCCGGCAACTGAGGGAGAGCCTGACTCAGGGGCTGCGGCTGGCGCGGGCTGTCCACGGCAGCAGTGTCTTCATTCCCCGGGCATGGAGGGCGCGGCCCAGGCCCGGGGTGCCACCCTCCTCCCCCTCCTCCTCCTCCACTTGATGCAGCCGGGGGCCGGGGCAGCTGGGCCTGGCGTGGGGCAGGATGAGGCAGGGCAGGTGGCAGAGGCCTTTCTCGTGCCCTGGGGGTGCTTGCTGGTCCCCAAGTCCTCTGCTGTCCCTAGGGGCTTGGGAAGGGACCTGTCACGGTGGCGAGGTTTTTCCTCCGGCCCCGGCGCTGCGCCGCCGTTTGTGCCAACCATCCTGCGCCGCACAGCACGCCATTCCCTGCCCCACCACCTGCGACGCTCGCCCTCCCTCCCTTCCTTCCTTCCTCTGTCCCTCCCTCCCGCCCTTCCTTTCTTTCTTTAAACTTTTAAAAAAATTTTATATTGAAGCATAGTTGATTAACAATGTTGTGTTAGTTTCTGGTCCTTTTTTCTTTAGACTTAAAATAGGTCACTTTATTCTGAGTGGTCAGGAAACTATGGCTGGCTTCATATGGCTCTTCCTCCTTGGCCAAAAGTAGGACAGAACAAACAGTGGGGATCTTCCTGGTGCAGAAACCTTAAATGCAAACAGCAGTTCTCGTATGGCGCTCTTCTCCGTGAGGCTAGTCGAGAAATCAGCAAACTCATCCAAGTTGGAATTAGTGGACCCTTAAAGTTGCATAACACTATGTTGCAGTTACGTGATCAGTCAGGATTCTGTCAAACTAATCAGTTAGCAGGATTTGAGTATCACTAGTTTAACTTGAAACTCACAGGTCGGATTAATCTTGAAGATTCACAGCAGGCTTTGTTTTGTCAGTAGGAGTTTCAAACCCTTTTATACTGATGCTGATAATCAGAGATAGGTATTCGTTACCTCCCTCTTTGGAACATTCTACACATTTTATTATTTACTAATATCTGTATTTCCCACTAGATGGTAAGTTCCATGAGAGCAGGGACTGTGCCTGATTGGCTCCCACTGTATCATTTTGCTTAATACAGTGCCTAAGGGCACATAGTAGGTGTGCAGTAAATATTTGTTGAATGAATGCATGAACAAATGAACCAAGAAGTGATTCAGCATCTTCTCTGGGAAGTTGCTTTTCAAAATTGGGCAATTCAGTGTTTGTAAGTGCCTGGGTTCTTAAGTGGGGAGGTACCAAGTAAGAAAAGAACTAGGAAAGGCTTGAATCTTGCATAAGAGAGAGAGAAAGATCATATTGTATTGTAGTGCTTGCCCAGCCTACCACCAAATATAATTAGGTGTTTTTGGTGATGAAGTATATGATTACCAATCTGAAGTAGCATTGTTTTAATTCAATGTATATTCATTGAATGCCAATCATGAATCTGACTTGAGGTTTTTATTAATTGCCAAGATAGATAACTTGAGAGAGGCTTATGTTACAGCCTCCTGGTGATTTTGAGAATAAACAAAAATCTCCCCTTTCCCACTTATTAGCTGTGTGCCTTCGAGTAACTCATTTAATTTCTTGTTTTTGTCCTTGTTTCCCTTTCTGCCTGCTCCATGTATAGTTCAGTGTTGTGAAGCTCAAATGAGTAAATGTATAGAAATAGTATGCACACTATAAATTACCATATGAATTAGATGCTGCTTTAGCATAGGGTTTCTCAGCTTTGGCACTGCTGGCATTTTGATACAGATAATTCTTTTTTGTGGGGGCTGTCCTTTGCTTTGTAGGATTTTCAGCAAAATCCCTGGCCTCTACCCACTAGAAGCCAGTAGCACTCCTTCCAGTTGAGACAACCAAAATTATCTCCAGATATTGCCAAGTGTCTTGAGGGCAAAATTGCCCCTGGTTGAGAACTGCTACTTTAGGACTTTGCAGAGAATTTAAAAGGGGTTCAAGAATTAGGATCCCTGGGTTCTTTCATCAGGCCTTTTTTTGGACAAGTTTTATTAACCTGTCTTTTAATCTATAGGATGGAAGTGAACAAAACATAAAAAAAAATTGTCCAACTGGGAAAACCCACTACACATTTGTATTTTATTTTGGACCTACTTAGCTTTACGTTTTCATTGCATTTTCCAAATTAACTTTTTTCTCATGGTGTTGCTTTCTTAGATTTTTCATTATCAGTCTTTCCAGTACCCAACCACAGTGGGCACATTTCGGGATCGAATTTCCTGGGTTGGAGATGTATACAAAGGGGATGCGTCCATAAGCATAATCAACCCTACCATAAAGGACAATGGGACATTCAGCTGTGCTGTGAAGAATCCCCCGGATGTGTACCATAATATTCCAGGGACAGAGCTAACAGTCACAGAATGGGGTAAGCTAACTGCCACCAACCTTCTTCTGTAGTGAGTGCTCTCTGACTACTGTGGTGGTTTGTGGGGAGATCAGTGAGAAGCAAAACTACCTATCTTTGTAAGCCGGTTGGTCATTGGGACATTCTGCCATTTTGAATTGTCTGAGGATGAGTTTTTTTATCTTTATTTTTCAAACTGACTTTTTTTTTCAAATATCGTCATAGTTTCTCCATTATCCTTTTAAAATTTTAATTTCAGGTGACCAGAGGTCTTGTGGAATGTATGGCAAACCCCTGAATAAATGGAGGGTTGCTGTCTGTGTGAAATAGAAGTCATTCTGGTTTCCCTAATATGTTCATACCCTCAGTTATGAGACTGTGTTCTTGCCTGTTTCTTGAAAGGGTACCTCCTCTAAAGATGGAGGCAGCACATTTCTTTCATGTTGCAAAGAGCAACTGTTTCCTTTTAGTGTGAAACATGAGGAGAGTGGGTTAAGGGTTGACCTTTTGTTCTACACTATTCCCTGGTGACTGATGAGTGGTCATTCTAGTCCTTATTTGAATTTGAACCAAAGATTTAGAGATTCAGAAATGACAAAGTATCTATGGTTCATTATAGATACCTTGTCATTTCTGAAATCTTTCTGTATGTCTCTCTCTCTCTCCCTCCCCTTCCTCTTTCTTTTTTCTTTATTTTTTTAAGGCAACTCATAGGTTTCAAAGACATAGGAACATTCATACTGCTGGTAGAAGTAGAAACTGGTATAGTTTTTCTGGAAGACAGTTTGGTAGTATAAATCAGATGCCTTAAAATTATATACCCTTTGATCCAGTAATTCCATTTTAAAATTTATTTTAAAAAATAGAGCTAAATATTTATATACAAGGATGATCATCATTATATAACTCATAGATTCAAAGAATTGGAAATAATTTGAATATCCAGCAATAGAAGATTGATTCAATATATTATTTAATATGGCAGAATACTATGCAGCCATTAAAAAAAAATCACACCTGGAAGGAATACTTATGGAAAATATTTATAATATAGTATATAAAACAGAGGCTAGAAATAGTATGTAAACTATGATCAATACTTCTGAACATGTACTCTCCTCCCTATATTCAGACTCATACCCACATACTCCTAGAAAGAAGATTGAACGGGTAGATATTGACATATTGATCCTAGGGAGTGGGATTATGGGTAAATTTTAATTCTTCTTTGTCCTTTTGTGTATTTTCTACTGTTTCTACAATGAATTTATGCCCTTTGTAACCAGAAGAAATACAAGAGCAAAAGTAAGACTATCTCATGTCAAAGGAAGCACTTTGCATGTCCCTCTCTTTGACCTCTTTTTCCTCCTCCAGGTTTTGGCACGATGCTGTCCTCCGTGGCCCTTCTTTCCATTCTTGTCTTCATTCCCTCAGCTGTGGTGGGTGTGCTGCTGCTGGTGAGAATGGGGAGGAAGTCTGTGGGCCTGAAGAAGAGGAGCAAGCCTGGCTCTAAGAAGTCATCTATTGAGGTTTCAGCTGAGTAAGTCCAGCTGCAGTCCTGAGCAATCAACCCACTTCAGAGACCTGGTTTGTGGACAGTACCCAGGCTTCTGCGTCATGCCTTCCTTTCTTCCAGGATGAATTTAGTTCTGCTGAAAGGGAAATGTGTGGATGTTAATTTGGAGAGAGAGATGGAGGAATTGATAGCATAGTCCTAGTCTCTTTTTTTTTTTTGAAATGAGATGGTGTAGTGCTGTGGTTCTGAATATAAATTCTGAAGTGAATCTCTCATTCCTTCAAAATGGACAGGAAATTCCAACAAGTCAGTTATTTCCCCCTTCTTCTTGTTTTGGCACTGAGCTGATGTCTCCTGACAGAAGTGCCTGAGCAGTGAGAGAGGCCTTAGAACAGCCAGGGAGAGCAAAACAGTTTAAATAAGTGAGAACTGTTCTTGGTCAGCAGATGCTCCGAAGGGGCTAATTGGATTGTGGTTATCAAAAGCATTTGCCAGTGAGCAGGTGTGATCCAGTATTTTCCCTAAGAACAAATCCACTAAAAAAAAAGGTAACAAAAGTCTACATAAAACCCTGTTGATTCTCCATTATCTATATCAGGGGCTCTTAACCTGGGGAAAGAAGTCTTACTTTGAGAAAGTCTAAAATCTTCTTTCAGTGTGTGTGTGCGTGTGTGTGTGCATGTGTGTGCGTGTGCACATTTATTTAATGGGAGTAAGAGTGCCCTTTACAAGGAATCTGTGGCCCCACAAAAAGGCAAAGAACTCTTGGTAAAAATACTAAAACGTCTATTTCGAAGCATGGTCTAACAAGATCCTTTATGATCTAACCCTAAGTCACATTATTTCTTGCCATTTCTTCTCATTTGCTCCACATTCCAACTACAGTGAGCCATTTCCTTCTCCAAACATACTATACTCATTTAGACCTTTTAAAAAATTTTCAACATGCTTTCGTCTTACCTAGAATCCCCTCCCTCCTTCCCTTGTTTGCCTGGAAAACTCTTCCTTATCTTCTAAGACCCTGATGAAATGTCCGCTTCTCAAGAGTTTCCCTGACTCTTTCAGGGAAAACTGATCACTCCCTCCTTTTTGCTGCCACAGCGGTTTGACCTTAACTCTATGGAAACATTTACCACATTGTATTCTAACAAAATGAGCTCAAGGGACCATGTTTTATTTATGCCTTTATCCCCAGCCCAGCACAATGCCTCTGTCATGGTTGGTGCTGGGTGCATTTCTAAATGAACGATTGTGACTGGCTCCTATTTATTGAGCACTTACTATGTGCCAAACACTGTGGTACCTGTTTTACATGTGCTTATTTTGCATTTACTCCTAACCACTACCCTTTAAGTGTAGCTGGTAATACCTGCATTTTGTAGATGAGGAAATAGGTTCCTGGAGCTTAAGAAATTTGCCCAGTCACCCTGCTAGTAAGTGGCAGAACTGAAATTTAAAAACAGACCTGTCTGACTTCAACGCTTGTCCTCTTAACTGCTCTACCATACTGAGGATAGTGATTGTTCACATTTGGTTTGTCCTCTTTCTACAGCACTGACCAGGAGAAGGATGACTGCATGGCAAAGCTTTGTGTCTGTTGTGCCGAGTGCCTGGTAAGTCCATGCCATTTCTTCTGTTCACTGTTCATGCTTCATTTTCCTGCTTAATTAACGGAATCCTTCACCCTCAGAGGCAGCAGAGGATATGCAGATAGGTCTAAAGCAAAGTATGAACCAAGGTCTTTCCCTAAAGCATTTTGGTCTCAGGGAACCCCCACCAATTCTAACCATTATTTTATTTTCTGTCTTACGGGCAGGGAGTGGTGTCCTTAGGTGAGGGAAGGGGATTGCGTAGGCAGCCTCTGCTGACTGACAGGGAACATCCTGAAAAAGGAGTGTCCTATGCTGCTGAGGTCATACTAGGAGACCTGGCTGGACTGGCTGAACCTAAAACCCTGAATTGAACTTTTCTTCTGCGCCTCAGTTTTCCCCAGGGAATTTAGAGTGATATAAACTTTTAGGTGACTTGATGGCGTTTGTCAATAAGAAATACCCGTGTTGGGGCTTCCCTGGTGGCGCAGTGGTTGAGAGTCTGCCTGCCAATGCAGGGGACGCGGGTTCGAGCCCTGGTCTGGGAAGATCCCACATGCCACAGAGCGGCTGGGCCCGTGAGCCACAATTACTGAGCCTGCGCGTCTGGAGCCTGTGCTCCGCAACAAGAGAGGCCGCGACAGTGAGAGGCCCGCGCACCGCGATGAAGAGTGGACCCCGCTTGCCACAACTAGAGAAAGCCCTCGCACAGAAATGAAGACCCAACGCAGCCATAAATAAATAAATAAATAAATAAAAATTTAAAAAAAAAAAAAAAAAAGAAATACCCGTGTTGGAAGGCTTGAGTTTTGATTTACATTTCAGAAAACTGTCATCCCTCCCCCTTTGGGTGCTTGCTGTGACTGGTAGGCTTGTGTAGCTGTTCCAGGATCCTAGGAGGGAGAGAGACTCTCTGATGTGGTACTGTTGGAAACAGGTCAAAAGCAACTCATGATCTAGTACAAAGCATACCTGTCATTTCAGGGTTTAAACTTGAGCCTTCTTTGTACTTACTGCCAAATTCAGCACTTGGCTGGATGACCGCAGCCCAATTACTCACCACAGTGTTCCTTTTTCTCTTTCTCTTACGTACTTGAGTATTATAGGTAAGATGAGAGAAAGGTTGATAGTGCCAGTGGATAGGATCTAATTCCAACCCTTTGGGATTTGAATATTTTGATAACAAAAAATAAGCTAATGTCCTGAAACTAATACAACATTATTAATCAACTATACTCCAATATAAAGTAAAAATTAAAAAACAAAGAAAGAAGAATCACTTTGCTGCACACCTGAAACTAACACAACATTGTTAATCAACTATACTCCAATATAAAATAAAAATTTAAAAAAGTAAATAAAAAAACTAAATAAGCTAATGTTCATAAGATTATTGTCCACATTTCAGATATTGATTTGTTCAACAGTTATTCTTCGAGCATGTATCTGACATGCCCCAGCTGTGATTTTTAGGTACTTAGGAAACAACAGTGAACAAAACTGACAAAAATCCCTGCCCTCAGAAGAAATTACATTCTTTCCATTCCTGGAAAACTCTCATCATCTGAGACACAGTTGAAATGTTACCTTCTCTTAAATTGGGGTACAAACAATAACAAACTAAAAAAATTTTAAAAATTAGTAAAATATATAGTATGTCAGATTGTGCTTAATGCTGTAGAGAAAAAATAAAATAGGAAAGGGAGATGGAATGGCTGGATAAGGGGGTATGATACCAAACAGGATGGTTGGGGGAGTTCCCTGGTGGTCCAGTGGTTAGGACTCTGTGCTTTTACTGCCGGAGCCCGGGTTCAATCCCTGGTCCGGGAAGTAAGATCCCGCAAGCCGCAAGGTGTGACCTAAATAAATAAATAAATAGGATGGTTGGGGACACCCTCACTGAAATGATATTTGAACCAACACCTAAAAGTAGAAGCAAGCGACATGGCTATCATGGAGGAACATTTCAGGCAGAGTAAGTGGTTGGTGCAAAGACTTTGGGGAGGGGCCATGATTGGCATGTTCTAGGAGCAGCACAGAGGCCAGTGTGGCAGGAATGAAGTGAGCAAGGCAAAGACTAGTACTTCTTCAGAGAGATAATGTCGTATCTTATAGAACATTATAGTGATTGTAATCACCTAGAATTTTATTCTTTTTTTAAAATAAATTTATTTTATTTAATTTATTTTATTTTTGGCTGCATTGGGTCTTTGTTGCTGCGCATGGGCTTTCTCTGGTTGTGGTGAGCGGGCGCTACTCTTCCTTGCGGTACGCAGGCTTCTCATTGCGGTGGCTTCTCTTGTTGTGGAGCACAGCTCTAGGCGCACGGGCTTCAGTAGTTGTGGCACGCGGGTTCACTAGTTGTGGCTCACGAGCTCTAGAGCTCAGGCTCAGTAGTTGTGGCACACGGGCTTAGTTGCTCCGCGGCATGTGGGATCTTCCCGGACCAGGGCTCGAACCCGTGTCCCCTGCCTTGGCAGGCGGATTCTTAACTGTTGCACCACCAGGGAAGCCCTAGAATTTTATTCTTAATGAAACAGAATCCACTGGAAGTTTTTGAGAAGAGAACACTTTGAACCGATGTATGTTTTAAAAGGATAATTCTGGCTTCTCTGTTGAAAATAGGTGGTGAGGGACCATGACAGAAACAGAGTACAATTAAGAGACTTTAGCAATGATGCAAGTAAAGGAAGAGGGTGATGATTTGGACCAAGGTGGTGGTGGTGGAGGTGGTGAGTAGTTGTTTTCTGGTTATAGTTTGTAGGTAAAGCCAGAAGGACTTCTTGACTAGTTGCATGTGTGTGTGAAAGAATGAGAGGAGTTAAGGATAAATCCAAGGTTCTTGACTTGAGCAACTAGTAGAACAGAGTTGCCATTTTCTAATATGTACAAGCCTGTGGGTCGAACAAGCTTTAGGGGAGCTGAGTTTGGATATGTAAATTTGAAATACTTGTTAAACATTCAAGTGGAGATGTGGAGTAAGCAATTGGTTTTATGGGTGTGGAGTTCAGAAGAGAGGTCTAGAATGGAGATATAAATTTAGGAGTTATTAGTATATAGAGACTGGTAGAGATATTTCCACCAGGGAAATGAGAGTAGATAGAGAGGAACTCAAAGGACTGAGCCCTGGAGCTCTCCAAGGTTTTTAGATGGGGAAGATGAGGAGAAATTAGCAAAGGAGGCTGAGAAGGAATGTCCAGTGAAGTGGGAGGAAAACCTGGAGAGCTCTGTATCCTGGGAACCAAATGAAGAAAGCGTTTCAAGGAAAAGAAAGTGATTAACTGTGTCAATTGTTCCTGAGTCAGGTCAAGTAAAATGAGAACTGAGACTTGATTACTGGATGATCTGGTAACGTGGGAGTCATTGGTGGCCTTGGCAAAAGCAGCTTCAGTGGAATAGTGGGATGAAAGCCTGACCAAAGTAGGGTCAAGAAAGAATACAAAGAGATGTATTGGTGAGAGTGGGTATAAATGACACTTTCAAGGAGTTTTGCTGTGGAGGGATGCAGAGAAATAGGGCAATAGGTAGAGAGAGGTGTGTGTCAAGAGTTGCTCTTCTTTTTACGATGGGAGAAATTACAGTACATTTGTATGCTGATGGGAATAAACCAGTAGAAAAGGAAAATTTGATGTTACAGGAGAGGGGGGAGGATTGCTGGAGTGACGTCAGGATCTAGTGCACCAGTGGAGATGTTGGCCTTAGATAAAAGCAGCGAGAATGTATCCATACTAAGAGTAAGGAAGGCCAAGTAGGTGGGCCCAGATGCAGGTGGGTGGGTAAATATGATGGGAGCTTGTGGAAGTTCCCTACTGACTGCTTCTCTGTTCCCAATGATGGGAGAAAATAAGGTCATCAGCTGAGAATGAAGTGAGCTGAAGGTGTTGGAGGTTTGGAGAAAGAGGGAAAGATATGAAAATAGTCATCTAGGAGAATAGAAGAATGAGTGGACTAGAGAAATGGGGTGTGCCAGGTAGTACTAATGGCCTACTCGAGCTTAGAAGTAATGAATACAAGTTTGAACAATAAAGATAAGAATAAGAATAATAGTGATAGTAGTTCATCATGAATGAGTGCTTACAAATTGCCAGGCACAGTGATGGAAACTGAGGTTTAAAGAAGTTAAATAACTTTACTCAAGGTCACATAGCCAGCAAGGGGTGGAGCTGGGATTGGAACCCAGAGGTAGACTGACTCCTAGCCTAAACTCCTAGCTACAGTCTTGCACATTTTGCTACAGACAGACATCTTTTCATGTGTGTTGAGGTTTTAAAAAATAGTCACCAAGGAAAAGGGAACCCTTAGGGTTTCACAGCAGAAATTAGCCCAATAGATACCAATTATAATGAGGTCCTGTGATGCTTCTTGGGAATTTAGGTGGGTTGAGTCAGTGCCATTTCACTGTTGATGTTTCCCCTGGCCAAGTTCCATCTGGGGGACCCTAACGTGTGGTCTTTGCCTGAATTCTGACTGTGGCATTGTACCTCATATACCCACCACAACTACTGTTCTTTCCCCTCCAGGATTCGGACTATGAAGAGACATATTGATGAAAGTCTGCATGATAGAAGAAGAGTCACCTAATAACAGAAAATATCCCATTCCACTGGCAGCTAAAGCCTCCCAGAGAAGTGGAGCTGGCTTGGACAGTAGTGATGGAGAATTCTGGAAGCCATCAGTGAAGACTTTAGGAGCCATTTATTTATTGAAGAAATGTTCTTTTTGTATTTATAAACTTCAAAAACTCTCAGAAGAAACTCATAACTACCCCTTTTAATAACTTATACTCTAATTGAATGAAGGAATTCTTTTCCTAAGTAGAAAGATACTTTTTGTTTTGCCTTTGGTCTTGAATGTATTACATGTTTTCTTCCAATTTTTTGAGGGAGAATCCTAGATGTTGGCCACACTGCTGATGCCAAAATATGTACATATATTTAATGAAATGGAGCTTGGAGCTTCCTGATGTGCTCCCAGGCAAAATGTTTGTCTGGGATAGCTATTCTTTGTTTTTTGCTCCACGAACATTTTCAGCTGTGAGTTAGCATACAGCATATACTCGTTGGTTTAATTATCTCATCATCAATTGTGTTTGGGAGGCTTGGAGTGCATAACCCCAGTTTTTTTTTAGAGTTGGTAGGCTCGGGAGTCAGTGGTTTACTTTGACTGGGTTTTTAAAGTGTTAAAGAGCCTTCAGTTTACAATTAAGGAAATAAATGATGAGATAGAGGGATTTCTTTCTTTTGTCTTACTAGGTGCAATTTGTTATTTTACTTTCTTACAGCTGACTGATTTATGATTTCCTTCTTGACTTTTCAGATCAGAGGCAAGAAAAACTCTTCAAAAGGTTTTCAGTGGGGCTAAGTAGACTATTTTACCAGTAATTTGCAATGAAATCATCTTTTAACCTATGCTGTTCTTCAAAAGTTGTTTGATTTCTAAAATGCGGAAAATATGAGCAAACTAATGTATTTACAAACTGTTTTTGCATAATATTTGAGATAAGGAAGTGAGGGTGTGAATAACCTATACTTCCTCCTTCTGTTCTCTTGATACCTTCTATTAGCTTCCTCCATTCTACTGCAGCAACATATTTCAAATTTTAATTTACATGGGATTTTCTGTAAGCCATTAAGAAATATGTATGAGCAACAACTACTGAGCCTGTGCGCCACAACTACTGAGCCCACGCGCCTAGATCCCGTGCTCCACAACAAGAGAAGCCACCGCATTGAGAAGCCCGCGCACTGCAATGAAGAGTGGCCCCTGCTCGCCGGAACTAGAGAAAGCCTGCGCGCAGCAACGAAGACCCGATGCAGCCAAAAATAAAAATAAAAAAAAAAAAATATGTATGACATATCAGGAAGGGTTGACTGTGCAGTCCTCTGTAATAGAGGGATAGAGTTCACTTCTTAATTATGAGAGACAAAAATTATCCTCTCTTCCCATCTTTGATTTTTTAACAGGATAGCCCGTTTCCATGATTTTTTGCTAGGTGGCTCAGGAGGTTTCCATATTATAGCATAATACACTGTATGCTGTACAAAAATCACTTTTATATTTTTTTGCTAAGATCTATTTTTAAAAATTTGGGTTATTAGTTCTCATAGATTTGGCCTGGCCTCTTTTGTTAATCTAGTCCATCAGTTAGAGAGTCTGATTAGTTAATAGATGTTATGATTTACCTCTGGTCATATAAAGAAGAAGAGGCAAAGGCAAGATTGGCAGTCTACATTTCCAGTGGTTAAATCTCACAGTCTTGGGCTACTTGTTAAATATGTGGATGTCTAGGGCCAATCTAGTGAGACAATCTGACACCTCAACACAGAGAGGAAAACAATTTGAGCAATGAAAGTAAATAATTTGGGCTCTAGGACATTTGAAGATAGAGCTATAGCTGTGAGGTAGAATTTTTGTGGGTCCTCATTTCTTTGAGAAGGAGATGATGTTATAGGAACCCAGGTAAAATCACATCCCATTGAATAAAGAACCAGTTTTGGCTGAGTTATCTTGTAATTTCTTTTCAGGCATGTTATGAGGATTAATCCAGTGGGATATGTTTATCACAGTCTTAGGGCTGCTATCAGTTTCCTTCTGCAGTCCTTATATTGAGGTCTGGGTTACAGCTTTTTTTCTTCAAAGGAGCACAAAGCAGTGTTGGGACACATGCCTTTTAAGGATGGAAGGAAGATTAAGTTTTTTCTTTTTTTAACTTACTGTTTTAATATCTTCTAAGGTGCTATTCTCTCTGTTTTTCTTTTTGCTGCTCCATGAGTTCTTATCACATTGTATGGAGACCAGCCTTGTCTAGAAAGGGAATTGAATTCTGAAAGCTTCAGAGGTGCTTAAAAGCCTTTCAGAATTTTTCTTTGCCTGCTGAAGTCTTTACTTGTGGTTACATTACCTTATGAGTTTTGTCCATTGAGCTCTTAATTCTGTTACCAAATGTGAACTTATAAAATGCTTTGTGTTTCCCATGTGGCCTGTTACCTCAAGCTTCTTGGGGGCACATTCTCTACAGCTCTCAAACTGGACTCTGGTGCTTCACGAGGGGATGTTGCATGTCCTTGTTTAGAAAAAATTCTGGCGGCCAAATTCTCAATCTGAATATTCTTGTGTGTCACTCAGTTATGTTTCCAAAGGGGACCTGTAAGAAGACATGGACCAAGACTCTCATTTAATTGCACAATTTAAAACTTTGCTGCAAGACGAGGCAGCTCCAACCCTTTGACTCCAATGTTGGACTGTTAACTGCTACATTTCACTGTGTTTTTTGTTTGTTTGTTTGTTTTTGTAGGAGGGTCTGCACTATTGGGTCATGCACACAGACGTGTAACTCTTGAGATCTTTACCACATCATAGTTAATAAACTTCTTTGCACTTTCTGGCTACTTTTTGGTGTATATCTACATATTAGATGAGAGCTGTCCTGTGAAAGAGAAGGGGGGTGGTTTGTGATTTTCAGCATCAAGTAACCATTCATCTCTGAGCTGTACCCCAGCAAGAATCTGCATAGATTCCGAGGGGTGCTGGAGCCAGCTCACACCATAAGAGCTGATTGTTAAATTTTTAGGAATTTTGCAGGCCAATTGTTAAAGTGTTGGTAGCTTGAAATAGGCCATGGTGGGGGTATTTACTCAATTGCTGACTTATCAGCACACCAGTTCTCAAGAACCATGCAGCATAGCCCTGGTGAAGAGCAAGCATTCAACAACTTTTCAAATGATACAGGACAAGGTCCAAAAAACAAGTATGCCCATGTTTAAGTCAAGCCAGTGCAGGCAAGGTTGAAGGCGTGTACACTGAGAACACTTATTTTGAAGTGGCGACTTAAAAGCAAAAGATACCTCAACGTGAAGAAGCTTTGAGTTTTTATCTAGTCACCCACGGGATTCTCTGGGGGGGATAAAATGCTTCTTGTATTCTAGAAATGCTGATATCACATGGTCAGGGGAAATTGACATGCCTAGGTGGTGAGTTGGAGGACTGGACAGGCATATCTTTGGAAGCAGGGATTGAGTGATTGGCTATATTGCCCCTCTGTGTTGAGAGAAAAATAATGAAAGGTTGCTATATTTTAGATACAGAGCAGAATGTTTTGTGTTAATCTTAAATTTATTTTGTTTGCAAGAGGCTGATTTCTTTCTCAGCATGTTTGCCTGGGACCATTTGAGATCCCACCCTCGGAGAGTTTGTAATCTAGAAGGGGAGATGACACCTGCAGAGGTCTGGAACATGAGGCTCTCCTCAGTAAGGTGAGTTTATTACCTCATCTTAGAATGAAAGTGTAAATAAAAAGTGGGTAATAGGCCAGACGACTGAAACAAGAACCTTGATTTAAAGGTTCCTGTTTGTGTCTCTGCAGCCAACTCAGAATGCACGCATTTGGTTTGCTCTGAGCCTGACCTTCTGTGAAGGCAGAAGTGTCTTCAGTCGGACTTGGCAACTGCAGTGGTGGGAGAGCTCAGTGCATTGCTTCTCCTGGCATTCCTCATCTTGGGTAAGCAGTTTCTTTGTATTTCTTAAACAGTGACTTGAACTTTCTCACTCGGAAGAAGGCTGGTTCTAAAAGTATTCATTTAATGGCAATCCTTTTGGATTGTGAGGCCACAATCGCAGAGCTGTCAATTTCTGCAGGAGGACTGCCATAAGGTAGTCTAATGGGGACACGTTTCCTTTCTGTAATGTAGAGTAACTTGTGTTAAGACGCTCAGAGAAAAAAGGAGTAAGGTTTGCTCTTAATAAAAGGGTAAATGATAATGATAATGATGATGATGGTGATAAGGCTTTAGCTTTTTTTTTTTTAACATCTTTATTGGAGTATAATTGCTTTACAATGGTGCATTAGTTTCTGCTTTGTAACAAAGTGAATCAGCTATACATATACATATATCCCCATATCTCCTCCCTCTTGTGTCTCCCTCCCACCCTCCCTACCCCACCCCTCTAGGTGGTCACAAAGCACCGAGCTGATCTCCCTGTGCTATGTGGCTGCTTCCCACTAGCTATCTGTTTTACATTTGGTAGTGTATATATGTCCATGCCACTCTCTCACTTTGTCCCAGCTTACCCTTCCCCCTCCCCGTGTCCTCAAGTCCATTCTCTACATCTGCGTCTTTATTCCTGTCCTGGCCCTAGGTTCTTCAGAACCATTTTTTTTTTTTTAGATTCCATATATATGTGTTAGCATACAGTATTTGTTTTTCTCTTTCTGACTTACTTCACTCTGTATGACAGACACTAGGTCCATCCACCTCACTACAAATAACTCAATTTCATTTCTTTTTATGGCTGAGTAATATTCCATTGTATATATGTGCCACATCTTTATCCATTCATCTGTCGATGGACACTTAGGTGGCTTCCATGTCCTGGCTATTGTAAATAGAGTTGCAGTGAACATTGTGGTACATGTCTCTTTTTGAATTTTGGTTTTCTCAGGGTATATGCCCAGGAGTGGGATTGCTGGGTCATATGGTAGTTCTATTTTTAGTTTTTTAAGGAACCTCCATACTGTTCTCCATAGTGGCTGTATCAGTTTACATTCCCACCAACAGTGCAAGAGGGCTCTCTTTTCTCCACACCCTCTCCAGCATTTATTGTTTGCAGATTTTTTGATGATGGCCATTCTGACCAGTGTGAGATGATATCTCATTGTAGTTTTGATTTGCATTTCTCTAATGATTAATGATGTTGAGCATTCTTTCATGTGTCTGTTGGCAATCTGTATATATTCTTTGGAGAAATGTCTATTTAGGTCTTCTGCCCATTTTTGGATTGGGTTGTTTGTTTTTTTGCTATTGAGCTGCATGAGCTGCTTGTAAATTTTGGAGATTAATCCTTTGTCAGTTGCTTCATTTGCAAATATTTTCTCCCATTCTGACAGTTGTCTTTTTGTCTTGTTTATGGTTTTGCTGTGAAAAAGCTTTTAAGTTTCATCAGGTCCCATTTGTTTATTTTTGTTTTTATTTCCATTCTCTAGTAGGTAGATCAAAAAGGATCTTGCTGTGATTTATGTCATAGAGTGTTCTGCCTATGTTTTCCTCTAAGAGTTTTATAGTGTCTGGTCTTACATTTAGGTCTTTAGTCCATTTTGAGTTTATTTTTGTGTATGGTGTTAGGGAGTGTTCTAATTTCATTCTTTTACCAGTAGCTTTCCAGTTTTCCCAGCACCACTTATTGAAGAGGCTGTCTTTTCTCCATTGTATATTCTTGCCTCCTTTATCAAAAATAAGGTGACCATATGTGCGTGGGTTTATCTCTGGGCTTTCTATCCTGTTCCATTGATCTATATTTCTGTTTTTGTGCCAGTACCGTACTGTCTTGATTACTGTAGCTTTGTAGTATAGTCTGAAGTCTGGGAGCCTGATTCCTCCAGCTCCATTTTTCTTTCTCAAGATTGCTTTAGCTATTCGGGGTCTTTTGTGTTTCCATACAAATTGTGAAATTTTTTGTTCTAGTTCTGTGAAAAAAGCCAGTGGTAGTTTGATAGGGATTGCATTGAATCTGTAGATTGCTTTGGGTAGTACAGTCGTTTTCACAATGTTGATTCTTCCAATCCAAGAACGTGGTATATCTCTCCATCTGTTGGTATCATCTTTAATTTCTTTCAGCAGTGTCTTATAGTTTTCTGCATACAGGTGTTTTGTCTCCTTGGGTAGGTTTATTCCTAGGTATTTTATTCTTTTTGTTGCAGTGGTAAATGGGAGTGTTTCCTTAATTTCTCTTTCAGATTTTTCGTCCTTAGTGTATAGGGATGCAAGAGATTTCTGTGCATTAATTTTGTATCCTGCTACTTTACCAAATTCATTGATTAGCTCTAGTAGTTTTCTGGTGGCATCTTTAGGATTCTCTATGTATAATATCATGTCATCTGCAAACAGTGGCAGGTTTACTTCTTCTTTTCTGATTTGGATTCCTTTTATTTCTTTTACTTCTCTGATTGCTGTGGCTAAAACTTCCAAAACTATGTTGAATAATAGTGGTGAGAGTGGACATCCTTGTCTTGTTCCTGATCTTAGAGGAAATGGTTTCAGTTTTTCACCATTGAGAACGATGTTGGCTGTGGGTTTGTCATATATGGTCTTTATTATGTTGAGGTAAGTTACCTCTATGCCTACTTTCTGGCAGGTTTTTATCATAAATGGGTGTTGAATTTTGTCAAAAGCTTTTTCTGCATCTATTGAGATGATCATATGGTTTTTCTCCTTCAGTTTGTTAATATGGCTTATCACATGATTGATTTGCGTATATTGAAGAATCCTTGCATTCCTGGGATAAACCCCACTTGATCATGGTGTATGATCCTTTTAATGTGCTGTTGGATTCTGTTTGCTAGTATTTTGTTGAGGATTTTTGCATCTATGTTCATCAGTGATACTGGCCTGTAGTTTTCTTTCTTTGTGACGTCTTTGTCTGGCTTTGGTATCAGGGTGATGGTGGCCTCGTAGAATGAGTTTGGGAGCGTTCCTCCCTCTGCTATATTTTGGAAGAGTTTGAGAAGGATAGGTGTTAGCTCTTCTCTAAATGTTTGATAGAATTTGCCTGTGAAGCCGTCTGGTCCTGGGCTTTAGTTTGTTGGAAGATATTTAATCAAAGTTTCAATTTCATTACTTGTGATTGGTCTGTTCATATTTTCTATTTCTTCCTGGTTCAGTCTCAGAAGGTTGTGCCTCTCTACGAATTTGTCCATTTCTTCCAGGTTGTCGATTTTATTGGCATATAGTTGCTTGTAGTAATCTCTCATGATCCTTTGTATTTCTGCAGTGTCAGTTGTTAGTTCTCCTTTTTCATTTCTAATTCTATTGATTTGAGTCTTCTTCCTTTTTTTCTTGATGAATCTGGCTAGTGTTTATCAATTTTGTTTACCTTCTCAAAGAACCAGCTTTTAGTTTTATTGATCTTAGCTATTGTTTCCTTCATTTCTTTTTCATTTATTTCTGATCTGATCTTTATGATTTCTTTCCTTCCGCTAACTTTGGGTTTTTTTGCTCTTTCTCTAATTGCTTTAGGTGTAAGGCTAGGTTGTTTATTTGAGATGTTTCTTGTTTCTTGAGGTAGAATTGTATTGCTATAAACTTTCCTCTTAGAACTGCTTTTACTGCATCCCAAAGGTTTTGGGTTATTGTGTTTTCATTGTCATTTGTTTCTAGGTATTTTTTGATTTCCCCTTTGATTTCTTCAGTGATCTCTTGGTTATTTAGTAGTGTATTGCTTAGCCTCCATGCATTTGTATTTTTTACAGATTTTTTCCTGTAATTGATATCTAGTCTCATAACATTGTGGTCAGAAAAGATACTTGATACAATTTCAATTTTCTTAAATTTACCAAGGCTTGATTTGTGACCCAAGATATGATCTATCCTGGAGAATGTTCCATGAGCACTTGAGAAGAAAGTGTATTCTGTTGTTTTTGGATGGAATGGCCTATAAATATCAATTAAGTCCATCTTGTTTAATGTATCATTTAAAGCTTGTGTTTCCTTATTTATTTTCATTTTGGATGATCTGTCCATTGGTGAAAGTGGGGTGTTAAAGTCCCCTCCTATGATTGTGTTACTGTCAATTTCCCCTTTTATGGCTGTTAGCATTTGCCTTAAGTATTGAGGTGCTCCTATGTTAGGTGCATAAATATTTATAATTGTTATATCTTCTTCTTGGATTGATCCCTTGATCATTATGTAGTGTCCTTCTTTGTCCCTTGTAATAGTCTTTATTTTAAAGACTATTTTGTCTCATATGAGAATTGCTACTCCAGCTTTCTTTTGACTTCCATTTGCATGGAATATCTTTTTCCATCCCCTCACTTTCAGTCTGTATGTGTCCCTAGGTCTGAAGTGGGTCTCTTGTAGACAGCATATATACGGGTCTTGTTTTTGTATCCATTCAGCCAGTCTATGTCTTTTGGTTGGAGCATTTAATCCATTTACATTTAAGGTAATTATCGATATGTATGTTCCTATTACCATTTTCTTAATTGTTTTGGGTTTGTTATTGTAGGTCTTTTCCTTATCTTGTGTTTCCTGCCTAGAGTAGTTCCTTTAGCATTTGTTGTGGAGCTGGTTTGGTGGTGCTGAATTCTCTTAGCTTTTGCTTGTCTGTAAAGATTTTAATTTCTCCATCGAATCTGAATGAGATCCTTGCTGGTTAGAGTACTCTTGGGTGTAGGTTTTTCCCTTTTATCACTTTAAATATGTCCTGCCACTCCCTTCTGGCTTGCAGAGTTTCTGCTGAAAGATCAGCTGTTAACCTTATGGGGATTCCCTTGTTTGTTATTTGTTGTTTTTCCCTTGCTGCTTTTAATATTTTTTCTTTGTATTTAATTTTTGATAGTTTGATTAATATGTGTCTTGTCATGTTTCTCCTTGGATTTATCCTGTATGGGACTCTCTGCACTTCCTGGACTTGGTTGACTATTTCCTTTCCCATATTAGGGAAGTTTTCAACTATAATCTCTTCAAATATTTTCTCAGTCCCTTTCTTTTTCTCTTCTTCTTCTGGGACTCCTATAATTTGAATGTTGGTGCATTTAATGTTGTCCCAGAGGTCTCTGAAACTGTCCTCAATTCTTTTCATTCTTTTTTCTTTATTCTGCTCTGCAGTAGTTATTTCCACTATTTTATCTTCCAGGTCACTTATCCGTTCTTCTGCCTCAGTTATTCTGCTATTGATTCCTTCTAGAAAATTTTTAATTTCATTTCTTGTGTTGTTCATCATCGTTTGTTTGCTCTTTAGTTCTTCTAGGTCCTTGTTAACTGTTTCTTATATTTTCTCCATCCTATTTCCAAGATTTTGGATCATCTTTATTATCATTACTCTGAATTCTTTTTCAGGTAGACTGCCTCTTTCCTCTTCATTTGTTTGGTCTGGTGGGTTTTTACCTTGCTCCTTCATCTGCTGTGTGTTCCTCTGTCTTCTCATTTTGCTTAGCTTACTGTGTTTGGGGTCTCCTTTTCCCAGGCTGCAGGTTCGAGTTCCCATTGTTTTTGTTGTCTTCCCCCAGTGGGTAAGGTTGGTTCAGTGGGTTGTGTAGGCCTCCTGGTGGAGGGGACTGGTGCCTGTGTTCTGGTGGATGAGGCAGGATCTTGTCTTTCTGGTGGGCAAGACTGCATCCGGTGGTGTCTTTTGGGGTGTCTGTGACCTTATTATGATTTTAGGTAGCCTCTCTGATAATGGGTGGGGTTGTGTTCCTGTCTTGCTATTATGATTTTAGGTAGCCTCTCTGATAATGGGTGGGGTTGTGTTCCTGTCTTGCTAGTTCCTGTCTTGCTAGTTGTTTGGCATAGGGTGTCCAGCACTATAGCTTGCTGGTCGTTGAGTGGAGCTGGGTCTTAGAGTTGAGATGGAGATCTCTGGGGGAGCTTTCGCCGTTTGATATTACGTGGAACCGGGAGGTCTCTGGTGGACCAATGTCCTGAACTCGGCTCTCTCACCTCAGAGGCACAGGCCTGACACCCGATTAGAGCACAAAGACTCTGTCAGCCACACGGCTCTAGTTACAAACAATAAAGCAGGGCAGTCAGGCAGGTTAACACAGCTTGAGTTCAGCAACCACCTTACACTACGATCTTCATTCAAATCTCAAAATGAACTCATGTCAGCTTTGTCCTTAGTCAGCAGAACACTCTCAGACTTAACTGTGGTGCTTCCTCCTTCTTCCATGTTTTCTCACATCACATCTTAGTTTATCACCTGCTCTACGCATCTTTAAATGGTTCCTACTCCTTCTTCAAGGCTTTAGCTTTTAAGTTGCCTGTGGCTTTGGGTAGAGCTGTGACTGGCTGTCCTTGGACTCATGGCAGAACTCTTCCTGCACTGTTTCTCTTCTCCCAGTCCTAGACAGGCCAATATTTAACCTCAAGAAGTCAGGAATTTAAACCTCCCTAGAGAGCTAGGCTGTTGTCCATACTTACCACACCCTCTGCATAGCCCTGATCTCAGGAAAGATGAAGTAGGATGGTTTAGATAGAACCCATTCTAAAGGAGAGAGCAGGAGTAATGACTCTCAAGGTCCCCTTCAAGTACAGGGTTGACCGATGTAACTGAGACTGTATTATAAGAAGCCATGTAACCTACCAGTCTGTATTAAATGGTCTTGGAAGGAAAAACGAGGATGCATTTTAAGAGGTTCATGCCTCAGAGTGGTTATGTGGACTCTATACCTAAAAACATCCAAAAGCCTGGAGGTACACAGTGATGTGTAAATTGAGGGGACTTAACATTGCAGGTAGAGCAGCTGCCTGAGTAAGGGAGGGCAGTGAGGTTGTCTGTGTGCTCAGTGGTTGCTTGTTCTCACTAGGGGCAAACGCTTTGACTGAGAGAGAGTGCCTCTCCCTTATTTTGTCTTGTAATATTTGGGGGTCATTTCCACATCCTGTGTTGTAGCCTCATTGTCATGAGTCTCTTTTCTGAAGTTTCTTTTTCTGTTATAATTGTGCCAAGGACAACAATTCCCCTACACTGTTAATAATAGGAAAGGGGGTCCTGATACTTACAACTCCCCAGGAGTGATAGAAGGTATTTGCCAAGAGTTATATTGTGAAAGAGCCATAAGCTCAGGTTCAAACATTTGGCCAACATGTGAGATAACTTACTATGCAGAATTATCTCAAGAACATGGTGGTGAAGAAATAAGTCAGGATCTGGGAAAGGAAGCAGGCTAAGTTGAGGATTCAATTGGAGTCTATCAAGGTGCTGAAGGTGCATCTGAATGCTTTGGTTAGATTTTTAGAGACTGAGATTCATATATATATATTCTGAATTATATATCTGAATAATAAAATTCTGAACTATATATATGTGTGTGTAATATCTATCTGTATTATATGGTAGGAATTTCTGAATATTTGCCAACTAACTAGGAAACTTGAAATTTGACTAGTGTTCTTGGCCTGGTTAGGTGTTATTAATTCATCTGATGAGTGGTCCCTGGGCTCCCACTCTGGGTCTTACTCTGCGCTGGTGTTGGAGATGCACTGGCCCATAGCCACAGCTCTTGGCCTCATGGGGGTGAGGGTGGAGAGCAAGACTTTAATCAAACAAGCACATAAGTAAATAGATAATTAGAAGTTGTGACAAATGCCCTAAAGGAAAGAGAAATGGTACTATTAAAACATGTGGCTAGGGTCTGCCCTGGGAAGGGTGGTTCAGGAGAGGTTTCCCTGAGGAAATTACATTTAATTTGAGATCTGAAAGATGAACAGGAGTTAACTAGGGGAAGGGGGTGGGAACAGCATTCAGTCAGGGGGAGCAGATTAATCTTGTTTTGGTAAATGAAGTTCAGGGAAGCTTTGCTGTAAAACATTGATTACTTTCACACACATGGAAGAGCAGTACAGGCTAGTAAGGAGACAGGCTCTGATCCAGAATGCCTGGGTTTGAATCCTGGCCCACCACTTGCTCTGTGTTATTAGGCAAGTCACTTCACCAAACCATGCCTCAGTTTCCACATTTGTAAAACCTCATAGGGGGTTGTGAGAATTAAACTGGTTAATGTGCAGAGTGCTCAGACAGTGCCTGGCATATAACCTTCTCTAGTTTATTGAGTATCCACTACTGATTTCTAGTGTGGTGCTATATTAACTAGGGAGAAAAAGTCTGACCCTTTAATGTTAAGAATGAGGCCTGGGGAGACTGAGTGGTTTCCCAAATATCAAAGAATTAGTTACTGGAATGTCTGATCTGGGAAGAGAATTTTTAAAAAACTTAATGCTTTTTATGTTAAATCATTGCTTCTCTATTCATTCACACAGAGTTCTAGTGGTGCACTTGAGTACTTAAGACTGAAAATGGGTATCTTCTAGTTATCAGATTTTTGCACATTTCTTAGAATTTGTTTGAAAATGGTTTGGGTGTGGCTCTGTGTGTCTTGAGGTTGGTGACTAGATTCAGAGTCTTTTTGGGGTCACCGGTTTCCTCTTAGAATAGAGTGGTGCATTTGCATGATGTCTAAGTTGATTTCAGTTTGATGGTTGTATTGGCAGCTATCAGCACTTGTCCAGTATATGCCAGGCACTTCACCGATACTGTAACACGGGCATGGGACACTCATAAATGAGACGCATATGGTCCTGCCCCTGAGAGTGTAGATAAGTCTACACTGTAATCAATGATTACTCCTCCATGCAAATGGCTCACTGCTTTGGGGAATATATGAGAGCTGTTTGCTGGGCAGTGAAGGGAGCACAACCAACTTCCTGGAGAAGAATTCATCCAGAACACAACAGGGATCTTAGATGTCCGAGATATGATGAATTAAAGTTATGATATAAAGGAAGCCCTTTATCATGCTCACCCATGTATGCGTAGGGTAAGGTATGTGTCACGCAGCAGGAATAAAGTTGTGGCTATCCTGAGAGAGAGCTTGTATTTTCATTAGAAGTACTCATATTTGGGGAAATTTAATGTGACTTTTGGTATATCTGAGTCAGTGTAATTGTTATCTACATTGTTGTGATGGAATTCAAGAACTGAAACTTAAAAAGTTTCCAGTTCATTCTGATTCATCATTTGCCATTCTTGTAAAGGTAGATTCTCAGAACCCAAAATCTCCTCTAAAGCTACAAACTCTGTTTCCTATCTGACTTTTAGGCTATAAAGATAGGATCTTATGTGGTAATGCTTTCTATTTTTCAAAGCACTGTTATCTGCATTATCACATTTGATCCTTGTGTTGTTATCCCCATGTTATAGGCGAGGAAACTGAGGTCCAGCAAGGTCAATGGACTTTCTGCATAAGTGAGACTTAGGTAAGGCCACCTTAAACAGTTTGACCCTGATTTTCCAGATGGAGGATTTTGTTGATTAGAATACAGGTAAGAAATCTCTTACTGGGCTCTAGAGCCCGCAAACCACAACTACTGAGCCTGCGCACCACAACTACTGAAGTCTGCACACCTAGAGCCCGTGCTCCGCAACAAGAGAAGCCACCGCAATAAGAAGCCTGTGCACCGCAACGAAGAGTAGCCCCCGCTCGCCACAACTAGAGAAAGCCCGTGCCCAGCAACGAATACCCAATGCAGCCAGAAAGAAAGAAAGAAAGAAAGACAAAACAGCAAACATCAAACAGACAAATTATTAAAAAAAGAGTCTCTTAGGTAATCATTTTTTATACATTAAAACGGCCACCATACGTGCTGGACTTCCAGGAGAGCCGGGTAGCGTACTATGATGTTAATACACAAAGAAGACCTTTCCTCCTAGCAGATTCTGAGGTGGAATTACTCCAAGACGTTAGGGGTGCAGGGATCGTGACTGAGACCAGCCACAGTAGTAGGTAGGAATCCAAGGCTTGTTGAATTGTAACTCCTTGGAGTTAAGGTTCTTCTGTTTTGTTAAGAAAATTACAGGGCATTGTGCAGACAGTGAATTCTTTCCCAGGAGCTGGTGGATGCAGTGAAATTAGTACCACAGAGATAATATAGATGTTTTAAAAGTACTTTTGCCCATGCACAACCCAATTCTCATTCTATCCATGCTATCCTGCCTAAAAAAGTAAAAAAATAGAAAAAAAAATCTCACTGTGGACCTTTCATGTGGCTTCTTTGTGTCATAGAACTTGGTGAATGCCTTAACTGAGTTTAAAAAATTTCCTTGTATTTGTGTATCTCTTTTCTTACATGTCGAGAACATTCTTTATATATTTAAAGGTAGTCATTTTAATTTAGTTGGAGAGATAGGTAAAAATTTCAGGCTGAGTATCTTGTAATCTTTTGTTTATGTGAAACTCTCAGGTTGTAGATTGTCTAGGGGTGTCATCTCAAGGCTATCCTGGAATTGTTTGCTTTTTTTCTCTTTAAAAGCAACTTTCATCTAATCTTCCCTTATAGCCAGTCTGAGGCAGCCCGCAAGTGACTCTCCAAACACCACTCTGTTTTGTTTCATCATAGCAGTTACCAGCATCCACTGTTTCTTATTCTTTCATTTGCTGCTTTTTCCCCTCTCCATCTCCCCTCCATGTGCAAGCTGCTCATGAGCCGGGACCTTGTCTTCCTTGCTCCATGCTGCAGCCCAGTGCCTCAGACAGAGGCTGACTCACAGAAGAACTCACCATTGATTTGTTAAATTAATGAACTTCTCTTGACACTATTTTCTGACTCTTTTTTTTTTCTTTTAAGGTTGAAAAATTGAGAGCAGCATGTTTTACCCACTGAAACTCATCCTGATGCCAGTGTTACTCAGTAAGTAGAAGCCAAGGGACCAAGGAGGGTATTTGATTTCTTGTAAGTCTCATGCATGTTCAGAAGCCAGTTTTATATATTTTCATTTCCCCTTGCTTTGTTGAAAATGGAAACCCCAACCTGGAACTTCATAGTTTTGTTGAAACAGCCGTTTTGCTGCAACAGCTGTTTTAGAAGCCAGGTAGGAGACTCTTTCTTGGAAAGCTGAATATTCCTCTGTTGCTATTAGAAACAGAATGCCTTTGGGTCCTGACTGGGTGTTTTAGGACCTTCTTATGGGATACGAAGAAAGTTTCTCGCTGGTATTCCTGCACTTTAAATTGTTATCTTTAAAAGCACAGCTAGTCTCAGATTAGGAAATGAAATCACCAGAGGGAGTCCCAGAATCCCTGTAATTGTTTTCATGCTTTAGCTACGCTAGTCTTCTTGCAGTTCCTCAAATGCACTGAGCTCTTTCCCAATTTTGGATGGTTTCTTTTGCCTGGAACCTTCTCTCCCCACCTCACCCTAGCAAGCCTGCCTAAGCCTTCCTTATCCTTCCGGTTTCTCCTTAAGCTCCACTTTTAAAAAGCCTGCTCTGGCTGACTCATCAGACCAGGTTGGAGTCTCCTGCTCCTACAGTGCTCAGGGCTGCTTCTTCTTGCTAATCCCATCTCTTTCTAACTTTTTCATCCTTTTGTCCCCTTGTCTTCTCTTTATCCCATGGATATAGCTCTGTTGGAAGAATAAATTAATTAGATGCTTTGCTCTCACAGCTTTTTATTTTTTTCTCTTTTAAAAATACTTTAAAAAATTATTTGGTTGCTCTGGGTCTTAGTTGCCGCAGGCGGGCTCCTTAGTTGTGGCATGTGAACTCTTAGTTGTGGCATGCATGTGGGATCTGGTTCCCTGACCAGCGATTGAACCCGGGCCCCCTGCATTGGGAGCGTGGAGTCCTAACCACTGTGCCACCAGGGAAGTCCCTATTTTTTTGTCTTTTTAAAGTATGTTTAAGCATGGTTGATTTACAATGTTGTGTTAATTTCTGCTGTACAGCAAAGAGATTCAGTTATACATATACATACATTCTTTTTTATATTCCATTATGGTTTATCACAGGATATTGACTACAGTTCCCTGTAATATGCAGTAGGACCTTGTTGTTTATCTATTCTATTTTTCTCTTTACTATTAGTTTTTTAAACTTTGCATGGTGACCTACACACTGACTCAGCAAAGTGCACAAAAGAATTGTCTTTGCTCTAATTCCAGGCAACATAGCATGTGCACAAACATGCAGTCAGACAGACACACACACATGAAACTGGTATGTATTAGAGAATTTTTTTCCCCATGGAATCAGGGTTATAAAAATCTCAGAGGCTATTTAGACATTTCCTGGGTGAAGCAGCCTGCAGGTTTTTGCCCTTCCATCCAGAGACTTAACAATCCAACCCCATGTGGAGTGGCCTGGTGACATCAGGGGGTATTGTACTTCTTGGTGGAGAGGTTTTCCTCCTCTGTAGAAAGTCTCAATTTCTTCAGCCATTTCTGTACAAAGGTTACCCATCAGGTATAAGTTTCTCTTTGCTTTGGTTGCTGCTCTTGCTTTCTAGCAAACTCATTTAATTCTACAGACAGTGCTCTTCATATTACATTAAATAAGCTTCTTACACCTTTAACCACACTTAAAGTTGCTCAGTTCTTCCTTACAGGAAAATTCCAGGTCACTTTTGTGGGTACTTTTGATTTCTTTCAAAAAATAATTCCCTCCAGAGGGTGGAGAGTTCATGTTTTCTTTCACGTCTTCCCCACTGCGTGTTGCCTGCTGTGGGCAGGAAGTTAACACTCTTCACTCGGGGCAACAGCTTGGATGGAGAGGTTGGCACATTTTCTGTTTATTCCCAAATTCGTTCACTTGGCTCTTCTTTGATAGGAACTGGCCAGCATCTAAACGTGTCTTTCTTGCTATGGTTATCTCTTTGCATAGAGCATGTCTTGTGAAAACAGAAATATCCATGTAATGGTTTTCTCTTTAGAAATGGTTTTTTCTTTAAGGGAAAAGAGAAATTACTTGAGCAATGGACAGATAGTGGAGGGGTACCGCATGGGCTAACCCTAGAGACTGGAAAGCCAGGGCTGAGGGCAGAGCTGGAGGAGGGAGGTGTGGAGAAGGCAAACACAAAGGAAATTCAAGGGAAGAGCTGTGCTCTGTACTGGCCTAATTACAAGAACCTACACTACAGCCAGAGTCAGCCAGCAAATTCAGAGATAAGCTTTTGTAAAGGAATTAAAGAAGGAGAAAAGCAGAGGGAAGCAAAAATACCTGTGAACTGGCTTTTCAGTTAGGGAATGGGTGGGAAACTAGGAGCCAGAGACATCCCATTTCCTGTTTATGGGTGTCTAAATTCATGACCTGAAAGGAGAGACTTCAGGGTCTCTCTTCATTTTTCTTCTTGTTTTGTTTTTGTTTTTGTTTTGTTTTGTTTTTCTGGCCACGCCACACGGCTTTCAGGATCTTAGTTCCTCGACCAGGGATTGAACCTGCTCCCTCGGCAGTGAAAGTGCAGAGTCCTAACCACTGGACCACCAGGGAATTCCCTCTCTTCTTTCTTTAGAAAGGAGATTGCAGGGATGAATTCTAGAAAAGGGGAAGGGACTGGCTAGGAGCACAGGACCAGTTAGCATCTATAGAACATGAAGATTGTAGAACCCCTCTGACTTGAGCTACGTGGGGGGAACTACAGGGTATTTCTCTTACCCTTGGGAATGCCGTGCTGGTTTGAATGAAGGGCCTCTGAATACTTTGTCCATGTTGGGTCATCTGGGGTGGAAAGGTGCATATACTTGGAGATTAATACTAATTTTTATTGTTGAGTGTATTTGTCTGAATGATGCCTCCTCTTGCCTTTTTGACTTCTGTAGGTTACTCCTTGGGCCTGAATGACTTGATTGTTTCCTCCGTGGAGCTAACAGTCCACGTGGGTGATTCAGCCCTGTTGGGATGTATTTTCCAGAGCACAGAAGAGAAACTTGTGACCAAGGTAGACTGGATATTCTCATCAGGAGAGCACTTCAAGGTAAGAAGGAGGAAACACTGCTGTGTATTAAAAGCCCCTGGCCAGTGGTGTCAGAATGTGGGGAGAGGGAGAATCAGGTCATCCAGTGCCATGAGATGGGGCTGCAGGAGCTTGGGCTCTGGAGCTTACCAGAACTGAGCCTCCTCCTAGTCTGGCCTCTTGGCTGTGTAATCAGCTAGGTAAATTACTCAAACTCTCTGACATTCAACTTCCCCATCTGTGAAGGTGAAGGTGATTATAATAATGGTAATGCTTACTTTTCAGGACCTTGAGAAGCTAATGGGAGACATGCACATAAAGTTCTTTAGTTCCTTTCCTCTATTTCTCCCATTTGTAGAGTAGCATAGGTGGGTGGGTGGGTGGGAAGAGTGAAAACGCATTGGTCTAGACAAAAAGAGTTACGGCCTAGGCACAGGAACGGTGTCACAGTAATATTTTCTTTGGGGAAGGGGCAGATTCTTTCAGCACTCCACTGACACATTTATGGGCTGGGGAATCATCTCTTTCTCCTTCATGGCTGCTTAAAGTGTTGGCATTAGCAGATTCAGCATGGCTGAGTGAAGGCCTTTTATGCGAGCTCTTTGGATTAGGAAACAGTGTATTAAGCCTCATCTGAGATTCTGTGGAGATACTTGTATGTCAGGATCATTTGCGAAATATGTCCTAAGTAATATATTGTGAACAATAAAGTCCCGATGTTTGCAAATGAAATATTGCTTTTGTAGCTCAGAGCATGTTATCCCCATAATGCTACTGTCACTCAAATTTTTATTACTATTTTTTGTTATAAGAGGGAAATACCCATGGTCTAAGTGAAAATAAGAATTCCCCATGGCTCCCCCTCCCAGTCTGTAAACAATTCCCTGTTGAGGACTCCTTCTCATGCCTTATGACAAGCTGCCTGGAGGAGGGCAGAAAGGACAGCGGTAACAGCCAACATGCTGGGGATTCTCACAACAGCCAGTCTGTGGGATTACATTTGGATGCCATCGAATGTGGGGGCCATGGCAGAACACAGGGTGAAGATGGGAGATGCTTTTCAAAAGTTGTGAGTTTGAATCCTCAGAGTGATCTTCAGAGTGGATGTTACATTTTACCTTAAACTGTAAGAAATGGAAATGTGTTGACCCTGTTTCTCCAATTGTCTTTGTATAAAATGAGCCACAGAGCCTTGTGCAAGTTAGCGTATTGCCTGGCACATGATGATGGTGATGATGATGATGATGATGATGATGATGATGATGATGTTGATGATGTTGATGATGATGATGATGATGTTGATGATGATGATGATGATGATGATGATGATGATGGTGATGATGATGGTGATGATGATGGTGATGATGATGATGATGATGTTGATGATGATGAATTGGGTACCAAGCACTTTTTGATCACAGTGGTGATGATGACTATGCTGCCTCCACAGAACAGGGGCTTTTGAATCCAGACTCCTGGGTCTGGTGCCATGGACTTTAGATTTTCTCTGACGTTGTACTGCCCTCCAGGATGATTACGTGCTCTTCTATTATGCCAACATCAGTGTGCCTGTGGGGCGTTTCCAGAATCGTGTGCGCTTGGTGGGGGACATCTTACACCATGACGGTTCTCTCCTGCTGCAAAATGTGGAAGAGGCTGACCAGGGAAACTATACCTGTGAAATCCGCTTCAAAATGGAGAGCCTGGTGTTCAAAAAAGCAGTGGTCCTGCATGTACTACCAGAGGAACCCAAAGGTACATAAATGCTTACTCAGAGAAGGGCGAAGGGGCAAGAGATTTGGTGTGCAGTGAGGGAAGCGAACTGATTTTGTTGAGCAAATGCCAGCCATTGTGCTATGTACTTACCACGGAGTGAGTCCTCAATAAAATAAAAATAATGATGATCATTATTTTATTATTACTTTAACATGTTTCAACCTCATGAAAATGCTGTGAAGGAAGTACTGTATTCTCCTTTTCATTTTACAGATGAGTTAACTGAGGCTTAGAGAGATTAAGTGACTTGCCTAAGGACATATATTTATTAAATGGCATATCCAGTACTTGGACCCTGGTACCTCTGTCAAAAAAGTCCATGTTTTTTTCACTATACCCTGATGCTTCCCATCAGTTATCCACGTTGATGTTGTGTCCATGTTTTGTAGGTAACTATGTTAGGTGTTCTGGGGGATATTAAAGAAATGAGCAGATCTCTCTAACTTCCTAGGACCTCATGTTCCCATTTATAAATGGCTTCAGTAGATTGTTGGTTTTAAAAAACATGTTCTATAGAACACTCAAGGTCCAAGGAACCTGGTGGGCCACACAAAGGGTGAGAACAGGGCAGGGGATTGATAGAGGATCTAGTTGGGCAGGATCTCAGGCTTCCACCTCCACTACAACCAAAGTCCTTTTCCTTTTTCCTGTTGTATTCATTGGGCTGCCAGATAAGATTTTGTTTGAAGAAAGAATTCTGCTGCTTTAAAAAGTTTGAAAACCACAGAATTAGATACATTCTTTAAAAGTGTGAGATAGAAGGAACTGTCTTTGGCCTCAGGAGAGCTTGCTGTTTAGTGAGTGTACTAGAATCTGGACGCCCCTCTCCCTGCCAGCTAGTTTAGGTCCATTCTTTCAATGAGCTCCTTTGGAACACCCTGTCCTCCTCTCTGGTGATATTCAACACACCTGTTCAGTTGTGTCTCCCCTGCTCACCTGGATCTGTATTCTTGGTCCCATGACCAGCCCTAGACACAATGCCTGGCATAGAGTAAGCATTCAGTAAACATTTGTCATATGAGGGAAATTCTTAAATTAGCATCCCTCACTTGAATCTGACTTCTAAAAAATGGAATGGTAGAAGGAATTGTAGAAGGTGGCCTCTGGCCTCTCTCCTAATTTTTCCTACTTTTTTTCAATTGCATTTTTCTTTTGATTTTAAATCTATGGCTCTCCAGGAAGAAGAAATGAACCAACTGCCTGTGTCCCACAAGGATTATCTTTGAGTTCCCCCTTTCTACTTTGTTCTCTGATGCTGGGCCTGAGGACTACAAGCATGTCCTACAAAATGAGTGCCTATTCCTGCTTAGAAGAGACACAGAGGGAAGGAGCCCAAAGGAGGCAGTTTTAAGAACTGAGTCCATGGGAGCAGGCTAGAGCAATTTTAGGGGTAGTCAGATATTTCCCAGTAGCCAGTGGAGCAACTTGTATTTACTTTTCCTTTCCAGCCAGCGTGGGAATAGCTCTAACTCCTGACCATTTGCCTGGTGGCTATCTCCTTCCAAGTGAAAACTAATCTAGATTTCCTCCACAAAGTTTACCCTTCAGTTTGTAATTTTCCTGTGTTTCTACTACTTCAACTCTTTTATTCATAGTTCTTATTTTAAACACTATAGACAATTTTCTTTTTTCTTTCTTTCCTTTTCTTTCTTTCTTCCTTTCTTTCTTTCTTTCTTTCTTTCTTTCTTTCTTTCTTTCTTTCTTTCTTTCTTAGGAATTTGCTTCCATTTTATTCTGTGAAAGGATTTTAAGGCATCTGAATGTGTGTGTTCACAGATTATATAATTATACTGTATAGATATATTATATAATAGTTAATGAAAAGTATAAAGACAACAAAAAGTAATTTTTATTCAAACTTGGGCATATAATTTCAGTCAGATGATCTTCATTTTTAAGATTCAAAATTGAATTAAAGTTTTCATATCAGATGAATTGCTTGAACAATGTTTTGAGTTTGGTTTAACATTTTGGAAAATATGTTGTTCAAGAAGAGAAAATATTCTTATTGAAGGGATTCGTGCACATGGTAGGTAGTATAGTATGTGAGGTTTAGGTGGCTTCTGGATCCCTAACTTCATTACTCTATTATTTTTATTCTATTCTAATCTCTTCTCAATTTATAAGGGTCTATGATTCTAGAAGGGAGGCAATATAATGAAATAATTAAAAGCCCATGTTTTGGAATCACACCTAACAGTGCTTTAAATCCTAATTTAGAGAAACTTCTTAATATTTGGAAAACAAAATTTCAGTGGTATAGACAATTTTCTTACAAATAAAAATAATATTAACTTCCCGTACTTTTGCTCTAGAATCAGCCATCCTTCCACTTAATGTGAGGTGGTAACAGTAAAGGGAGTGAGAAAGCCTGGGCTTTGTTTTCACTCAGGCCTGGGTTTGAGTGCTGGCTCTGCCTTTTACTGGCCATGAAGCTATGGGCTCTTTCACTTCCTTCCTCTGTGAAATGGGAGAGTAATAGTGCATATCTCAAAATATTGTAATGACTAGGTGATATCCTAGGTGTCTAGCGCATGCCTGGTGTGTTGAAGGAACTCAGAATGTTCAGTTCTTATTATTGCATTTAAAAAATAGGGTTCAATTCTTAATATACTCATGGATTTAGAGGGTGTTTCCTTCCCTACTGGTATTCTTTGGAGTGAATTTTTATTACTTCCAAAATAATTCCCTCCATAGAGTTTTGAGTTCATAATATTTTCTTTTACTTTCCTCCCATTGTGCGTCTTTCCTCTTGGGTGGGAAGTTAATGTTCTCCAGGGACACAATTTGGATGAAGAGGTTAGCTGATGTACTGTGTTCCTTAATGAGCTCCGCTTAATGCTCTTTTGAAGGAACTCTGTCCAGTTAAGATGTAGGCTTGTGTCTCCCTTAAATATCATCCTGCCTTTCTTTTCTTAATTGACTTTGTGGTCGATTTATATAGAGCACTATTGAAAAATCAGAAGCATCTTTCTAATTGTTTTCTTTTTCAGGGACTTCTTGAAATGACTAAAGCAGTAAACATATGATGGGGTCAGCTGCTTATACAAATAAGCAGGAGGCAGAGACTATGTGTTGGAAAGCCAGGAGCAGGGGAAGGGGGAGCAGATGAGGAAGTGGGGGCAGGGATTAAAACAGAAAGAAAAGCCAAGAGGAAAACTGTCTGTTGTCTTGGCCTAATTAGCAAGCAGTCCTGTGACCTGTACTCTAGCCAGAATTGTCCTAAGCAAGTCCTAAGACAACTTGTAGAAGAATAAAAGAAGTTGAAGAGAGTTACCCATGATTCAGTTTTTCAGCTAGGAGAGCCAGTGGGTTATTTATAAGAATGAGGGTTATATAACTTTCCACTTCCTGTTTATGTTAAGCAGATGTGGGTATCTAAGTTGGTGAACAGAAAGTGGGGGGCTTCAAGGTTTTCTGTACTTTCTTTATTACAAGCTTGAAGTGGAGTTGGGGCTTGTGGGAGAAGTTGTACAAAAGGAGAAGGAGAAAGGAATGAAAGAGAACCAGAAAGTGTTTACTGAAGTCAGTGGGACCCCTCAGACTTGATGTATGTCAGTAGCTAGAGGGTATTGTCTTATCCTTGGGGTATTGTGTTGATTTGAGTGAGAGGCCTCTGAGTACTTTGACCACACAGAATAATCTGGATCATCTGTGGAGGGAAAGCGTGCAGTATTTGGTGGTGACATTGATTTTACTGTTGAGGATCTTTGGCTAAATATTATCTCTTCTAGAAGTTCTTTGGCTTCTATAGATTATACCTTGAGTTTGACTTGATTTACCATTTTATCCCCAGAGCTCATGGCTCATGTGGGTGATTCGACTCAGATGGGATGTGTTTTCCACAGCACAGAAGAGAAACACATGACCAGGGTAGACTGGATGTTCTCATCAGGAGAGCACGCCAAGGTAAGGAGGAGAAACCCTCACTGTGTATAAGAAGCCCCTGGCCGATGCTGTCAGGACAGAGCGGGGAGATCAAGAACCCAGGCACCAGGTGCCATGTGGTGGTGTTGTGAGGGCTTGGGCTTTGGAGCTTGGCAAAGCTGGGCCTCTCAGCTCAGCCACTTGGCTGGGCAATTTCAGATTCCAGTTGGGAAAAATGACTCTAACGAAGATGATGAAGAAGAAGAAGTAGATGCTGCTACTGCTCAGCTTTTCAGGTTGTCAAGACGCATACAGGAGACAGCTGGTGTAAAGCATTTGTACATGACTTGGCCACTGCATTTTAGTTTAATTCCTCTTCTCCCTTCCCCTTTTTGTAGAGTCCATGGGATAGCAAGGGGGATGATTTTGGTGGCCTAGCCAGGAAAGCAATGGGCTAGGCATAAGCACAATTGCATTCTTATTCTTTTTTAAAAATTAAAAACAATGTTTTTAATTTTTATTTTTAATTAATTTTTATTGGAGTATAGTTGCTTTACAATGTTGTGTTAGTTTCTACTGTAGAGCAAAGTGAATCAGCTATATGTATACATATATCCCCTTTTTTGGGATTTCCTTCCCATTTAGGTCACTACAGAGCATTGAGTAGAGTTCCTGTGCTATACAGTAGGTTCTCATTAGTTATCTATTTTATGCATAGTATCAATAGTGTATATATGTCAATCCCAATCTCCCAGTTCATCCCATCCCCCCTTCCCCCTTGGTATCCATGTGTTTGTTCTCTACATCTGTGTCTCTATTTCTGCTTTGCAAATAACATCATCTATACCATTTTGCATTCTTATTCTTTTTTTTTTTTTAAATTATTTATTTATTTTTGGCTGTGCTGGGTCTTCGTTGCTGTGCGCGGGCTTTCTCTAGTTGCAGCGAGTGGGGGCTACTCTCTTTGTTGTGGTGCACAGGCTTCTCATTACGGTGGCTTCTCTTGTTGCCGAGCACGGGCTCTAGACGCATGGGCTTCAGTAGTTGTGGCTCGTGGGCTCAGTAGTTGTGGCTCGCGGGCTCTAGAGCACAGGCTCAGTAGTTGTGGTGCACGGGCTTAGTTGCTCCGCGGCATGTGGGATCTTCCCGGACCAGGGCTCGAACCCGTGTCCTCTGCAATGGCAGGCGGATTCTTAACCACTGCACTACCAGGGAAGCCCTCTTATTCTTATTTGGGTTATTTTTATGAGTTTTCTTCTGTGCCCCATTGCCCCATTTATGTGATGGAGGGAATTTTCTTTGTCTTCACGGATGCTTTGAATGTTGGGGTTAGTAGGTCCTGGGGGCGAGGGTGAGGAGTACTTCATGGGAACTCTGAAGTAGTAAACAGCAAGTTAGTTCATTAGACCAGTAGATGTCAACTATGGCATGGTGATGTCCTGATGGGTCAAGGTGTATTGTAAGAGACATCTCAGGTAACTTATTGTTAATAAAAGTTAAGGTACAAAGTTTAGAAAAGATTTAACTTTTATAAATGAAGACATATTCCAGGTCATCCCTACAAAAAGTCATTTATACTCACTTGATTCCTATATGCTGTCTGAGTGGGTCAGAAATGGTGGCATCCAGATGTAGAGAACAAACGTATGGACACCAAGGGGGGAAAGTGGTGGGGGGGTGGTGGTGGGATGAATTGGGAGATTGGAATTGACATGTATACACTAATATGTATAAAATACATAACTAATAAGAACGTGCCGTATAAAAAATAAATAAAATAAAATTCAAAAATTCAAAAAAAAAAAAAAAAAAAAGAAAAAAGAAATGGTGGCATCATGGTGGGGTCTGGGGAATTACATGTAGTTCCAGATTCACCTCTGGGAACTTGTCATGCATTTATATGTCATCCACCAATTGAGACACTGCAGAAAATAGGATGAGAGTTGACATTTGGGGTTGTGAATTTGAATCACAAGAGACAAACCAGGTCTTTTCATTCATGTTTCTGTCTGTATACCCATTTCGTTTTCTTAAAAGCTTTTAAAAAATAATATTTATATAACTTTATAAAAAATTCCAACACATTTATTTAACAAGTATTTTTAAAGCATCTGCTATGCAGTGAATACTCAAAGCTCCTGCCCTGATGGGGAACTTACAATCAAGATGGAGGGATAGAACCTAGGGGCAAGACAGGAATAAAGATGCAGACATAGAGAATGGACTTGAGGACACGGGGAGGGGGAAGGGTAAGCTGGGACAAAGTGAGAGAGTGGCATGGACATATTTACACTACCAAATGTAAAATAGCTAGCTAGTGGGAAGCAGCCACATAGCACAGGGAGATCAGCTTGGTGCTTTGTGACCACCTAGAGGAGTGGGATAGGGAGGGTGGGAGGGAGACGCAAGAGGGAGGAGATATGGGGATATATGTATATGTATAGCTGATTCACTTTGTTATGAAGCAGAAACTAACACACCATTGTAAAGCAATTATGATCCAATAAAGATGTTAAAAAAAAAGATGGAGGATATACATAGTAAAACAATGAAGAAATAAATACACAATATGTCAGGTAATAGTAAGAGCTATGGAGAACAAGAAAGCAGGATTTTGTGGTTGTTATTTTATGTAGGTGGTCAAGGAGACCTCATCAAAAAGGTAACATTTGAGCAGAGGTCTCAAGGAAGTGAAGGAGGCAACCGTGCATCTGTCTAGGGGGAAAGAGTGTTCCAGGCAACGGGAGCAGCAAGTGCAAAGGCCCTGAGGCCAGTACTCAAGGAGCAGCAAGGAGACTGGTGTGGTTGGAGTGAAGTGACCCAAGTAGGTGAGGAAAAAGCCGGTAGAAGATGAAATCAGAGAGGAGATGGGGGTGGGGCAGCTCATGGAGGACTTTGTACTTTTAGGAGAAATGGAGGGCTATTAGAGGGTTTTGAGCAGAGGAGTGATATGATTTAACTTATATTTCTAAAGGTTCATCTGCTGAGAATAGACTGTAGTGGGGAGTATAGAGGGATACAAGTTGAGAAGCTCTTGTAGGAATCCAGGTTAGAGATGGTGGCTTGGACCAGACTGTGGAAGAGGTGAGAAGTGGCTAGATTTGGGATGTATTTCGAGGGTAGAGGATTTGTTGTGGGATTAGATGTGAGTTGTTCAAGAAATAGTGGAGTTAAGGATGACTCCAAGATTCTTAACCAGAGCTTAAGGAAGAAGACGTTGCCATTTACCAAAATGGGATGGATAAGAAGGAACTGGTTTGGGGGAGAGTTTTGGAGTTCAGTTTTAGACATGTTTCAGGTGCCTATTGGAAATCCAACTGGATATGTCATAAAAAGTAAAGGTGTACTTTTACTTTTTTTACTGGAGAAGTGCAAAAAACTGAAAGTCCCTCATTCCCACTTTCCTCATCCCTCTCTTGAGATGGAAGAGTTGTTTGTGGTTTGGTGGCGTCCTGCACAACTATGTGCCCGCAGACACGTGTGTCCATGGATCTGTGTTACTAATACCTTCTGATAATACCTTTACTGTTTCCACACACAGAGCCTGTGAGTCCTGAGAGCTCCCCTCTCAACCTTCCCGGCGCCCCTCTACCCCAGCCCTTCAATCTCATACGTTTTGCCTTTCCCTTCTAGGAGGAGATTGTGTTGCGCTATTACCCCAAACTCAAGGCACCCATGGGATACCCTCAGAACTGGGGCCGCTTCCAGAACCGTGTAAACCTTGTGGGGGACACTTCCCGCAACGATGGCTCCATTATGCTCCACAGAGTGAAGGAGTCTGATGGAGGAAGCTACACCTGCAGTATCCACCTGGGGAACCTGACAGTCAGGAAAACCACTGTGCTGCACGTGATCCTGAAAGAGCCTCGAAGTATCTAACATTTGGCTGGAGAGGGAGGAGGGACCTCATAGCTGGTTGGCAGGGCCAGGACTAGGGTGAGGCTGGAGAGGCTTCTAGGGCGCAAAATTTAAGGAGGCATCACTCTCAGGTGCTGTACTTGCCTGACCCTGATAAGCCCAGCACTTATCAAGCACTTGTACCCTGTACTTGCATGACCTTGAGAGTGATACCTCCTTAAATTTGGTGCCCTATGCACCTTACTTGCCTCACCCTAGTTCTTCCCTGCTGGTAGGTCAAGGGAAAAAAAAGCTAATATTGAGTGAACACCACCCCTCTGCCAGACCTCACTCATCATTAGTGTAATACACTAAGTTAAATGTACAGGAGCTCAGGGATGGATTGGAGTTGTTTTGACTTGGCTTCAAGGGAGATGCTCTATGCTCTGTAGTGGAAAGGAAGATGATCCCGAGCTGGTGAGAGACAGCAAAGAACAGAGAGAAAACAGGAAGGGGCCAGAACCAAAAATAGAGGGGTTTTCTGATCAAAGATTCTGTAGTCTGGCGAAACACTGTGTATTAAGGCCACTGGTGTGTAGGAGAGTAAAGACTCAATTGTGTTGACTGATAGAGGTTGATAAGTGAGGAGTTAAAGTTAAACCATAACCCAGTTAGCAGTCAGGATGTGGCCTGTGGACTTTGCCTTTTGCTAGGGCCCCAGGGGTTGGCTGTGGTTGGTTGGGGGCAGGGATAGAGGTGAGGGTGCAACACACCCCAGTACCTCTGGCCAGAGACTTAAGTCTATGGAGGCACCTTCTTGCCAATAGCAAAGAATCCCAGCTGGAGAGGGAAGCAAGACAGATGGCTTTCTTCATTCTCAGAAGTCTTAGCTCCACTTCACAGAGAAAATAGAAGCCATTAGCGGGAGCTCATTCAAATTTGGAGCCCTCCCCACTCACAAACGGACCTACATCTGCTCCCATCCTCATCCCTGCCCTGCCATCCTGAGCTCCCTTCCACCCAGGGCTTATCTGAGCCCCTGTGCTCAGGTGGTGCTCTCTCTTCCTTCTCAACATCCTCACAACATGGCTCTTTAAGCTCGTACTTTCCAAGGGCTTCTACCACTCAGCACAAACATACACTCCACTCTTCCTCTTACCTGTGTCCTTGTCTCCTTTAGCTCTCATCCTATATCTTTATTTTTCTTGAAACAGCTTTATTGAGATACAATTCACATACCTTACAATTTACCCATTTAAAGTGTACACCTTGATGGTTTTAATATATTCTGAGTTGTGCAACCTTCCCCACAATATATTATGTATTTCTTTCTTTACACAGCCAGAGAGCTTGCTAAAGGGCTGGACATGGTGTCTCCTATCTCATCTCCCATTAATTGATAGCACACTGCATTCAGGCTTCTGCTTCTACCTCTACTCTAGCGTAGATCACCGATGGTACTCTAATGGCATATCCTCGACCTTCTCTACCTCAGTAGTATTGAACACCATGTTGTATATACATTCAATATATTCTATGTTAGATACAACTTTATCTGTCTGCCTATCTATCATCTATCTATCTATCTATCTATCTATCTATCTATCTATCTATCTATTTATTTATCTATCATCTATCTATCTATCTATCTATCTATCTATCTATCTATCTATCTATCTATCTATCTATGTCTATGTATTATATGAGCTCCACCCAAATATTCCACAAATACTCAAATACAACATATCCAAACCTACCCCTCTCCCCTCTCCCCAGCCCATCTCTTCAACCTCAGTTAATGCCACCACCATCTACACAGTTATCCAACTGGATGCCTGGGAGTTGTACTTGATTCTTCCCTTTCCCATGACCCCCAATCTAACAAGTCAACAGGTCCTGTCATTTCTACTACTGACTTTAAAAAAATATATCTTTATTGGAGTATAATTGCTTTACAATGTTGTGTTAGTTTCTGCTGTACAACAACTTGAATCAGCTATGTGTATACATATATCCGCATATACCCTCCCTCTTGCTTCTCCCTCCCACCCTCCCTAGCCCACCCCTCTAGGTGGTCACAAAGCACCGAGCTGATCTCCCTGTGCTATGCGGCTGCTTCCCACTAACCATCCATTTTACATTTGGTAGTGCTTATATGTTGCTGCTACTCCCTCACTTCATCCCAGCTTTCCCTTCCTCTGCTGTGTCTTCAAATCTGTTCCCTATGTCTGCGTCTTTATTTCTGCCCTGCTGCTAGGTTCATCATACCGTTTTTTTAGATTCCATATATGTGCATTAGCAACCCATATTTGCTTTTCTCCTTCTGACTTACTTCACTCTGTATGACAGACTCTAGGTCCATCCACCTCATTACAGATAATTCAGTTTTGTTCCTTTTTATGGCTGTCTACTACTGACTGGATCTGCCTTCTTTCCCATCTGTCACCACCACCTTATTCTGGCTGTCTCAACTCTGTCTTGGACTGTAGGCCTCTAAAAAGTCTCTGCTTTCATTCTCAGTCACTACCCCTCATTCTTCATGCAGCTCTGAGTGCCGTCTTTCTCAGTCACAAATCTCAACTGCTTATAATCTCTCGATGTCTTCTCCATTGCCTACAGAAAAAAAGCCAATCTCCTCATTGAGATAATAAAGGTCCTTCATGACTTAGATCCTATTATTTATCCAGCCTCATTCCCCACCACACCCGACAAACACAACCTTTGAACCAGACCCATGGAACTCTTGCTAGTTTCTAAAAACACCATCCTGTCACCTAAAAGCACCTAAGAGCTCCAGACCTTTGGTATAAGGTCCCTACCATCCTTCCCCATATTGTTTGCCAAAAATACCTTGATGTTTCCTTTAAGACTCAGCTTAAACTTTAAAACGTTTGCTGACAAATTCTCAGGTTCTGCTCCCCATAGAATTGGGTACCCTTTTCTCTATGCTGCTCTGTACTCTATATGGACTGCTCTCAAAGCATCTATAAGCAGTCTGTGGTTTTCTGTTTACATCGTCTCTCTCCTTGAAGGCAGGGACCATGCACTATTTGTCTTTGTATCTTCTGTGCCTAGTGATATCTGGCACCTAGGAGGTGTTTGATGTGTATGTTCAGAGTGAACTGAGGAGATGAGTGAAGGGTGCCATAAGGGTGGAAGTGCTTTACTTTGTATCATGACTATGGGGTTGAGTGTTGTAGCCTAGAGCAGGCTCTAACACGTCTGTTATTTCTGTCATTTGGTAAACCACATTTTAAGACAGAATTATTAATGTGAAAGGAAACTCTACTGTAGGTGAGGTGATATTCTCTTTTCCCACCGACCTTAATCTACATTTTAAGGGTAAGCAAGGGGAGGGTCAGCGGACTTTTGTCCTCAATCTAATGGGGACAGCTGGAGTCCTAGTGTTTCAACATGGAGTGGAGTCTGACCTTCTCCTCCCACTTCTGACGTGGCTGTTGCTACTTGGTCTAGAACTGGTGAGGCTCCCAGCTCTTTTCTGGAATACTGAGGCCCTGTCATTACTTTTCTCCTTTTCCCAAGCATTGGTGACCCCAGTAACCCTCAGACCTGAGATCCTGGGCGGTAATCAGCTGGTGATCATTGTGGGGATCATCTGTGCCACCATCCTACTGCTTCCTGTTCTGATATTGATTGTGAAGAGGACCTATGGGAATAAGAGGTACAGGGCTGCTCCCATCTCTTGGGCTGGGGGGCTGGAGATGCCTCTAGCCTGAAGTGGAAGAGAGTGATAAGGCTCTAAGTGTGCCATTTTCACAGAAGGGGGTGTTTTAAACCAGAATCATCTGTGGTTACCACATTAGACATCATCGTATAGTGACCCCACCCCCTTTGCTCACTGTTATCCTGAAAGGACTTGCACATTCCCACACCATCCTCATTTTACAAAAATTACAAAGACTTACAAATGTTGGTCCAAGTAGAGCACAATTAAGAGTATAAATCTTATGCCAGAGCCATAATGGTGTTATTCAATGCCTGAGAGAAACGATTTTTGAATTATCCACAGTATGTATACACTTCGTAGAGAAGCTCAGATTTTGAAGGTTGCCAGTGGCTTTATCTAAAGGACCACATTTTAATTATGAGAAGCTACTTTTGAATGAATGGCCTCAGGTCCTAAATTATTTATTGTTGAAATGCATTTTTAAAGGCTTGAAATTCTCCCAGTACCTCAGAAATACACCGATGCTCTGGCACAGGCACTAGTGTTTCACTGGCTGTTCGCAGGTTCATATCCTTCCGTTTATCCAACTATTGATGAACTTTGTTGCTAGGGCAAATTGACTCTCTTTTTGAAATAGTGTCAATGGGCAAGAACCCCCATTAAGACTGAGTAGTGCTGACTTTTGGGACTCCTTTCCACATGGGACGTGTATTGTACAGAAACTGCTGCTGCCTGCTAGGTTTGCACTTGACACCCCAGGGGCTCTCTGACTTGGTTTTGAACTTGAAGGTCTTTGCTTTGGGCATGTGGACAGCACTGAACAGAGAGTTAGACAACCTGGCTCCCCTGCCAGCTCACTTCCCCGCTCTGGGCCTCAGTTTCCCTCAAAGTGAAAAGCAGCACCCCCATGTCTGTCTACTAGTTTATTCTAAAGAAATAGTCAGACGGATGTGCTGAGACTTGTGCATAAACATGGTTGCTGTAGCAAAGATTACAATTAAAAACTGAAATCATTCTCAGTGCCTGTCAGAAAGGTAATGATTCAATGAATCGGTATTCCATTCAATGAAATACCACATGGCTCTGTATGTAATCATGCAGAAAGATGTCCGAGGAGTAGTATTATACAATATATAGTATGATCTCATTTTAATAAAAAAGCATATTATGTAATTCTCTCTTCAGCAGCATATATACTAAATATATTTTGTGTGAGTATACTTACACTTGCATTGAGAGAGGTTTGGAAGGATAATTCTAAAATATTAATAGTGCTATTTGGGGTAAAAGAAAAGGTGGGTCCTAGGAGGGTAGGGGGTTTACTGGAATTCAACTTCAGACTGTCTACATTTCTGTATTATTTGAGTTATTTTACAATCAGAGCATACAACTTTATAATCAGAAAATGCGATTAAAATATTTCTACTCTCAGACAAAAAAATATACATTCCTTTCTAGCTTTAACCCTGGTTGTTGTTGTTGTTATTTTTCTTTTTTAGCTCCACCTTAGGCCAAAATAGGAACAAAAGGAAGCCTATTTAGTGACAAATGCAGAAGGCAGATGGTCAAGTGATCAAAGGCCAAGGGCAGGGGAGGGGCCAGAGCTCCCAGCCCTGGGTGTCTGAGGGGATAATTCTGCTTGGCCTCCTCCCTGGAAGAAAGAAGCCGGGAGCCTTTGAACTGGTGTCTCGCTGAGCTTCTACTGCTCCCTGCTGGTTCAGCTCCATCTCCTTAGTCCTCGGAAATGATAAAATCGAATCCCATGGCCCCTCTTTATTAATTCACTTAAAATTGTTATGGACAGAAAATTGTTAGGGTGACAATAGAGAGGGTGAAGCTGTCGTTCAGCCTAAACTATCTCCAGATGCCTTTCCGCTCTCCGTGAAAGAGATGCATCTCTCAGATTTCAAGCGGAGCTGGGTAGCGTGGGCTGTAGGTGTCTGGGAGTAGTTCCTAACCTGGGGTCTCTCTCTTCATAAAACTCTGTGTGGTCTCATGTTGTCACCCTTGAATATACGGTGCTGGCTGGGTAATTCCACATGCTTTTCATGCCTTTGCAGTTCAGTAACTTCCACGACCTTGGTCAAAAGCCTGGAGAACACAAAGAAGGCAAATCCAGAGGTAAGAGAAGAACTCTGCCATTTTGCTGCTGTGCTCGGTGAGGGCAAGGTGAAGACTGCTCCAGGATCCAGGTGGTGTCATTATCGTTCCCCTGTGAACTGTGTCTCAGTCCTCGTTATGTCTCGGTGCATCCAGTGCCTGGCGCAGAGCAGCGGCTCAGGAAATCTCCATCACTGCAATGAGTCCCTGGGAGAGTGAGTGGCGTGGGGCGGACAGGGCCAGTCCAGCAGCCCAGTACATCCTTGGAGGGCCCTGGGAAAGTCCCAGTTCAAGCCCAGCTCTGCCACCTCCCTGAGCCTCAGTTTTCTCATCAGTAAAACGAGTTTAAGGACAAACATATTTGCCCCGTTGCAAGGTTCAAATAACATGATGATAGGCAAGTGCTTTGTAATCTATGAGGCACTGTATCAATATAAAGGATGATTATGATCCATTCCAGAGTTAAGTGAAGGAGTTAGTTGTTCAGATTAAATATTCGGGGACCTTTGGAAAGAGAGGATCAAGAACTTTTTCTACCATATTATTTTGTGATAAATAATTGCTACTAGGGACTGAGAAATGGATTAGTTTCCTTGAACTCTTTTTTTTCCCCTTTTGTTCTTTCTTTTCTTCCCTCCTCCTTCCCTTCTTCCCCCTCCCTCCCTCCTTTCTTTCCCCCTTCCTTCCTTCTTCCCTCCCTCCCTCCCTCTCTCTCTCTCTCTCTCTCTCTCTCTCTCTCTTTCTTTCCTTTGAAAAACTCCTCTTATAATATTTGCCTTTTCATCTTTTGGGCTGTTTGTGACCCAAGAGTAGGATTTTCTCACAACATAGTGCAGGGGACTCCAGAAGTCCAAGACTTTGTCAATGGATGCTATCACTTCTCCAAATAGTGACAGGAATGGGAATCACAAAGTACCTCTGACCTCACAGATGTGAAGTTCAGTGAGGGCTGTTCCTGGCATATAAACCCTCTGGAAGAGACGATGACAATTAGCTGCTGATGAATGCCGTCCTGCCGTGACTCTAATTAGGAGGAAATAATCACAAAGTACAAATAATTTGGCAAGATAAGAATTTTCTGCTGCTACCTCAATGCCCATCCAAACAAAGATGTTTGATTTTTTTTTTTTTTTTTTGTCCACGCCATGCAGCACGTGGGATCTTAGTTCCCTGACCAGGGAGCAAACCCATGCCCCCTGCATTAGGAGCGTGGAGTCTTAACCACTGGACTGCCAGTGAAGTCCCAGATGTTTGACTTTTGAACCAAAGAATTTGTTCTTAAGATAGTGTTCTTTGCTGATGAGCTACTTTTCTTAATTTCCAGGAAGTCTGAGGACTGGATTATCGTGACCTATGATAATTCTCTAGCTCTTAGTAACCCTCTGACCTACTGATTTTGGTGGTTGATGCCCTGGAGAACCCCTGTCCCCTTGAAGAGTGGTAGATAGCCTTTTCTCTGGCATGTAAGACTTGTTGAGTTTTAGGGATATTTACATGATTTTCTCCCCTCTAGAAACATATCTACTCCTCAATAACCATGCAAGAGGTGATTGATGAAGAAGAACCAAGTGGGAAGTCAGAGGCCACCTACATGACCATGGTGAGAAATATTCTGGGTCCAGCCAAGCCAGGTATCTGGAGGCAGGAAAAGGAGCTGGGAAGGATATGGCAAACTCATGGGGAATGCACATTGCTAGGTCCCCTGGGGAGGCCACTCTGCTGAGGGCAGAGATTTTTCTAGGTAGTAGGAAAGGGTGAGAAGCTGAAGCTCTGCTGGATAGAAAAGTAATATCAAACTTGTCCTTATACCCAATTTCGAGTATTATGAGTATCTCTAGGGCTGGAGAGGATTGATCTTAGAGGTAAAAGGAAGTGCCTTCATGAAGGTAGGCAAGATCTCTGCCTCATCAGTACAATACTGGTTTAACACAGCATAGTAAAGAGGCGGCTGTAAGATCCTTGCACAAGCATCGTGTCACAAGGGATTGTTTTCCTTCCTTTCAAAATGTCCCTTCCAACTCTTAGATTTTTAAATTCTGTGACTTATTATACCTTGACATAATCTAATTGCCAGCAAGGCTGCATGCTGAATTTCATGTAATAATACAGAGTCTGATTCCTACTTTCTCTTTGCTCAACTCTCCAGGGAAGTCCAGCACCTAGAAAAGACACTGGCTGTGTAGTGAGTAGGGGTAAGGACAAAAGGACTGAGCTGGCGAGGGATATGATGCTATTTGTAGACGAATGATAGGCACCCCAGCCATGGAGGGAGCAGTGTTCTGCTGGGTTCAGGAAGGCTGGCCTCCTCTGTTTATAGGATGATGGCTTGTGTTTGTTCCTGTCACACCAGCGCTAAGGACACATGACTTCCAGATGATTACAGCAGAGAAAGGTTCTGCCAGGGGAGTGTGAGATCAGAGCCCTGGCCTGGCTCCACCAAGGGAAACATAAGCTCCCCTCTGAAGTTGAATATAGTCATTCCCCTCCCCCCCCATCCTTCTCCTGTTATTGCCATGTGATGCTACAGTGACTGCCAGAACCTCACCTTAGAGACCTGCTGATACAGCTGCACAGTGGCTGCTGCTGAGTGTGTCAGCCGCCTGGGTGGTACTGTTTGCAGATAGTCTGTGGGGCAGAGATGATGGAGGAGGGAAAGCCAGCTTCAAAGCCAGCTTCCCCATGTTCACTGCCAGGTGCTTGTGATTTAAACTTTGCAGAAAACGGCACCCCTGTCCCCTTGAAACGGTTTCAATAAAGTGAGTGTGATGCGAGGCCAAGGCCACAAACTCAAAGCCCTTCAGGGGTTGTCAAATTATTTTAAAGCACTATATACCAAATTAAACAAGCCCGTGGGTGAATTCTGGCCTGCGTACCACTTGTTTGAGACCTCAGGTAGGGAGGTGTTATCTGAAAGAGAGCAGGGTAATAAAGAACCTTTGCTTCTTGATTAAATTTACTTAAATGAAGGGGGCACCACGCCGTGTCCCCTTTCTGAGGCTGTATAGCACAATGGTTAAGATCACAAGCTTTGGAGTTGGACACACCAGGGTCCAAATCTTTACCCTGACTTAGAAGCTAGCTCAATCTTAGGCAGGTAATTTAGCTTCTCTGAACCTCAGTTTCCTAATCCTTAATGGGAATAATAAAACCTATCTCTCGGGTGGTGAGGGTCAAATGAGACAGTGCATGTGAAATTCAGAATGGGCCAGACAGATGGAAAGAGCTCAATAAATGGTAACTATTATGATTGAAATGCTTCTGAAATATGTGCTTTGTTTCTCTCTCCCCACAGCACCCAGTTTGGCCTTCTCTGAGGTCAGCACCAACTAGCCCATCTGACAAAAAGTCAGATGGGGGAATGCCAAGAACAGAGCAAGCCTTTTGAAAAGAAGGGGGAGTTCCCTTTGCCCTTGGCCGCGGTAGAGACTCTCTTTTCCTTGTGTCCTGAGTCCATATACCAGTTATGTCAGACCCCCTGCCCTCCCAGTCCTCCTCCGGCCTCATTGCTTAGGCAAAGGGCTGAAGATGGAGGGCTTGAAGCTTGGCAGAGAGATGGGACAGCTCTGGAGGAACAGGCCCTTATTAGGGGGAGCATGGACTTGGTCCCTCTGGAGTGGGACACTGGCCCTGGGGACCCTGACTGAGCTGCCACGGGCCTCAAGCATCCCATCAGGTCAGACCCTCTGCTTGGACGGTGCTCTTTGTGGATGGTTACAGGGAAGAATCACAGAGATAAAAACCAACCCAAATGATTTCTTTGGCCAATTATCCCTAAATAAATGCAGTGTGTGGAAATCATCCTGTGTTTCTACCCTGGCTGAGGGGCAAGTGGAGTCTTGGTGAGGAATCTATGGTGTGGAACTCCTGAAACAATTGAAGTGACTGGAGGAAAGCCCTGCTGTGACTTACACATTGGGGACTGGTTTGAGGCCTGGGAAAGTTTTGAGGAGGTGATGGGGTTGGAAGTGGGGTATGAATACAGCTCTTTGATTTAACGCAGTGCTTCTTGATTCTGGCTGGGTATCAGAGTGGCTGGTGGTTCTTTGCTGGGCTCCACCAGATTTGTTCTGGTTTGGAATTCATGGGTGGAGCTGGGGCACTTGCCTTTTTCAAAATTGACACTCATGCGTCGCCAAAGTGGACAGCCACTGATTTAACTCTTGGTCTGAAATGTGAGGCTCCCTTACCTTTGGGTTACTATTGTAAGATTTAATAAGGTTAGTTTTTAAAATCCTTTGGTTCTGAACTCTTATTTCTAGTGTGGGCCCAGCTCGGATCTCCTCGTCTTTATTCCCACAGGGCCTTCCTCCTTCTCTGCATCCCACTTTTCCCTCTTAGCCATTCAGGGCCTGGATAAAGAGCAGGTCTCTTGTGGGTCTCTGATTTCTGATCCAATCTTAAGTGAGCTACATTTTTTACAATTGGAGTATAGTTGCTTTACAATGTTGTGTTAGTTTCTGCTGTACAGCAAAGTGAATAAGCCATGTGTATACATATATCCCCTCTTCCCTGGATTTCCTTCCCATTTAGGTCACCACAGAGCATTGAGTAGAGCTCCCTGTGCTATACATTCTGTTCTCATTAGTTATCTGTTTTACACATAGTAGTGTATATATGTCAATCCCACTCTCCTAATCCATCCCACCCTCATTTCCCGCCTTGGTATCCATACGTTTATTCTCTACATGTGCATCTCTATTTCTGCTTTGCAAATAAGTTCATCTATACCATTTTTCTAGACTCCACATATATGCATTAATACACAATATTTGTTTTTCTCTTTCTGACTTACTTCACCCTGTATGACAGTCTCTAGGTCCATACACGTCTCTACAAGTGACCCAGTTTCGGTCCATTTTATGTCTGAGTAGTTTTCCATTGTATATATGTACCACATCTTCTTTATCCATTCCTCTGTTGATGGACATTTAGGTTGTTTCCACATCCTGGCTATTGTAAATAGTGCTGCAATTAACATTGGGGTGCACGTCTCTTTTTGAATTATGGTTTTCTCTGGATATATGCCCAGGAGTGGGATTGTTGGGTCATATGGTAGTTCTATTTTTAGTTTTTTAAGGAACCTCCATACTGTTCTCCATAGTGGCTGTATCAATTTATATTCCCACCAACAGTGTAAGAGGGTTCCCTTTTCTCCACACTCTCTCCAGCATTTATTGTTTGCAGATTCTTTGATGATGGCCATTCTGACGGGTGTGAGGTGATACCTCATTGTAGTTTTGATTTGCATTTCTCTAATAATTAGTGATGTTGAGCATCTTTTCACGTGTTTGTTGCCCATCTGTATGTCTTCTTTGGAACAATGTCTATTTAGGTCTTCTGCCCATTTTTTTATTAGGTTGTTTGTTTTTTCAATATTGAGCTGCATGAGCTGTTATATTTTGGAGATTAATCCCTTGTCTAGTTGATTCATTTGAAAATATTTTCTCCCTTTCTGAGGGTTGTCTTTTCGTCTTGTTTATGGTTTCCTTTGCTGTGCAAAAGCTTTTAAGTTTCATTAGGTCCCATTTGTTTATTTTTGTTTTTATTTTCATTACCCTAGGAGGTGGGTCAAAAAAGATCTTGCTTCGATTTATGTCAAAGGGTGTTCTGCCTGTGTTTTCCTCTAAGGGATTTATAGTGTCAGGCCTTAGCTTTAGGTCTTTAATCCATTTTGAGGTTGTTTGTTTATTTATTTATTTACTTTTTATAATGGGGTTTCTAAATTTAGGTTTTTTTTTAACATCTTTATTGGAGTATAATTGCTTTACAGTGGTGTGTTAGTTTCTGCTGTATAACAAAGTGGATCAGCTATACATATACATATATTCCCATATCTCTTCCCTCTTGCATCTCCCTCCCTCCCACCCTCCCTATCCCACCCCTCTAGGTGGTCACAAAGCACCAAGGTGATCTCCCTGTGCTATGCGGCTGCTTCCCACTAACTATCAGTTTTACATTTGGTAGTGTATATATGTACACGCAACTCTCTCACTTTGTCCCAGCTTACCCTTCCCCCTCCCCGTGTCCTCAAGTCCATTCTCTATGTCTGCATCTTTATTCCTGTCCTGCCCCTAGGTTCTTCTTGACCATTTTTTTTTTTTTAGATTCCATATATATGTGTTAGCATACGGTATTTGATTTTCTCTTTCTGACTTACTTCACTCTGTATGACAGACTCTATATCCATCCACCTCACTACAAATAACTCAATTTCGTTTCTTTTTATGGCTGAGTAATATTCCATTGTATATATGTGCCACATCTTCTTTATCCATTCATCTGTCGATGGACACTTAGGTTGTTTCCATGTCCTGGCTATTGTAAATAGAGCTGCAATGAACATTGTGGTACGTGACTCTTTGAATTATGGTTTTCTCAGGGTATACGCCCAATAGTGGGAATGCTGGGTCATATGGTAGTTCTATTTTTAGTTTTTTAAGGAACCTCCATACTGTTCTCCATAGTGGCTGTATCAATTTACATTCCCACCAACAGTGCAAGAGAGTTCCCTTTTCTCACACCCTCTCCAGCATTTATTGTTTGCAGATTTTTTGATGATGGCCATTCTGACTGGTGTGAGGTGATACCTCATTGTACTTTTGATTTGCATTTCTCTAATAATTAGTGATGTTGAGCATTCTTTCATGTGTTTGTTGGCCATCCGTATATCTTCTTTGGAGAAATGTCTATTTAGGTCTTCTGCCCATTTTTGGATTGGGTTGTTTGGTTTTTTGCTATTGAGCTGTGTGAGCTGCTTGTAAATTTTGGAGATTAATCCTTTGTCAGTTGCTTCATTTGCAAACATTTTCTCCCATTCTGAGGGTTGTCTTTTCTTCTTGTTTATGGTTTCCTTTGCTGTGCAAAAGCTTTTAAGTTTCATTAGGTCCCATTTGTTTAGTTTTGTTTTTATTTCCATTTCTCTAGGAGGTGGGTCAAAAAGGATCTTGCTGTGATTTATGTTATAGAGTGTTCTGCCTATGTTTTCCTCTGAGAGTTTGATAGTGTCTGGCCTTACATTTAGGTCTCTAATCCATTTTGAGTTGATTTTTGTGTATGGTATTAGAGAGTGTTCTCATTTCATTCTTTTCCATGCAGCTGTAAGTGGAGCTACATTTTTGAAGGGTTTCCTGAGCTCTGCAAATATCAAGAACCCTCTATACCACACTCATCCTTCACTTTCTCTTTTACCAACGGCTCTCAGGTCTCCACTTGGAGGCCTGAAGCCTCTTGCTGTTCAGCCATGGCTAAGAGTCATTAAATGTTTCCTTCTCACCTGTCAGCTCTCAATAAGGAGTATGTCAATAATTTACAGTATGTGGATTGAAGGCAATATCCTGTCCAAGACATACCAGAGAGGGGACACGTGTTGACATGATAAGGAGAGGGGGGAGGAGGAGTCTTTCATATACTAAGAGTTCATGGGGAGGAAGTGGTTTCATTTCTGGGCTATAAGGTAACATGCTCTCCTGGGCTAAGGGGCCCTTTTCCATTTCCTCAATTATTGTTTTCATAGGATGACGACCTTCAGGATACCTAGTGAGATGGATGGATGGTGATTGTACATGTGTTGTTCTGGGTGGAAGGGGATACTTGGGATAAGAGCTGGAGGGTGGGCTGGGCAGCTTCTCCATACGTTCCTTCCTGCAGAGGGTGCTTTCCCCCGGGAAGTGTGGGCATGCCCCTCCAGAGTTTGACTTGCCCACATCAAATCTGAATTTGATTCATCCAAGGTTCGACTTCCATTCTAAGGAGGAGGAAGAGGGAGCCCACCTCTCTCCCACAAGCCTACCTCTCCACAAATCTTCCTCTTATACACAGGCATGGAGTCAAAGTTGAGAGTGCAAGTCCACAGCTGTCAAATATAATTTTGCCCCAAACCAAAATAGCCCTGCAGGGGACCATGGAAAAGACCTGCTTGCTCCCTCATGCCCTTCGCCTAGGGGTGGCCGTCTACTAAATCCAGGGCCATGAAGGCATATGGCGTAGGGCATGGCTTCAAGGTCAAATAGGCCTGGTTTAAATCTTGGCTCTGCCTCTTGCTCTCTCTTCAGTATTGCAAAGTTTATGTCAATTCTTTGAGGCTATTTCCCAGATATAAAATATATTGTGGGGACTAAATGAGGTCAGTTAGGGGCTAGAGCCTGGTCTGGGCCCTCCAGCCTCTTCCAGTGTGTTTCCCCCAGTGGATTTGTCTTCTGATGATTCTGTCCCCATCTCCCATTAATTTTTATTTCTATGGGCAGGAAGCCCTTGCAACCCTAAATACCTAAGTTCCTCTTCCCATTCAAAGAAAGAGTTAGGAAGCTGAGCTCAGGGAAGGGCTTTGCATAGCTCCAAGGTGTGACATTCTGAAGGGTATGAAACCTGCTGGAGATGGAGCAAACTGGATCTCCTGGTAGATCCAAGCAGTTTTGTTACTCAAATTTGTAGTATTTTAAGTCTCTAGGACACCAGATGCTCCCATATTCAAAGGCTTCCAGAAGCAAGCAGGCTTTTGCCAACAGAAAGCAGCATAAGGGTAGAGGGGGTGGGGCCACCCAAGAATAATGGATAATCTGGCATCGTCAGAGTTTGACTATTGGAATTGAAAACAGTTCAGCCTGTTTGTCCACTGCGGACCTGCAGAAGATGTGCCTCCTATTAAAGGCTGCAGCCTTCCACCAGCCCTTTGGTGTTTTGTTTCTCTTTGCCACCCCACTCTTTCTCCTTTTGGCTAGTCCATATGCTTGCATGTCTATACTGGCAATTTTCTTTTATAAAACACTAGCTCTGTGTGTGTGCGTGTGTGTGTGTGTGTGTGTGTGTGTGTGTGGAAGGGGTCACACTGCCACTGATTTGGCTCAGTTGCTTAGACCCAAAGAACCTTAGGTTGCAAGTTTTATCCCAACACAGACCAGTTATCTTCTCACTAAGAATAAACAAAGTTTCTCAAGACTCCTGACCTTCTGTCCTGGCCAGCTGGTTTGCAAATGTGGTTTGGTCTTCCTCAAGGGAGATCAGGCGATCCATTACCACTTCTATAAAGCCCAACTTTCGAAACACCCCTTCTTTATCAAAAAATAAGGGAACTTGGAGTTTTCACAGAAAGCTAAACCCCTTCTTATTTCATAGATGGTGAGAGCAATAGTGATTTACTTGTCCCAGAACTTTCAAAGCCCTTGTCTGAACCCCACATCATATGTTCATGGCCTTCTGAGATTGGGTGCCATCTTGTCTACCCATCCACATCTCTCTTTTTTTTTTTTTCCATGACAGGAACCCTCTGCTCCATATACCTTTGTCTTTTGTGCTTCTGAGCCTTTGCTCTTGGTGTTCCCCTGCCTGGAATTCCCTTTTCCTTCTTGCCTGCCCAAATCAATATTCCTTCAAGGCCCTGCTTGAGTCTCACCTGGGTGATCTCCTATTTCTCACATCTTCCTAGATGTCTCTACACTTACCAGATTTTATCTTCTGATGTTCTCTAATTGTTTCATGGGTGTGAGGCTTTATTTTCTGTGAAAGATCTTAAACTCTTAGAGATCCTGTTTAGGTCTTTTCTGTGAGCTTTGCAGCATCTGACCCCATGTGGAACAATCCCTTGTTGAATGGAATTCCTAGGGTGTGGAGTGGCTCGATCTGGCTCCCAGTCCTGGTTCTACCACACTTTGGCTGTGGAAGGTCAGGCTGATGGAGTTTCTGCTCTTTCCCCAGATGTAAAATAGACATTCATTCATTCATTCATTTTCATCTGCTCAGGGACCAGTAGTGGCCCAGCACAAACTAAACAGAATAAGACACAACCCCTGTCTTTAAGAAGCTACAGTCTTGGGCTTCCCTGGTGGCGCAGTGGTTGAGAATCCGCCTGCCAATGCAGGGGACACGGGTTCGAGCCCTGGTCTGGGAAGATCCCACGTGCCGCGGAGCAACTGGGCCCGTGAGCCACCACTACTGAGCCTGCGCGTCTGGAGCCTGTGCTCCGCAGTAAGAGAGGCGGTGACAGTGAGAGGCCCGCGCATCGTGATGAAGAGTGGCCCCCGCTCGCTGCAACTAGAGAAAGCCCTCGCACAGAAACTAAGACCCAACACAGCTAAAAATAAATAAATAAATAAATAAATAAATTTATTAAAAAAAAAAAAAAGAAGCTACAGTCTAGTTGGGGAGATAAGATGTATAAACAAAAAATGACAATACTCCCTGACTCAGGCAACCCAGGTGTACTGTAGATGGGAGTTGATACATTTGTCTCCCTACTTAGAAGGTAAGCTCTCAAAGGGTGAGCTGTATATCACTCGTTTCTGGGTCTCTGGTTTCTAGCCTAGTGTCTGGCACATAGGGGACATTAAATAGATATTTGAGTTTGTTGACTGAGGGAATTGGTAAATGAGTGAATGGACCCAGGGTCACAGCAGCAGAGAGAGGAGAGGTATGTAGGTACGACAAAGAAGGGGTTACTTTGTAGCAGGTTTTTGAAGAAGGACGAGGAGCTGGCTGAGCAGATGAGGGAGGAAGGGTGTTCCTAGAAGAGGAAACTGCAAAGGCAGAGACACCATGATGCGAAGCCCTATGCGGGGTAAGAGAAACCTCGCCTGGTGTGGAATGGCTTGGGAAGGGCCCGGGCAGAGAAGAGAGGTGAGTGAGATTGTTATCCCTGAGCAGGCTGCCGGTTGCTCTGCCCATTTAACCCTAAGTTTGTTCCTGCTTGCCAGTGCCTTCTCCCCAACCCCTCAAACCTGGCCTCTGCATTGCCCCTTGCTCCTGGGATGCAAACCTTTTAATATTAGCTGAAGGTGTTACTTCTCAAACTTCACTGTGCTCAAGAAACACCTAAAGATCTTGTTAAAAATGCAGATTCTGATGCTTTGGGTCTGAGGTGGGGCCTGTGACTGTACATTTCTAAGGAGATCCCAGGTGATGCTGGTCCAGTAAGGCAGTGGTACCTAGGGAGGCTCTTTGTAGCTTCAACCACGAATTCCAAAGGCAAAAGGAAACTACCTTCCTTTAGGTTATTCGTAACAGTCTTCCCCAGCAGGGTAGGTAATTGAGTGTTGTATAATAAAATCTTCACGGATAAATGGCACTGGGTAGAAATGCCGAAAATAGGGCTTCATTTCTCAAATGGCCAGTCTTCAACAGTGGTGTCTTCATTCTGCAAAATACTTCTTCAAGTTTCTGCTTCCCAGGCTTTTATTGGCTCCTGGGGAAAGCGTATTCTTTTGGAGCAAAAGGGCATCTGGAGGCCCACGTGAGTTGAGGGGAGGTTCTGGGGTAGCTCTCGTCCCGACTCACCCTGCCAGGGTGTCTCTCCCCTGATCTGGTGCCTTCTGACCCTTGGTCCTGGAGGGCTGAGTTGGACAAAGTCTATAGAGTCATATACTTGGTTTCTCTTAGCCAAATTCTGGATAGAGGCAAAGGAACTTCTGGATCCCCTTCTTGTCTCAGATGTCCCCAAAATAGAAGCGTCTGGATCCAGTGTGAGACCAAGTGAGCCCGGTAATCAGCTTCCCTGGGCCTCACAGGCACGCTCAGCTGCATTAAGAAAAAGGAGGAGGCCGGCTATGTCAAACCAAAACTCTCGGGCTGACATGGTGCTGCAGACCTGGCCGAGGGGCTGTGCGGGAGCCAGGGCACGGGCTGCTGCCAATCTATCTCTCCGGGCACACCTGGGAGCCAGGCCACTGCTGACAGCGGAGGAGGCCTGGGGCCTGAGGGTTGTGGCCACCGGACGACACTTGTCTCCCTAGGCTGCCCCATCTCTTCTTCTCTGATTTTCCTTCCCTTGGGCTGTGAGCTCTGTGAATGCATGAGCCAGCTGCAGCCAGACTCTGGTGGAGCGACAGAGGAACTTTGGCGACGGAGTCTGTGCAAGATCCAGGCATGGACAACCACCTCTGGTGTGGAGGAGCACAGACGCCTTCTCTCCGCCTTTCTGCCTTTAGCAACTGCCACCCAAATTTGGCCCACTCCACTCCTCTCCAGCCTAGGACAGCCTCAGTGGCCTCAGCTAGATTTTACTGCCTTCACGATGATGTGGACGATGTCCCACTCCTCTCTAAATTCATTCATTCATTCATTCATTCAGGGTGTCCCCGTGCAGCTATGCAGCACCTGTTTATTGAGTGTCTGCTTTGAACCAAGCACTGTGCTGGCCTCTCATTTGGTTCCTCCATGCTGCCTCTTAGCACCTTATTTTACACACACACACACACACACACACACACACACACACACACACGCAGAGGTCCCTTGCTTCATCTAGTCCAGTCTTCTCTTCCCTGTGTCTCTAAACAACCCAAGGGAAGGTGTCGTGCCTCCTCCCCTTGGCAACAGGCGATGTGGAATACTGGACATATCCAGTGTTTCACACAGACCTCAGCTTGAGTCCTGGCTGTGACTCTGCCCTTAACTATCCTAGGTAACTTGAGTGGGTTAGGCCCTGTCGGCCTCTGTTTCCTCATTGCAATTAAAAAAAAAAAGAGAAGAAATCACCTCTTCCAGGCTTACAATTAAGTAGAGACTTTTAAAGACTTGGCACAGAGTTAATGCTCTAAGATGTGGGTGGCTCTCTCCTTGGTGCATCCGTGGCCCATCGCAAGCGCGTGTAGTGGCTGCATGAGAACCTGTGTTCTCCTCAAATGTCTCCCCAGAGGAGTGGGGGTCACCTTATCTGCTTAGGGCCACGTGGGTACTCCACCGCAAGTTCTCCTACTTGTGATACTAGCCTATTGTTTTCTCCCTTTTTCAACATCTGTTGACACAACCAGTTTCAACATCTGGTCTTGTGTCACCTACCTCCCTCCCACTTTTTTTCTTGGAATATTTTAAAGCAAATTTCAACCATCGTATCATTTCACCTATAAGCACTCCAGTGTGTATAATAGATAAAGATGTTAAAGAACATAACCACAAATTTTTTTTTTTTTTTTTTTGGCCATACCATGGGGCATGCGGGATAATAGTTCCCCGACCAGGGATCGAACTCGCGCCCCCCTCAGTGGAAGCACGGAGTCTTAACCACTGGATGGCCAGGGAAGTCCCAACCACAAAAAAATTTTAACGCCCCCCCCAATCAAGAATTATTCATTAATATAATCTAAAACACCCAGTCCATATTTATTTTCTTCCCAATTATCTCAACAATGTCTTTTTACTGTTGATTTGATTGAATCAGGATTCCCCAAAAGTTCATGTTACAAATGATTTTAAGAGCTCTTAGGTATTTTTACACCAATCTGCTGTTCTGTTTTCAGTGGAAATGCTAGAAAAATGAGGAAGTTCTTACTTCCTGAAAGTCTCCCAACTCACTTCCCCGAACCCTTTTCAAACGAAACAAAAATTAGCATCTCCTTTTTTGGGTGTTTTTAAATGACAAAAAGAATTCAACCCTCACAGCAGCTTTGAAATAAATGGGTTCCTCAAACAACTTTCCAACTCCAACAATCACCCAAGTGAAGAAGAAAGGCAGGCCATGCTTTAGTTCTGGTTTTGGAGGGTAAAGATTTCCGAGGAACTTTGCTCTTTGCAGACAGATTTTTTATGCCCTCCCACCTGCTTTTCGAAATCCACCAACCACAAAATTTACTCCATCCACTTTTTTCTCTCTCCCTTCCACACTCCCTCTCTCTTTTTAGCAGCAACATACAAGCCGGCCATATTAGAGAGATGGAAATAAAGCTTCCTTAATGTTGTATGTGTCTTTGAAGTACATCCGTGCATTTTTCTTTTAGCATCTAACCGTTCCTTCCCTGTAGCCCTCGGCCCCTCAAATCACCCTCTCCCCTATCCCACCCGACTAGCATCTCAGTCTCTGAAAATGCACAAAGATGCCTGGCTACCTCGCCCTGCCTTCAGTCTCACGGGGCTCAGTCTCTTTTTCTCTTTGGGTAAGTTAGACTGCACATCTGCATGCTCCTGAGGGTCCAGAAGTGCAGCCGCAACAGGAGGAGGATGGGGGCCGGGGGCAGGAAAGAAGACATCGCTTGAACCTCCCTTCGGCGTTGTCCTTGGGAAGGGAGGCACGGGGATGGGGGGAGACGTGGCTGGGGACTGCATAACGCTGGGACGACTTGGTCGCAGAAATGTTGGGTCAGGGGATCTGAGCGTTCCTCGGAGGTGTCAATTGTCAAGGGAGGTGATTTTTCTTTGGATTTCCCTGAAATGGACGTATGTGGGGGGCTGGGGGCGGAGGGTAGGCTGATGTGCAGAGCCTCTTCATGAATTTTTTCTTTTAGCTGCTACAAATCTCCTGGGACTTGATGCTCCCTTAAGGGGCTTCTTCTGTGAACCTTGATCTTTGGAATCTGGTGGATTTAGGATATCAGAAAAGAGTGTACGGGGGAGTAGGGGGGCAGAAAGTTGAGTCTGGGTCTGGCTTCCTGGAAATCTGTACCACCGATTTGTTGCAGTGTGTGGAGGCGTAGGTGGGACGCAGGCTTGAGGAATGATCTCTGCATTGGGAAGAGAACGGCTGAAGCAGGCACTGATGGAGAAGCTCTCTGGCTTGGGCCAGATGGAGTGGAGGAGGGGTCAGGTGAAGGGATCAGAAAAAAAAAAGAAAGAAAAGGAACACATGAGTGTGGTTGTGGCCCTTTGGATCATGTCTCCGAACTGTCCAGCTCCACCTTGCAGACTGTCAAGAGATCCAAATGCTAATTTCATACATGGCCACTCATGGACTTCCTGGTGGGTAGGTGGGCTAGGGAGTCACTTGCAAGCCTGCTTTATAGGTAGTTTCCTTCTTGCTCTTAAACTTACTCATTGCTGGCATAGCAATTGAGGATCCAGTCCAACGGCTGTCAGTGGGAATACTCCCCATCCCAAAGTCTCTCTCTCACTCCTTCTCTCCCTCTTTTTCTCTCCTTCTCTGGCATGCTGTGCTGGATATTGGGCAGGAGTGCTAGAGACAGTCCAGGGCCCCTGACAGCCTACACGATAAGGCCTAGGAGCTTTGCTGAGTTACTGAACATATTAACAACAGAGCAGGAGTGTTAGGGAAGCTCAGGCAGTAGAGACAGCATGAGCCTTGGACTCGATCTGGGTTTAAAGCCACCTTTGTCATTTACTTCATACTATCGACAAGTTACTCCCCTCTGAGCTTCAGTTCTTTCCTGGGTGAACTGGAGAATACCTACTGCCTGGGTTTTTTGTGAGTCTGGCACATAGCAAGTGCTCAATAATAGCTAGCCTTTATGAACTCTTTTCACGTGCCCACGCGCTGTGTATCTTGTTTAGTCCTCACGGCAATTGGTTACCGTATGGGGCAGATACATTATGAACCTCACGTTACAGATGAGGAAACAGGCACAGAGAAGTTAAGTACTTGCCCAGTAAGGTCACAGTAGTTTAAGGGGAGCTGAGATTTGAACCCCTGGTTGTCTGACTTGACCCCATTCTTTTTTTTTTTAACATCTTTATTGGAGTATAATTGCTTTACAATGGTGTGTTAGTTTCTGCTGTATAATAAAGTGAATCAGCTATACATATACATATATTCCCATATCCCTTCCCTCTTGCATCTCCCTCCCTCCCACCCTCCCTATCCCACCCCTCTAGGTGGTCACAAAGCACCGAGCTGACCTCCCTGTGCTATGTGGCTGCTTCCCACTAGCTATCTGTTTTACATTTGGTAGTGTATATATGTCCATGCCACTCTCTCACTTCGTCCCAGCTTACCCTTCCCCCTCCCCGTGTCCTCAAGTCCATTCTCTATGTTTGCATCTTTATTCCTGTCCTGCCCCTAGGTTCTTCAGAACCATTTTTTTTTTTTAGATTCCATATATATGTGTTAGTATACAGTATTTGATTTTCTCTTTCTGACTTACTTCACTCTGTATGACAGACTCTAGGTCCATCCACCTCACTACAAATAACTCAGTTTCGTTTCTCTTTATGGCTGAGTAATATTCCATTGTATATATGTGCCACATCTTCTTTATCCATTCATCTGTCAGTGGACACTTAGATTGCTTCCATGTCCTGGCTATTGTAAATAGAGCTGCAATGAACATTGTGGTACATGACTCTTTTTGAATTATGGTTTTCTCAGGGTATATGCCCAGTAATGGGATTGCTGGGTCGTATGATAGTTCTATTTTTAGTTTTTTAAGGAACCTCCACACTGTTCTCCATAGTGGCTGTATCAATTTACATTCCCACCAACAGTGCAAGAGGGTTCCCTTTTCTCCACACCCTCTCCAGCATTTATTATTTGCAGATTTTTTGATGATGGCCATTCTGACTGGTGTGAGGTGATACCTCATTGTAGTTTTGATTTGCATTTCTCTAATGATTAGTGATGTTGAGCATTCTTTCATGTGTTTGTTGGCAATCTGTATATCTTCTTTGGAGAAATGTCTATTTAGGTCTTCTCCCCATTTTTGGATTGGGTTGTTTGTTTTTTTGCTATTGAGCTGCATGAGCTGCTTGTATATTTTGGAGATTAATCCTTTGTCAGTTGCTTCATTTGCAAATATTTTCTCCCACTCTGAGGGTTGTCTTTTCTTCTTGTTTATGTTTTCCTTTGCTGTGCAAAAGCTTTGAAGTTTCATTAGGTCCCATTTGTTTATTTTTGTTTTTATTTCCATTTCTCTAGGAGGTTGGTCAAAAAGGATCTTGCTGTGATTTATGTCATAGAGTGTTCTGCCTATGTTTTGCTCTAAGAGTTTTATAGTGTCTGGCTTTACATTTAGGTCTTTAATCCATTTTGAGTTTATTTTTGCTTCACCCCATTCTTAACCACTGAATTCTACTGCCCCCGATATTTAAGAAATGATGCTTCTATAGTAACAATAATTTGGATCAAAGAATCTTAAGTACAGGCAAAAAGAGGGAAGTTGGGTGAGTGACCAGTGTGCAAGGAAATGAGGATGGAGGACAGGCAACCTCTTTGGGGAGTTAGGGAGAGCTTCCTGCAGGAGGGAGAGCCTTATCTAAGTGAAGAAAGCAAGGGGGCTCGGGGACCATGCCCAGGGTGTGGCTTAGAGGAAGATGGAATCTAGGGTGAAGAGGTCAGGGCATGGGGGCTGTGAGGCAGTGGTGGGAGGAAGCTAAAGCCTCTGCAAACCTGGATGGGGGGAGGGTGCAGGAGTAGGGACCTTGAACTTGAACTTGATTGGTGCTGTGATGAGGCATGCCCTGGTACTCCAAGGCCGAGGGCTCAAGTGGACAATGGAACCTTGGTGGTTGTAGCAGCATCAGTCCCCAAGATGGAGGGATGTCACAAGTGACAAGGGAGGGGGCTGAGACAGGGCCTGGGTTTGTGAGGATGACTACAGAGCTGACAAAGGGACAGGGGACAGCTGGCCAACCTGCTGTACACACGACAGAAGCACATGAGACTAGTTTTCAGTTAGAAGCAATCCAAATGATTGGTTTTCCTTAGAGTTTTTCTCAAAACTCTTGGCTCCACGGTCATTGGCATGGTTACCAAAGTCTGGGTTATGTTAGGCGAGGCTGAAAAAGTGGAGTCTGGTCCTCACTCAGGCCCACTGCACACGGACACACAGGGGAAAACGCCTTCCCTTCCCTCTACAGACTTTTATCGAGTGCCCACTGTGTGTCACATGCTGTTCTGGGTCCAGGGATGCCAAGATAAATAAGAATCAGCTCCCCAGAGTCTCCCGAGGGACTAGGGAACATAAACAAAAAATAGTAATGCAGCATCCCATGTGCTGTTAGCAGCTAACCTTTGGTGGGGACTGACCATGTGCCAGGCACTGCTGTGAGCTTTATGTTTTAGTATTCAATCCTCACAACAGCCCCAGGAGGTAGGGCCTATTGTTGTCTCCCATTTTACGGATGAGGAAACTGAGGTGCTGGGAGGTGAACCATCTTTCGTAAGATCAGACCACGGTGCTAGAGCGCTGGTCTTGGCCACTATGCCATTCTGCCTCCCGGTCTGGAAGTGACAGAAACCTCCCAGTCTGGGGAGAGGGCACGGGCACTGGAGAAGCTGCCACGGGGGCGATGCCTTGTTAGCTGGGATCTGTGGGGTAAGCAGGAGGGCTCAGGGGCAGCAGGGTGAATGAGCTTCCCAACCTGCAGCAGAAACACGTGCAAAGGCATGGAGGAGTGGGAGAAGGCGGCGTTTTCAGAAAAGTAAGAACTCCAGGGTCACTGGAGTGGTGGAAGCGTGAAGGGTTGGGAGCAGGACAGGAAATGAGGCTGGGGTGCTGGATGGTCCCAGTTGGCAAAGGGCTCCGAAGCCCAGGAGCCTGGACGAGATCCTGAAAGCAGCAGGGAGCCAATGGCGATCGGGGGTGAGGGGTGACAAGGACAGATGCTCTCCTGGCTGCATGGGGGTGGCCTGGCCTGGGAGGGAGACCTGAGGCGGTGGGTCTGAATGGTAAGGCAGCCCAGGAGTTGGGCTGCGTGTCACAGTCACCTGGGAGGCAGGGGTTGCCCTGGGACACAGCGTGCTCCAGAAGGGTGGGGACTAATTTCTCTGCTTAGACAAACTCCGTTCTTTTTTTTTTAACCAAGAAGAAAATTAACCTACCTCATAGGTTGCTGTAGGGTTGGAAAGAGGCGTGAAGAGAATTAACTTCTAGTTTCTGTAGGAAATAGTGTTTGACAGGAGATGAGCAAATTTTTGTGATCTCTGCAAGACGGGCCAGTTAGAAAAGTGTATGACATGGGGCCTGAGGTGCCCAGATACGCCTTAGAGAGAGTGAGGGGGCCTGGGCACCGGTGAAGTTTTGGAACTGAGCTCAAAAGCCACATCCTTACGGTACCCTTGTTGAATCATTTCCTTTCTGTGAGTTGGAGATCAGAGACTCAGGCTCCAGACCTGGTCCCAAATGGGACAACCAGGAAGACTGTGAGCCCCCCTTGTATGGAGTTTCCTTTAAAGAAGACCATACCCCTCTGGCCAGCCTGACTGGCTGGGGGCTGACATGGGGGCCGGACCTGCCATGTAGACAGCAGGAGGACTGAGCCCTGCGACCCCTTGGAACAAAAATCACCCCCTCACCCAGCCTCCACCCCTCAAGCTGCTGTCTAGAGCCTGGCAGCCTGGCAGCCTGGGTTCCAATCTAGCTTTGTCACTTACCAGCTGTGAACTTGGGCTATTCATTTAACTTCTTTGTGCTCCATTTCCTCACCTGGAAAGTGGGGGTGATAATAGGGTTGTTGTATTAAATGAGGTGATATCTGTAGGGTATGTAAACAGCGCCTGGCACACAGTAAGCACCTTGTTGTTACTATGAAGTCCTTTTGTGGCCCTAGCTGTGGATTCGGCTAATTTCCTGAAGCAGCAGAGTTCATCAGGAGCCCAGGAGTTTGCTCACAACTCTGTCCTCGTTGCATGATGATTTCCTCGTCTTTAATGAGGGCCTGGATTGGCGAAAGGCCTAAGGCCCTTGCCCTGAGCTGGGACCCCGGGAGTCCTCAGGCGGAAGTGGGCGCTGTACTGGGAGCCAGGAACCGTGATTCGGGACCCGGCTTGTCCCTACCTGCTGTGTGTCTCTCTCAGGCCTCACTTTCCTCGTTGGTAAGATGATGGAGCTGGATCTACAATTCCTGAGGTTCCCCCTGCTTTGGTGGCTCCTGTTCCTCTCTCTGCAGTTGGGACTTGACGGTTGACCTCTCTGACCACTAGAGGGCACACGTGTCCGCCTGGTGCCTCCTGCAGGCCGCGCCGTAGGGATGCGGGGAAGGACCCGGATTGCACAGTCTCAGCGTGCCCCCCTCCTGCTGGCCAGAAAAGGCCCCTCACTCCCCAGGGCCCTGCCCTCCCGCACAGCAGAGCGCTAGCTCCTTCAAGATGGAGGGAGCTCCTGGTAGGGTTCAAGTTCTGTCTCTGGAGTGATGTTGTGGCCTGGGGCGGGACAGAGGCAGGGGTGGGTCAGCCAGATGTGTGGAACCTACTTCCTAATGCCACTTGGAGGCTCCTTTTGCTCAGGTGCCCTGGGAAGGTCGCCGAAACTTCCCAGGGAAGGTGCTAGGGAAGCAAGGTGTTCCTGGGATGTGAGGTAAGCTCAGGACACGGCCCTGCCGGGCTCCTTCCCTGAAGATACCTCCGCCTCTGCAGAGCGGGGGCGGAGATGGCATTTTCAGCACACCTCCTCCTAGCCTGGCGCTGTGCTCAGTGCTTTCATAACGCTGTGAGGGTGAGGAGATAGGAACTGGGCTTTGTTCTCCTGGGGGTGCCGCTCAGCCTCTCCAGTTCATATTTCCCTGCTGAGCACTTGAACACACCTGGAAGCCTGGCCTTGCAGGTGGGGCCGTGTGCCTGTGCCTCTATCTAGGGCTGGGTCCTGACCTCCCTGGCCAGCAGTTCAGAGCATCTCCTGTTCTTAAGTCCTGCCTACTGGCCCTGGCCACTCATCCCAAGGGATGAGCTGAGTGGAAGGACTTCGCTATCCCTGCTTCCAGGCTGCAGTGCTGCTGCCCCTGGGGTGGGGCCGGGCAGCTTTGCACAATGAAATCTTTTGCAAAACGCGAGCCCTGTGCAATCCGGGGGAATTCCAAGGGGCTGCCCTGAGGGGTCAGGCTCCAAGGTGCCCCTGCCGGGAGACTGCCCCAGAAGCCCTTCCTGCTTAGGGGGCGGAACTTGAGGACAATTTAGGCTACCCTTTGCCTTATTTTTATTTTGTATTTTTTTTTTTTTGGCTGTGCCTTGAAGCTTGCGGGATCTTAGTTCCCCGATCAGGGACTGAACCCTGGGCCACCGCAGTGGAAGTGCCGAGTCCTAACCACTGGACCGCCAGAGAATTCCCCTACCCTTTGCTTTACATATTTTATCTTATTTAATTATTACCATAACCCCAGGAGGTAGGTATCATCAGCTGCGTTTTACAGAGCAGGGGCCTGAGGCTCAGAAGATGGAGGAACTTGCCCATGTTCTCCCAGCCGATAGAAGGCAGAGCTGGGATTGAACCACGTCTAATGGGGTCTCCGTGCCTCCTAGCTGCCCCCCTGCCGCCCCCTAGTGGCTTCTCTCACTCAGAAGAATAGTGTCCTGGTCCTGGCCTAACGCTGGGACCTCAGCTCTCTCCAGTTGCCCCCTTGATCACTCTGCTGATTGTGTTCCGATGTGTGATGCTCATTCCAACTGCTGGAACTTTCCTCTTGATGTTCTGCTGCCTTGGATTCCTTCAAAATTTCAAATGGCTCACTCCTTCACTTTAGTGGGGGGGCCACCTACAGGGCACCGCTCAGAGCAGCTTTCCCTGACCACCCGATGTCAAACACACCCTGCACCTTGCTTTATTTTTTACAGCCCTTGCCTGTGAATCAATACCTAAAGTTACATCATTTCTTTTCCCTGTTAATGTCTGTCCTCCTCCCTAGAATATAAGCTCCATGTTACAGTACCTCTGCCTGCCTCCATCATAGCAATAATCCCTGGGGCCTAGACTGAGTGCCTGGGGCACAGGAGGTGATTTATAAATATTTGGTATATGAGTGAATGAATGATTGATACTGAGCATTACTGCTTCTCCTTTATAAAGAATATTCATCTCTTGGGATGAGGCTTTGACCATATTGGCAGAGAAGTTTAGAATTCAGCCCAGGGCTAGGGTGAGGTGAGTGCAGTGCCCAGGGTGCAAAATTTAAGGAAGTGTTTGCATGACCCTGAGGATGGGCACCCCCTTAAATCTTGTGCCCAAGGCTTTCTGCCCCTCTGTGGGCGGGGGGTGGGATGGGCACTGCAGCTTCAGCTGGGAGGGCTTTGGCTCACTCCCCTCACCCTAGCCTCTGCCCTGCTTGGAAGGTCAGAGTGGGCTGGGCCTTCTCAGGCCACACACCCAGGGCTCCTGGACCAGGTCCAGCGCTCCCCAGAGGATTCTGCACCCTGCTGTCCCTGCAGCCTGTATCAGCTCCTTGCCGTGGTGTGTCCAGGCCTGGCATCTCCAAAAGGGACTCCTGTCCTTGTAGACCCATCAGTTGATCCCTTCGGATTGTGCCTATTCTTCTGGGGCATCTCTTCCTTCCCGTTGCTCATCTGCTGTCCCTGCCAGGAGCCTGAGGAAGAGAAGGGGGCTGGGCTGGGCTGGCCTGGGCATACGGCTTGACTCTGCCCTGCGGTATAGAGAGCGAGGCCTTCTGAATCTGCTTCTGTCCTCAAGGCTGCCTGCCCCCAGGGGACACTGCATCTTCAGCTGGAAGGGCTTTGGCTCAGCCGAGATGGTTGAAAGTGGTGGGAAGAAGGGGAAACCGAGGCCAGCACTGTGCAGCCCCTTGTCCAAGCCATCAGGTGACCACGACAGGCCTGTGGCAGGACAGCCAGGTGGAGGGAAGGCTTGAGGCCATCTGTCTGTCCCTGGCTTGACAGACGATGTGCTCTCTCTCCACCCCAAGGGCCACATCAGTTACCGCTTAGGAGCTTTGCCCACCCCACTCCACCCCACCCCCTAATTTCAGCCATAAGGGACCCAGCCAGCTGTCCTAGCTCTGCTCCGCTCCCCACCAGGTGCAGAGGCTTTTGCCCCCTCCCTGGCCTTGTCAGCCAGAATCCTCACCAGCTTGTGGCTTTGTCTACAGTGCCACCAGGGAGGAGCATGGAAGTCACAGTACCTACCACCCTCAACGTCCTCAATGGCTCTGATGCCCGCCTGTCCTGCACCTTCAACTCCTGCTACACCGTGAACCACAAACAGTTCTCCCTGAACTGGACTTACCAGGAGTGTAGTAACTGCTCCGAGGAGATGGTGAGTTCTCAGATGGAGGCAGGGGTGGGGGAGGCAGGAGCCCCACAGCGTGAAGCTCCCCTTTCCCACCACCTGCCCCTGCACTGTACCAGGACCCTAGCATACCCTGGTGGGCTATCTGCTCCTGAGGGCATTGGCAGAGGTGTGCTGTCGTGCCTGGGTGGCCCTGGGAGGGTGGCAGAGATCTAGAGGTGACTGCCTCTCTTCCAGGTAAAGGGGGCATCGGAGGAGGGGCATCCTGCTGTCCTTGCAGCTCCTTGCTCATCCAGCCCCCTATCCTGTCCCTCGCCTCCGGCCCCCCCAGTTTCTCCAGTTCCGCATGAAGATCATTAACCTGAAGCTGGAGCGGTTCCGAGACCGCGTGGAGTTCTCAGGGAACCCCAGCAAGTATGACGTGTCAGTCACACTGAGAAACGTGCAGCTGGAGGATGAGGGCACCTACAACTGCTACATCATGAACCCACCCGACCGCCACCGCGGCCACGGCAAGATCTATCTGCAAGTCCTCATGGAAGGTGAGGGGCTGCTGGGGGGCCCTGCCCGTTCCCACCCAGCTACTCTCCAGCAGGACTAGCTGGGGCTCCTTGGGAGAGGCTGTGCCCTCCTGAGGGGTGGGAGCAACAGCATGTGCTGGGTGGAAGGCATCTGTTTTACTCCTTCCAGTCCTTGAGGACTATGTCTCAGAGAGTCCTGATGATGCTATCCAGCATGATCACGATCTTAAGAATCCCAAGAGCAGCTTTCATTTATTGGACACTTGCTATGTCTCGGTTATAGCTAGGGCTAAACTCTCTAGATGCAATATCTCACTTCATCCTCATACAACCCTATGAGGGAGGTACTATGATTATTCCCATTTTACAGGTGAGGAAACTGAGGCTATGTAAGGTACCTAAGGTCACACAATTAATAAATAGTACAATCAGGACTCAAATTAGGTCCATTTGACCTCAAAGTCCATCCTCTTTGATACTGCATTATATTGCCCTCCCCTGGGGCTTTTAGGTGCCCTGGGATTATGGGGTGGGTGGGGCGCTTAGAGGTCCATGGCCTGGGTTGATTTCTGGCTTTGACTAGAGTGCTTTCCACGGAGGAGAGTAAAGTCAGGACCACCCCACACCTACTGCAGGGAGCAGGGGCCAGTGGACGAGGCTCCCTTTTCCAGCCCTAGGGCTCAGCGGGTCTGTTTCCTCTCCTTCTCCAGAGCCCCCTGAGCGGGATTCCACTGTGGCCGTGATCGTGGGCGCCTCCGTCGGGGGCTTTCTGGCTGTGGTCATCTTGGTGCTGATGGTAGTAAAGTGTGTGAGGAGGAAAAAAGAGCAGAAACTGAGCACGGATGACCTGAAGACGGAGGAGGAGGGCAAGACGGATGGAGAGGGCAACGCGGACGATGGCACCAAGTAATGGGCGGGCGGCCGGCCCTGCAGCCCCTCCCTTGCGTCCTGTCTCCCTCTCACTCTCCGCCCTGCACAGTGTGCCCCCGCCTGCCCTCTCTTGGTGTGCTTCTCTCGAACCAGGACCCCAGGGCTGACCTGGGACCTCCTGAACCCCTCCCTTCGTATCTGCCACCCTGCACCAAGAGAGACTCACCTCTCTTTGATTCGAGAAACCTGCCCTGGCGTCTGGGATGTGTGGGCCCTGGGGGGAGGGAGAAGCGGGCTCAAAACTGCCAGCCTCTGAGAAGAGGCAGGAGGCCTGTGGGAGGGGCGCAGAGAGAGAGGGGGGGGGTGGGCAGTGGAGGAGGAGGAGGCCAGCTGTCCAGCCTGCCCAGTGCGTGGACTGGTCTGGTGGCGGCTTCAGAAGGGACCTGCAGGTGGGACGGGGCTCTGCTGGCTGCCTCTAGAAGGCCTGGGGCGTGGCATGCCTCTGCTCCCTGAGCTGCTCCTGGCCCTGGGCAGCCTTGTCATGGGGGTGGTGATGGGTTCCTATAACTTGGGGGTGTGTTGAAAGGATGATCGTGCGTTTCCTGGGCCTTGAAGGGAAGGAAGCTGGAGGCAGCTGGAGACAAGCCTTGGCCCAGGGAGCTCTGCTCTCACCTTTCTCCTTCGATAGCTGCTACCACAGAAGCCTCTGGGTTTCTGTTGGCTTGCAAAGCCCTTGGGATTTTTGGCAAGAAAAGTACCAAAGGGCTGCTGAGCTAGGCCATGGGGGGCGGGGAGTCGTGTTTCTCCAGGTGGTGGTCATTTTTCACTGCAGTTACCCACTAACAGGAGACAATTGCAAAGTTAGCTGAGGGACGAGGGGCTGGGGGCTCCGTTGTAAAATGGAGTTCAAGGTTGACTGCCTTCTCCCCCAGGGTGGCCGCCATCACCTGGGCCAGGAGCAGCTGAGGTGCGGAGATAAGGAGGGAGGGGGTGGGAGCCACGTCGGAGGAGTAGGTGTGCAGAGCGGGGGCCTCGCTGGGGCTTCTGTTCAGACTTTCCCCGTTACCCTCAGCAGGGTTTCATCTGGCTTCTGGCCCTGAGGGAAGCATGAGGGGAGCCTTGTAGCCTCTGAGATCCTGTGGCCATGTCACATCTGGAGCCATGTCACACCCTCCCCTGCCCCGACAGCTCTCTCTGGGGGGGAGGAAAGTAGCATTTGTGGGGAGCCAACTTTCACTGCCATTTTACTCACATGAAGAGGGAATTGCTCAAGCCTCAGGAGCGGGAGAGAGACAGAGAGACACTGCCTTGGAAGATCCTCAGAGATCAGCTAGCCAAGTCACCCATACTACAGACCGGGAGACTGAGGTTCAAACTCACAACCGAGGGGCCTGTTTCTCCTCTGGTACCTCAGTCTCCAGTTTGGATGAACAGAGCCGCACTTTGCCCGGTGGGAGGGGCCTTTGCAGACAGAGAGATGAAGGAGATGAGGAGAGGGAGGTGAGCTCCTCCAGCCCTGCTCACCTCCCCGGAGCCCAGCCCCTCCAGGCTGTGACTGAGGCAGGGATGGGGTGATGGGAGTGGGAGGGCAGAGCTGCTGGAATGCCCCACGCCCACCCCAGGCTGACCCTCTGCAGCACTTCCCAGCCTTTCTCAGAGCTCAGGCCCTTCCCCGGGCTCAGGGGGTCAGAGCCCAGGGCAGGAGTCTGGGGAAAGGGGGTAGAGATGGGACTCTGACAGCTTCTGGGACCCCTCTCTGCCTCTGCCCAGCACATGGCCTTTCTGGGGAGAGAGCAATAGCATACGGGCGATTCAGTTTAATTCCCTTCAACTCAACATCCATTTATTGAGCATCTCCTATGTGCCAGGCACTGGGCCAGGTACTGGGGATGCACACAAAGCCATAACAAAGCCATAACAGAGCTGGGAACTGCTAGGTCAGCACTGTGGGGACCAAGATGAATTTTTTTTTTGGTGCATCTAATTCCACCTCTGCAGCCACTGCTTCCAGGGCTGGAGTAGGAGAAAAAGGAAGAGATTCCAGAATCTGGGCCCTGGGAAGGGAGGAAAGGAAGGAAAGAGGGAAGATACAATAGGGAAGAGGGTGAGAGGCCAGACAGAGTGGGCACAGAGGGGAGGGTGGGCAACCAGCCTGAGAGCTCCTGGGTGGGAGGAGTCCAGCTCACCTGGAAATTCTAACTCATCAGTACCTAACTGCCAATCAACACACTGCCAATGGGGGTGGGCTAAGCCCCCAGGATGCCTGGGGTGGGTGGACATTGCCCATCCTTGGAGCCAACCAGCTGAGAGGGGAGAGATGGGTAGTGGGCACACTCGTTCCAGCTGAGACCAAGGGTGGTTGTAATAACAAGTCTGCAGCTTGCAGATTTCACTTTTTGGCAACTTCTTAAGTGCTCCCCTCTTCCAGGATGAGTGAGGATCTGTGTGGATGCTGGGAACTTTTCTTTTTCCAGGACTCATAACATTTAGGGAAATTGTTTGCAAGATTCCCTAGGTTTATTCCAAGAAGTCCTAACTCTCTATAAAGAAGCCCAAGACTTCTGGGTTCCTTCCTTTCTCTGCCCTGACCTAGAGGGTCCTAGGTAGAGCAACGCCTCTCCAGGGGCCTCAGGCGCCCAAGCAGATGGGGGTGGGCCAGGAGCCACCTTTGTCTCAGGTACCCATCCTCATATGCACTTTCTGCCCGAGCCTCTTAGAGTCTCTTCCAGAGGCCTCATAGAGCTGCCTCCCCCAGGGCAATGAGGCTGGGAACAAAATGGGGCTTCTGTGAGTAGAGGTGGGAGACTGGTGAGATGTTTCCACAGCACCCTGCTTTCTAGTGTATACCTCTTCCTGCACCGTGGGGCTCAAGCCCTACTTCTGGCTGCATGTTCCCATCACTGCGCTCTGCTGGGTTCAGTCTGCTGGTTTTCTCAACTGCCTCTGCCTCTCCTGTTCTCTTGGAACCCCCTATCTGTCCCTTTCTCCTAATTAAGGGCCCCTGTAAAGAGAGATGGGCTGGCCAACCCATGGGATTTAGCTTATAAGAACAAAGCACATTTTTTCAGGACTGAAATGCCTTGAGGTGCCTTGGAACTGGCTTTGGAAATAGCTATCTGCCCCCTAGCTCTGGACTAATCACAGTTATTCCCAATTTATAAAAAGGAAAAGCTGGATCCATATTTCTCCCTGTGAGTCTCCTTGGTGAGGTTGGGCTGGTAAGTATTTGCAAGGTCAGGTTAAGCAGATGGACAATTAAAAATACTGGCCAGGTCCAAAAGACAGTCCCAGGCCATAGGAATGGCTTGGTGCAATTGGAACGGGTGATGAATGGAGAAATTTTTCTTCCTACATACGTCTTAAGGATAGACAGCCTGTGTCTCTTGCTGTGCCTCTTGCTGATGTCTTCCTTTATTGAAGCTTGCTGATGCGTTTGTACATAGTCTATATATAGGTAGAGATATATTATATATACAAATATAAAACATCTCACTACATCCACCCCGAAAGTTACGTTGAGGGGGAAACAATCATTTCTCAGTGTTTTGAGTTGATTCACCAAAGGCAAATTATGGAATGTTCTTGTTGCTCTTTGTGCACTTGGAGGGGAAAACACAACTACTTATGCACTTTCTAGGATTTATGTGCTATGTGGTAATGGAAGAGGTGGTGGGGAGAGAAACTGAAATGGTCCTCTGTGACCCAGCTGCTGTGATGTGTCTGCTTTGGGGAGCAGACAGTTTCTGTTGCAGTTTGTCTCATTGCTTGGATTTATTGGCTGCAATAAACAGATGGTCTCCCCTGAACATCCCTTGAGTGTGACTTTTTTCAGGGGTGCAGAGTGGGGCAAGTTGAGGCGGTGCCAGGATTGTCACAGGGAGTCCTGTTGTTCCTTTCCTGGTGATGCCATTGACACTGCTGGGTCCCCATCAAGGATGAGATCGTTCTGCTCCCCTCTTGTTAGATGTTTCCTCTTTTTCCCTCATTGCCTTCCCAGAATCCTGGCGGACTCCATCCACCTTGAAAGCACCCTGGGGCTAAACACCCGCTTCTTGGAGGGCTCTTGGTTATTTCTGGAAGATGACAACCCTTTATGCCCCCAAGGCTAACCGTCATGCCGATGTTGTCTATTCTTTCCGTGGTTGGATGGGCCATCCTTCCTGCCCCGTTTCTAAGCTGTGTCTGACTAGGCAGACATCTGTTTCATCTGCTCTGGGCTCAAGAGAAATAGCTGACAGCTGGTGCAGAGTCTGCCCTCATGCAACTTCACGGATGAGGGTGGCTGCAGGGAAGAATCAGGTCGCTCATGTCCCATCTGTGAACTGCTCTATCCTAGTTACGTGCTGCTGAATCGGCCGGCCCTCAATTCAGGACCAAAGGCAACCACCTGGCCCAGGGGCTCTGCTCTCCCAGACAGCCCAGTCTTTTTCTCTCTTGCCTTCTGTTTTTGCATCTCTTTGCATTTTTCTCTTTCTTACACACACACCCACACACCCTTGCCTAGGAGGCTCACCCTATAAGAAAATCCTCAGCTTTCTGAATGCAAGGAAATGCTGAAGTGCTTGGTTTCTACTTTTCTCATGGTTTCTTTGTCATTTCTGCCTGCTCCCTGGTAACCCAGAGACCTTCGCCAGTGGTTTAGTGGTCAGATGCACTTTAGAATATTCTAGGAGTAGCCTAACATTTGTAGTCCTAATGCCGGCAGCTGCTACCCGAGAAAGAAGCCAGATAGAAGGTGGCAGCGTTGAACAGAGGTGGCTGGTATTTGACAGAACCAAAGGTACCTTGGTTTAAAAGGATGTCTGCCCTTGGAGCCCCTGAGTCCTTCCAAGGATGGGATGTCAGAGAGGATGCTTCCCTACTTAACAGATGATAGGAAACTGAGGCAGGGGATGTGGACTCAGGTGCTGGGGATTCTGGCTGGTTCCTTCCGGGTGGACACAGCATCTAACTCAGTCCAAGGCTTTTCCCCCAGAACACTTGGAGGACACTTTGGAGCTGGGCCTGGCTTCTGGGAGGACTGGGTTTGGCTCAGGTGTCTCCCCTAAACTGATGTTTTGGGGCCCAGCCTGCTTGGGGCCTGGTGAGGTAGTTCTGATTGAGGAAGGAGCTGCCGTGTGCGGGAAGGGCTAGCTCCCACGCTGCAACTCAGAATTGCTCACCGGCTTCCTGTGTCCCCCACCTGAGGTGCTGGTGCCTCTCCATTCCCACCGCTCTTTTGCTTCCCGCCGGAGCCCCTGCGGGGCTCAGGCACAGCCATCGGCCTGCCCATGGCGGGCTGCCCCGAATAGTAGTCTGTATGCGGAGCCTCTCAGAGTCCCTAGGACAGGTTTTGAGGCCCAAAAGGAGCGGGGGATGGGGAAGAGTAGATCTTTACAACATCAGAGACGGGAGGGATCCCGGAGACTACTTGGCCAAGTCTCCTGATTATCCTGAAGGGGAAACTGAGGACCAGATCGGGGAAGTGATTTGCTTAAGGCCACATGATGAGTCAAGGACAATCCAGGATCTCCCGGCTGGATCCAGGCCGCCTGTTCCTCCCACAGTCCACACCCAGTCTGAGCCTAGCGCTCGGCATAGCTCGGCACAGCAGCCCACACCAGCCCAGGCTCCTGCCTGCCCCTCCCCAGTGGGCTTGAGTTGAACAAAAAGAGGCCCCCATGCTTCTTGTAAGGGCACAGTTTTGAAAGCTGAGGTTCAGAGAGGGAAAGTAATTCTCCCAAAGTCACACAGTAGGCTAATGACAGAGCTTGGTTTTAGTCGCCATTCCAAGTCCCATTCCACACCTCAGTAGAGTGCCTTTCCTCATGCTGGTTTGTATATGGTCCGTCTTAGGCCACTTGTCCCCCTCCCATCTTGCAGGTGTTGTGTCTAAAAAACTTCAGGTGAGAGGAAGCTGGGACAGTGCCTGGTGGGATATGGGTTGGGCAGCTGGGTGCACAGGAGCGTGGGTCCCCACTGAGGTCTCCTGCCCTCCTCCTTTGGCACTTCAGGGGCTCAGAAGGCCCATGCTGGCAGGGCTCTGCAGGCACTCTTCTCAGATGGCCGTGGTCAAATTGACCCTGAAGCCCGCCAGATTCTAGTCACTCCTGGCTGCCTGCTACCATGCTGATGTGCAGGGCGCCAACCACCTTTTAGGACAGGCTCTGGCCACCCAGTGGTTGAGAGCTCCAGAGGACCATGGGGAAGGAAGCTCAACTTAGAACTATATCCTGGCATCATGACATGGCCCATAAATTTGGTCCTAAAACAGATTAGCCTAGGACCCCACTCCTCTGCAGGGCTGAGGAGGCCTCTGTCTGGAAAAGGGAGAAAGACAGTGGGAGGGAGGTGGTGGGAGTAGATGAGTTGGGAGTAGGTAAACTGTAAAGCAGCTTCTCCTTTTCTCTGGCAATAATGACTTTGAGAGTCCACGAGGTGCTGGGAAGGGGGGCAAGTGGACACTGGGTGCTCAGCTTGGCTACTTTGGAGTCCATGAGAGGGGCTGTCCCTTACAGCCTTGGCAAAGTCACTTTTATCCCAACTGCAGCTGCCTCTGCTTCTCAACTGCGACAGATTCCCTGTAAACAGGTGGCATAAGGACTAGAACTGTTTGCCTCAACAGACTGAGACCCTCCTGTGGGCAAATGGGCAAAAGAAGGGGGTGTGTTCCTCCTGGAGGGGAAGTGTGTGTCACAGCTGATGGCTAATACAGCGGGTGGGGCTGTGGCCACAAGGAGAGGGATTCGCCTTGACCCATTCTGCCCCAGGGCGAAATATTAGGGCTGGCGGACAGAGGCAGATATTGATCCAATGGAAGTCAGAGCTGTGCAGAGGGTTGAGTTTCTCTGAGGTAATAAGCTCCCCATCCCGGAAGGTATTCAAGCATAGCTTGGGGGTGTTGTCGAGAAGATTCATATGTCAGGGCATACTTTTAGATGCTGTCTAAATTTACTGACAATGGCCCTCTGCAGCCCTCATTTTAGGATTCAAATGATAGAAGTAGGATTAACTCTTGCTTGCCTGAAGATAAACAGGACACATGAATGGGCAAACTCCTGTCCCTCTGCCTTGTTACTCAGTCACGCTCTACCCCAGGCTGCCTCTGCACTCTTCTACCTGCTTGCCCTATTCATCTTTACCCGACTTAGCAATGGTGGTGGAGAGAGAGTAGGTGGCGAGCCCCTATTCACAGTGAGAAATAGGCCGGAAGAGGGTGGAAATTTGGAGTTAGGAACCCTCAGGAACTTCTTTCCAAAGATCAGGCCAAGTCTAACTTGTATCTTTGGCCCTCCAGCTGGGGCAAAGCTTCCCCTGTCCTTCAATCAAGACCGTAGAAAATGGTGACAATCTTTTCAGCCTTTTCCTCCCTTCACCCTCCCAGCTTTGTCAAAGTCTTCAGCCTTCCCATCCTTGCCCCGTAGCACGCTCACACCCTGTGGGCTCTCCACAGGAGCTGATGCTCTTGGGAAGGGCTGTGGGATGGGCGGGCTCATATCCAGCCTCAAAGGGTTTGGAGGGTGGGGCCGGGGTGGTGGCAGGGTGAGTGACAGTCGGCTAGACTAATCAGGATGACCACCATTTACTGAGTAGCTACTCTACCTGGCCCTGAGCTCAGTATTCAATGTGTATCAGCTGACAGTACTCAGGACAACTCCCCAAATATGCATTCTTTTCTCACTTTTACAGATGAGGAGACCTGTTATACTAAGTTATGTGTACACTCAAGGTGACACAGTTAGAAAATAGCAGAGAATTCAAACCCAGGGTGGAGTGAGGCCAAAGCCATCAATCACATCAGGCAGTGAATGGGAAAGGGCAGTGGACTGGCCTCTTGCGGCCCAGAGACCTAGGAGTGGGTGGGGGAAGGGTGACTGGGAGCCAATCTCAAAATGACCGTGGACAGCCAGAGATGGGCAAAAGTGTCTGGAAGCAGAGGCAAAGGTTTCCCAGTGGGTCTCTAACATCCACCTCCTGCCTGGCCTGGCCTCTGACCCCACAGCTCTGTGCAAACAGCTCTGGCCTCCCGCTGGCCACCCTCTCCTCTCCTGGTTTCTGAAAACCTATAAAACCTCTTCTTCACCTGCTGACCAGTTGTCTCCATCCCTATCCCTCCTCCTCGGCCTGTGTCTCACTCCAGCTTCCCCAGGTTCCCCTTCATTCCAGGCAGACTCTCCCCTGCTCCCATGCTTCTTCCCTTCCTCTTGGTCATCTCTCCTGACCTTCTGCCCCTGCCATATCTCCTCTTCTACTCCACATCCTCCCTCTCCTCTCACTTTGCAAGATCCACTGCTCTCACACTAAAATGTTCACAGTGGATGGGACCAGAACACTCGGGGAGCCCTGCCTGGCGCTCTGCACCATTTTACGCTTCTGGTTTGGTCAGTCTGTCCCAGTGCCCAGTTCAGCGGCAGGACCAGGTCTACGGTTCCAGGAGGACATCTAGCCATTCAGCTGACTAGGCAGTCCCCCTACAGTGAATGACAAACCTTCCCAATGCCTCCGACCCCCAGCCCTCCTGAGCCCCCATCCTCCCATGATGGACAAACAGTGGGGCATGGTAATCCATGAAACACAGAGGTAAACACAGCTCTGGGGTGCTGGGTAGGGTGTCTGAGACCCTGCCATGGGGCTTCACGCCCTACCCCAAAGTGGCCCAGAATAAAGGGATGCCCAGGACTCACCCCATCTCTGAGCTGCAGTGAGGGAAGCAGATGCCTGCTCCTGGAAGGGGGCACATGCCCCTCTCCAGCTTGGGACTGTCCAGTGAGCATCTCCGTGGTCAGAATGTTTTAGCTCCCTCCTCCCTCTGCCCTCCTCCTCCCAATGAGCTCATCTGTCTGGGGCTCCCCACCCCCCTTTGCCTGAAAGGATGTTTGGAAAGAACCTGGCAGAAAACAGAAAAAGAGGAAGGGAGGGATGGAGGAGGTGACTGCCTACCTGCCTGCGCCCAGAGCCCTCAGGGAAAGTGGAGATGGGCGAGGAGGGTTCAGGAAGAGTTCATCGCTACTCCAAGTCGCATGCGAGGTGGGCTGGGGAGCAGCGGGCAAGGTGGCCAGTACTGGTTCCTTGCTGGGCTGCTGAGCCACGTGCCTGCGGGTTGGTTGGGTGCATGCTGCCCTGTTAACCCCCTCAGCACCTGCCAGACTTCAGTGGCTGCTGAGACTGTGGCTGAGGCAAGTGAGCACCGAGCTGGAGGGCAGGAACGGTGAGTCGGGATGCGCAGGGAACAGGTGCATTAGAAGGAGGCTCCCAAACGCCTGGCCAGGTAGCATCCACCCAACCCCAACCCCAGAGGCAGAAGGATTTGGGAGCATTCAACTTTAAGTTACTGTATGCAGAGCATCTCGGCTCCTGCAGTTCCAGTGCCCTGAGGTTGGGGCCCTGTTTATAACTGGGTTATAAGCTCCTGGTGTCGATCTGAGTGATCTGAGGTCAGAGGGAGAGGGGCTGGGAGGTGGGGGCATGTCGGGGGGGTGGGGGAATCCCTGCAGAGCCCCCTCTTCTCTGCCTCTCTGAGCCGGGTCAGCGCGGTGGTCGGCCAGCTCCATTACCTGCAATGCCCCGACAGGAGCCGCGAGGGCTTATGGGGGAGGCGGAAAGGCAGGCAAGGGCAAGGGCAATAGGGGAGCCAGAGGAGGAGGAGGTTCCCTGCCAGGCTCTTATTACTTAGAAGGAACTCCTCTCAGAATAGCTCTGGAGACCTCGCCGGAGCTCTCCCTTCCTCCCCTGCCAGGGTCTTGGCTAGCTTTCTGAGAATTGACAGGGGATGGACTCCTCCATCTACCCGCCCCCGGTGGAGGTGGAAGGTGGGACCGCCCCCAGGGTTGAGTACCTTCCTGGGTAAAAGCATCTCCCGGAGGCTGGGAGCTGGAGCTCTGCCCCCATTTCTGCCAGTGCCACTTCCCCACCACACAATGAACCTCATACCTGCGCTCCTTCCTAGCTCCCATCCTGCTCCCCTGAGGGCCAGGGTGGAGGCGGAGGGCAGGAACCGAGAGGCTTGCCTGGTCTCAGAGAGGACTGTTGGACTAACTGCTTCAAAGAACCTGAGCCCTCCCCCGCACACCCATCCCCCTGGAAAAATCTCCTTTCCCCTTAAATCTAGGCCCTATCTCCTCCCACCTGAGAACAGCTTCCTGGCAGCTCCTTGGCTCAGGGTCCAGTCCCTCTCTGCATCCCTGAAAACTTGCTCTTCAAGGTATTTCTGAGCCAGGCTGCCCAAGACCTGAGTGTACAGGACCCCACCACCACGAATCCAGCCTGCTGGCCACAGCGGGGGGCTGTGTCCAAACCACCATCCTGCCCTCTAGGGACCTCCAGCAGGAGGAGGAGAAAGAGCCAAAGTGCCCGTCCTTCTGATCGATGGACAAGGGTTTTGAGAATTTTTGAGGAAAGTGCTCTCTAAATGTAGAATTCCTCTAGCCGCTAATGCATCTTTCAAGCACTTTTTCTGCCCAACTGTGGAGCCCTCCTGATGTTCTTTAGAGGAAAGCTGGGGGTGTGGAGGGAGGGAATCAAATAATGGGGGAAGTTCTAATTCTGACTTTAAGAATCACTTTCTCTGTGACCTTGGGCCACACATTCTACCTCTCTGGGCCTGTTTCTTCATTTGGGAGGCGTGTGGGTTTCCTAAGGACCCTTCTGGCTCTAAGAATTGGTGAGAGCAGCGAGGCAGCTGAGAAGATGGAGGGCACGGAGGAAGCTGGCACCTTCTCGTGTCACCAGGGTCTAAAGATATCCAGGGAGTGCTGTCCCCTCCCTTCCCCTTTCTCTGGGCAGGGGTCACTTTCCTTCCTTTTGGCTCACCTCCTGTCTCAAATCAACCTCCGGCTCTGAGAAACATGACCCCTGCTGTAAAAATAAAGTAGGCAGTGTGGATGTCTGGCCCTGTGGATCTAGTGTCTGGGACCTCCTGGAGAAGGAGGGGGTAAACGTGCAAACTTGGAGACAGGAAGAGTCTTAGGCTTTTTAGGGCCACAGACCTCTTTGAGAATAACAAGAGCTAAAATGTACTGTGGGCTGACCCTATGCCTAGAACTCTGTTAGCACTTTTACGTGTGATAGTATCTCATCCAGTCTTCATAGGTCCACATCTGATGTTTGTGAGGCCCGGGGCAACTGCACAAATGATAATTACATATATGTCTAAATATAAGTTATGAATCAAGATAACAGAGTGTTAAAACTCATCTATTATCCTCCACCTTTGATGAATTTTCCTCAGTCTTCATTTTAAGGCCAAGCCCAAAAGCCATTCCCTGGCCCACTCTTCCCTGGTCTTGCTGGGACAGGGGCTCTCATGCATGCCTGGGAACCCTCCACCTGCATGTCAAGTGCCATCCACTTCCCACCCTCTGTAAACAGCTGCCCTTTGCCCACTCCCTTGGCCTGTGGGTGCACATCCGGCATGGGCAGCTCCTGAGAGGATTGACCCGGGGAAGAGGCCTGCTCGGAATCGGGTCATGTGAACAGGGAATTCCAGGGTCCCGGATGTTCGGAGCATGGTCTAGAAGGGGAGGTGTATAGACTACCCTCCCTTCTGTCCCAGGAACCACTTTTCCAGTGAGGAGGCGTAGGGCCAGAGGAGGGCCAGAGTGAGGCCCTCCAAACTCGGGAGCCCAGGGCTGAGGCCCCTTTGCCCAGGTCTAAGGGTGGCATCGCTCTTAACAATTGCATGAGGTGAATATCGTCACTTTCACCGTATCACAGATGAAGCTTCTGCAGAAGATTGCATAACTTGCTCAAGGTCATACGACAATAAATGCTGGAGCTGGGACTTGATTCCCCAGTGCCTAACTCCAGAGCCCCTATACCACTCTCACAGCTATACTGAGCAAGCCTCTCTCCTGGAAAAAAAGAGAGACATTCAGCATTTCCAGTACAACCTCAAGGGGTCCATGATCTCTGAAGCCCACCAGGGACCCCAGGTTAAGAAGGTGGGCGGTGCGGGGGCAGTAGCAGAGGTCAGGCCATGAAGTGGGAGCAGGTTTCCAGGTCTGAACCAGCCTCCAGACAGGCAAAGGTTGGAGGGTCAGGACCTCAGCCAGGACCTGTGGTGGTGGGAGGGGGCTGGGATGGTTGGGAAGGGGCTGCTGAGGAGGATATCAGACATGAGTTACCAAACCACCTCAAATAGCACTACTCACTTGTAACTCAAGAGGGTCTGGGAAAAAGCCCTCGGACCTGGCTGTGACCCCCAAGCCCAGAGGCCTGCCCTGGACTCCTCGACCCCCACCCCAAAAGGGAGGCGAGGCCAAGGGAGTCTTCCAGGATTCTGAAGGACTCAGGACACCCTTGGAGGGGGGTAAAAGGGGAGGGTCTGAGGTGGTGGCCTAGGTGGGAAAAATGAGAAGTAGCGGCGCCGCTGGAGGGTGAAGCGGGGCTTGGACCCGATCGGCGGTGTCTGGCCGATTCCGTAACCAGGAGCATCATGATTTTCGAGGAGTCCATGAAGCCATGGGAGAGGATGGTGGGCGGTTGGCGGGGGCAGTTTACGGCTGGAAGCCGTGTTCCCGGGACCCTGCACAGCGGGGCTCCGCGAGGCTGCACACACGCGGGTCGGCGGCCGCGGCGGGCAAGCCCGCACACGCCCGCCGGCTGCTGCAGTGTTGGCTGCGGGCATCCGAGCGGTCCCTTCGCGGCCCCGGGGGAGGGAGCCGCTCCCCTACTCGTGTTCCCCAAAGCAGAACATCACAGCCTTCCAACACCCGAAAAGCTCCATCTCTACTCCTCCCCAAACTATCCTCCTAATTGGCAGCTCAGCGCACGGGGTGATGCGCGCGGCTGAGGGCGGCCCTGCAGTGCGAAGCCGCAGCCGCCCAGCCCGAGCCGGAGGGGAAGCAGGGGTGGTGGTGGCGGTGGAGGGGGGGGCGGTGCGGCAGGCTCCCGGGGCTCGGGGACCACGAGGCGGGGAGGCCCCGAGCTCCGCGGCGGCCACCGCCCCTCCTGCGGCTGGAGCGCTTCCAGAGCAGAGGAGCAGCGCCGCTCGCCTCTGCACTAGCTCGGAGATCCTCCTGCTCTCTGTCCTCCTCCTCGGGCTCCTCCTTCTCCTCCCCTTGCTCCCGCAGCCGGCTCCTCCTCTCCCTCCCTCCCCCTCCTCGCCCTTTCCGCGCCAACTTTCCCGAGCCCCGGCCGGCGGCGCAGAGCTCCCCGGCAGCCTCGGGGCCGACTGCAGACCGAGGGCTGCGAGCGCGGCTGTGACCTGGGTACCCTGTCCCCGCGCCCCTGGTGCGCTCCGCGGAGAACAGCACGATGCCCGGGGCTGGGCACCGAGGCGCAGCCCGGGCGAGATGGCTGGGCACTGGGTTTTTGGGTAAGGCAGCCCTGGCTTGGTTTCTTCTGCCTCTTCCCCCCCCACCCTTCCCCCACCTTCCCCCAGAGGAGGAGACACTTCTAAGAGCAGCGCCTTGGACGGGGTGGGCTTTGGAGTGCGGCCCGGAATGAGCATCGCGGCTACCGCTTCTTGCCGGACGCGGGGCTCGGACTGCTGAGCTCCCTGGGGACCGTGCGCCGTCCCCTGCCCCATCCGGCCAGCCAGCCCCGAGATTAGTTCTTTGCTGTCTGTGGTGCCTTCAGCCCCGGGCTTCTAAAGCTGAATCTTGGGGCCCGGAGTTCGGAGGTTTAAGCGTGCTGGGGGAGGGTGTCTTTGCCTTGGGCGTAGGGGATGCCAGGTGCGTTTGCATCTCAACGTGTGATTGTTGGGATGCTGGTTTCTACCTCTGCCCAGAGCCGTTTGCAACTTGGATGCTTGTTGTCCAGGCAGTAGCGTGCACCAGTTGGGGGTGGGGGAGCTCCCCTTCCTCCTGGTCCTTTTTCTGTTTGACTCCTCTGCTCTCTACTTCCTCCAGTGCCCATTGCCTTCCCTGCAGACTGGATGGGGTTGGAGGGACTTGGAGGACAGTTCAAGCCCCTATTTATTTATTTATTTATTTATGGCCGCGCCGACTGCCCTCGGCAGAGAAAGCGTGGAGTGGTAACCACTGGACCGCCAGGGAATTCCCCAAGTCCCCTTTTAGGAAGGATCTTACCTCTCTTCTTAGGTAAAGATTCCATGAGGGTGGGGGGGAACCTGTTTAACCTGCTCCTGGCTCTTCATTTTTGGGATGAGTATGAAGACGGAGGGGGCACATCCAGAGGACACAGAAGGAACAGATTATTATCTATTAATATGCACACGATAGTTTTGAGAGTCAAACTCCAACAGATTGGGGAATGATATTTATTAGTCCAGAATGTAATCGCCTCATAAATCATAGCTGGATTTCAGTGTAAGCCGACTCCATCTCCGGCACCCGCACCGCTTCCTGTTTATATTTGTCAGATTTGGCTTTTGGCAGCTGCCCCCTCATCGGGTCAGGCACACCATGTAGGCATTTGGGCTGAAAACAGGGAGACAGAAGTCTTTAAGGGCGGTCACTGCTGCTTCTGCAAATGTAAACTGTGTGCAGACCTGTCACGTTGGCACCTGGTGGAGGAGGGGGGGATAGAGTCTGTCTTGCACTCAGGAGCCACTGATTTTATTACATCCGCACAACTGGATAGAAGCCACTGGTCTTCTCTCTTGTACCTTAGGCACAGATATGCTGGTTTCACAGTGATCCTAGGAAGTGGGCCTCTGTGAGGATTGAGGCTCCTCTTCATGGGCTGGGCACAGTGCCACTCTACACTAGCTGCCCTTCACCCCGTCCCTGATCAGCCCGAGTTCCCACTGTGGCCATGGCCATTTTATCCTCAACTGCAAAGCTGAGGATAAAATGGGTGCCAGTCCCTTCCTAAGCATGTAACTGGTAATGTATGTGTCCTACCCACCCCTTCCTGTTCCCTGATTTGCTTAATTACTGTGATCTCTGTGTAATTATCACTTGTGAGGGTGCTATGTTGCCCCACCCTCTTTCCCTTGGTATGTATTTATTAAGGGCTTGTTTAATGAGAAGGCAGTTAAGGAGAGGGTGCTGAGTCCCACTCAGAGGAAGGAAAAGGAAAGGGTAAGTAAGGAGTTCATGGAGAAGAGGATGGGAAAGGGGGGAAATGGAGAAAGACCCCAGGTTTGAATCTGGGACCGGGGATTTGTTCTTCTTCTGGAGATGCAGGCCTGTGGGTTCTCCCAAGCCCTAATGCCTGCCGTGGCTGGTGGGACCAGCATGCTAGGTAGACCCCAGGTACAGATCCTCCCACTCTGCCCTGTTGCTGTGGGTGTAGGGCTCTCTGCATAAGCCACGGGCTGGCTGAACCAACGCACCCGTTCCGTGGCCTGCAAGAGGAGGGGTGGGCACTCTGCTTGGACTTGTTTGCAAAGCTGGTTTTGTTGAGCATCCAGTGTTGTCTCAGGGGCATGTTTCTATCCCGGCAAAGCCCCTGGGTGTGGGCCGGAAGGAGGCAGCTTGCCTAGGGAGAGGGAGCTGAAATCTTTCCTCTGTCTCTGGGTCCAGGGGCCTTCCTGCCTCAGCCTTGCCCCCCCCCCCCACCCCACGGCCCCGAGGGCCTGCACCCCAGGAGGGGTCTTGTCCTGCTGACCTCGGCCCACTTTCTGCCTCCCAGCTCTAACTTTGAGCCTGTCTGACTCCCCCGGGGTCCAGAGTGTATCAGCTTCCTTATTAAAGTCAGCTGTGATTCCGCCTGCCCTGCCAGGAGAGCCCTGGGAGCTAAACTTAGAGAGGGCACCACGCTGCCCCTCTTTCCTCCCCCCACCCCAAGGTGGGTGTCACTGTCCCCGGATGTGGGAAAAGGTGGCAGAATGTTTCCGCCTTGGCATTTGCCTTGGAAGGTCTGATGGTAGCCCTGAGATCCCTGCTGGTGTATTTAATGGTAACATTTGCATGTACCAAATACATTTTTACTTTAAATGGGAGGCCTGAGTCAATCCTTAGACAAAACCGCAGCACCCAGATGATATAGGAGGGAGCCGATCAGTAAATAGCAAAGAAAATGGCTGCTCTGAGAGTAGCTCAATGGTTAGGGTCTTTCAGTGAGCAAAGGCAAGGCTTAGGGGCTTAGGATTGAATTCCACGATATCATGAGTAGGAGGACTTGTTCATCAATCCCACGATGTCAGAAAGAGGCCCTCAATCTGAAAAATACACAAGAAATTCTAAAGAGTTTAGTTTGGGACAAAGCAAAGGAAGTCCTTCTTTATCTAAGGAAATAACCACATGGAAATAATTACCTCCAAGAAGTAATACAAGGTGAAAGTATAAAACAGCGTGTGAATGGCCTGGAGGTATTGTTGACTGACACTGGTCATTAAGTTGGGGTGCCTTGGTTACATCTAGACCTGTGATGGGGGCCAGCACTGTCTCTCTCCCTCCCTTTAAACACTATCCTTCTCTACCTGCAGAGTGCCCAGGCCAGAGGATGGACTCACTGAAGCCCATCTTGTGTTTTATAAGCTCATGTTTTAGCTTTATACCAAGCTCAGAAGGTAGGAAAGACAGCCATCCCTGGTTTGGGACTATGGCACCTCTGACTTTCTCAAGGTCAGCAGGCAGAGTGGGGCCTGCCTTGTGTCTGCTGACCCATCCACCCTGGCTCGGTCATCCTGCTGAAGTACCTCTCAGGGTCCTCTAGTGGATTTATACCTGCCCCTGCTCCCTCCTCTCCCGCCAGCGCAGGCTCACAGGGGAGAAGGTACAAGAGGCAAGCCCCTGGGCTTTCCTGTGCACGAGTCTCCCAGACACAGCCGGCAGGACTTTTGCCTGCTTGGGGGGCGTGCTGTGGAGAAGCCAGGCTTGCTCAGCCTCTCTGATGCCTTAACTCGGGCAGGGCTCTGAACTTCTCCGTGGAAACGTCTCTGCCTTTCCTTTGTCCCCTCCAGGCTACGATGGAAATGGCAATGCTTCACTCTGGGAGTCGGGGAGTCCCGAGTGTATTAGAGTTAAGTCATCCACATAGGCACACACTAATCAGGCAGAAATGTGCACTGTCATCAGACAGACCTTAAGGAAATACTTTTCTCCTCCGTTCTGGACTTTTTTTTTGCTTCTATTTAAAGCAGTCAAATAATTTCACTTTTGATGTGTATCTTTGGTGCTCTTGGATAGCCCATTCTGGCTGAGGCTGGGGAGAGGGATTTGGCCCCTGACTCGCATTCCCCGCCACCTTCCCCAGGATCCCAAGCACTGGAGGCTGGCGGTGTGGTGATCCTTGGAGCACGTGCTCAGGCCCCGAGGGAGCGCTGTGGCCATCAGGAAGCTGCCTTCTCCCGAGAGCTTCCCCGTCACGGCTCTGCACTCTGCTTCTTGGTTTGCGGGGGCGGTAGGGGGTGAGAAGCAAAGCTGGGGTCTCCGATCAGAAGGCCATCTTCTAGGCTGGAGGGCGGAATCTCATGTCTGGCTCCCGTCCCTAGACCTCTGGGGCAGGGGGTTGGGGGAGGGGAGAGATAAAAAGAAAACCAAGAGTGCTAAGGAGAGCTTGGCCCTGACAGCACTGTTCTCTTGGAGAGGCACCGTCACAAAGGGGGGGACAGCAGAGTGCCGTCTGTACACTGCTTATTCCACTCACCAGTTGTGTGGCCTTGAGCAGGTTAATCTCTCTCAGCCTCTTTCTTCATTTTGTATGTTGGGGATAAAAATAATAACTAACTACCTCATAGGATGATTATGAGGATTAAATGGGACAGTGCATGTAAAATATAGCCTGTCCTATTTTATAATAGGTGCTCAATTCAGATTCACCATTTATTATGTGGCCCTGGGCAAGTGACTTAACCTCTCTGAGCCTCAGTTTCATTGCCTGTAAAATGAGAAAAATGATACCTACCTTTTGGCATTCTAATAAAACTTGGAGTTAACAGGTAGAAATCCTCTTGCACAGCGCTTCTCAAAGTGTCATCCCTGACCACAGCATTCCCTGGGGCCTTCTTAGAAATGCAAATTTCCAGGCTCCATTCTACGTGCTAGATCAGAAACTCCCAGGGTGGGGCCGGCAGAGCTAGCTGTAATTGCCCTCCAGGTGATTCTGACGCTCTGTGAATTTGAAAGCCACTGCTCTAGAACAATTCCTGGCACAGAGGAGCTGATCAAAGAATGAAGGCTAATTGAAGTGACCTCTCAGCACTAACTGGAACCCAGCAGGTGGGCAAGCCCTGCTGTTTTAGGATGTAAGGAAGGACTTTCTTGCTTTGGGGCTTTGGGATGCTAGAAATGTCTCTTTTGGACCTTAGGTAAGTCGCCTAACCTCTCTATGCTCAGTTGCCATGTCTGTTATAGGGAGGTATTACAGTACACCACTCATAGCATGGATGTGAAGGTTAAATGTGCCTGGCACATAGTAATTGCTGAGTAAAGATCAGCAGTTGTTGACAGTGGCAGGGGATCCTGGGCACGGGGTGTTATTTCTGAGTTTCGTGGTACGAGCAGTCCACTTTGCCTTCAGAAGTGAAGTGGACGTGAAGAAGCTGAGGGGGGCCCTGAGGGCAGAGTTGGGCTGCCAGCTCTCCTTGGAGCTCCTCTTATTTATTTATTTATTTATTTGGCTTCGCGCAGCATGTGTGATCTTAGCTCCCCACCGCCGGGGAACTCCCCCTCCCCTATTTAAAAAGCATTGCCCAGGTGGCACCAGGCATCGTTATCTCATGTGGGCAAAACAAGAGGGAGCTGGTTTATGATGTAGCATGAGGGAATTAAGTTTGACAAAAGAGGTCCTTCCCTGAGAGTGAGGATGGCAGAAAGAGCAAGGTTGGTGGCCTTTAAAACAAAGACTGACCCTGGCTGTCTTGGGAACCAGAGCAGTTCTGGGAATTGCCTTTCGAGCTGGGAGCTGACCTGGCCCGAGAAGGGTTCTCAAGTGGCTCAGCCACTAAACCCAGTCAGTTCAGCCAAGTTTCCTCCCATTTGGGGTCTTGGTTGTCCTGTCTCTAAAATCAGGCAGTGGCAACTTAGTGTCTGTAACATGGATCAGTCTGGATCCTTTAGCTCTTACACTCTGGGAGCCCTAGGCTGGAGGTCCAAGTAGTTGAGAGAAATTACAGCCTGGGGAGAGATGCCGGGGAAACTTTGGCGTAGGAGTTGGTGCAGCCAGATGGATGCTCTCAACTGCCCACTAGCCCTGGGGTCAGACCCCAGTTCAGATTTCAACTGCCTCTAGAAGTTGTATGACTTTGGCCAAGGCACAAGGCACTTTGCTCTTCTGAGCCTCATTTTTCCCACCTGTAAAATGTGATTAATAAGACCACCTTACAGGTGTGAGGTGAGGGTGATATGAGATTACTCACACATAGCCTTAGCAAGCATTCCGGCCCAGGAAAAGGTCATTATTCTCAGGGTCACTGGAAACCTGAGAAGGACTCCCTCTGAGTCCTCACCCAGGGTGACCCTGGGTGCCAGTTTCATCTAGGGGCAAGGAGAGCTACTCTCTAATTCCGACACCCCTCTTCCCCATGACCTTGAGGTACGGTGGACTATCCTCAAGGACTTTGTAGGACAGGAGGACCAGGTTCCCTTACAAGAACTCATGAGGCAGGGCCCGGAGGCCACGAGTGGAAATTCACGATTGCCACCTGCTCAAGTGGCAGGGGTGGTATTGATGCGAGGGTGTGGGAAAGAAGCAGGGGCGGGGGTGTGGGGCTCGGGGGATGTTCCCAGGACAAGAGGCCGCAGTGGGGCTGCGGGGAGTGGGGGGGAGGATGGGCCACTTCGGGTCAGGAGGGGACGGAGTGTGCAGCGCCCTCTCCAGGCACCCCGCTTGCGTGCACCCGGTTGCCCGCAGTCGACCTCCACAAAGTGTCTTCCGCCCTCACTTTCTCTGCGTTATTGCTTTACCCGCTCGGTTCTCGCTGCTGCCGACCGATGCCCAGACGTGCTCTGTTGCACGCCCCCCCCGCCCCCCCGCCGGATGCCATCCCGGTCCGCCGTGTCTCCCTTCTCCTCTCGGGGTCCCGCGCGGTGGTTAAGCAAGGTCCAGCGGGAGGCGCCCCTCTGCCTCACCGCCCCTTGGGGCCGGTGGGAGCCGCCAGGGTCGGTGATGAGTGGCTGCTGGGCCGTGTCCAGGGACCGCGATGGCCGTTTTCCTCTTCTTCACCTCACGGGACCCCCTCAGCCTCCCAATACCCCACCCCCAATCCCGAAAACGTAACGGGGGTGCCGCGCACAGCCCTCGGGGAAATTCGCAGCGCGAACGGGAGGCGCGGGTCCTGCACTTGCGGGTGATGCAGGGACCGCATCCGCAGGTTAGGGGGCGCGGACTCGCGGCACGGAGGCAGGGGCCTGGTTTTCCTGGGTTGGGGTGACTCCTGGTGGTCACTTAGAATGCCACAAGGGCTGCTAACTGGCTCGGAAGTCCATCCAGCTCAGGCCAAGCGGGAGAAGGAATCACGGCGGTGGCCCAGGCAGTGTACGTTGAAGTAAACAGAACCATCTTCCTGATATTGACACCAAGGGTGATAGAGACCTCCCTGCCTGACCAAGCCACTCCACCCTATCGGGGAGGTCCCTTCCAGGGCTCCAGCCTGGAGGTTCCGATGGGGTTTTAAGGGAGGTGGTGCCCCTCACACAGGTCTCTTCCTGCTCCCTGTGTCCCTGTCGCTGGAGGTATCTGTGGGAAAGGCCACTACCATCTACGCTGTCAACGGCACGGAGATCCTGCTGCCCTGCACCTTCACCAGCTGCTTTGGCTTCCAGAACCTGCGCTTCTGGTGGTCCTACAACAGCAGTGATATATTCAAGATTGTAAGTAGGCGGGGAAGGGACAGGACAGCTCAGAGCCTCCTCCCTTCCTTGTCGCCTCACCCCTGCCTCCCATCCCAGGCTCTGGTCATTTCTGGACTGACCCCACGGTGATGGTCCCCAGGACCTTTTGTCACCTTTTCTCCCAGTATTCTTTTCGGAGCCTGTCTAGAAGGATCTAAGTGGGAAGGATGCTTAGATTGTGTTGCCAGAATTTGGGGTCTGTTGGAATTCTTGGCTAGAGTCTTCTGTCTGGTCTGAAGAAATACCTGAAACTTGGTTAGCTTGTGCAAAAATTAATACTTTAATGTAAAAAACAGGAGAGACAAGACCTTTGGAAGACTTGGAGAGGGGGAATGAGAAGAGTCCAAATCGGAGGAGGGCCGGGGAACAGGCCTTGGAAGGATGGGAGGGCAAGCTGGAGAAGAGAAGGGGCCAGGGCTGTGGCCACGGGTGGGGATGGAGCAGCCAGCAGGTGTTTATTGAGTACTCACTCTGCAATCTAGTAGGGGACCAGAAGTCACAAGAGACTAACTCTGGATGTACCCTGAACTCAGAGGGTACCGATGCACAGTGCTGTGGGATTGATCCACGTCCTGATGGAGGGTCAGAATTCAGGCAGATGGATGTGGCGTCAGCAGAGGCTGGGGGGAGTGACAGAGGGAAACGAGTGTGGTATTTGCAGGATTCGTTACTTAAAAGGCTTTTATGAAGAGAACAGTAAAAGCATGCTACATTCTAGGGAGACCTTAATGACAGAAAGTGGGTTTAGCCTGAAGCCAGTAAAATCCAGGTTAGACAGGCAGAGCTATCGATACTGGAAGGAAACCACCGGGCGAGGGCTCTTCCTGGACCTGGGCAGGGAGATACCCAAGGAGTGGGCTGGAGTGATGTCATGACTCTTGAAAGGACCTTGATTCTTTCTTGGCCACCTCCTTGCTCCCCTCTTCCCCCCACAGCTCATAGATGGGATTGTGAAGAATGAGAAGTCAGACCCCAAGGTGAAGTTGAAAGATGATGATCGCATCACTCTGGAGGGCTCTGTGAAGGAGAAAGTGAACAATATTTCCATTCTGCTGAGGAACCTGGAGTTCAGCGACACGGGCAAATACACCTGCCACGTGAAGAACCCCAAGGAGAATTATCTTCAGCACCAGGCCACCATCTTCCTCCAAGTTGTTGATAAACGTATGCAGTAAGGGCTGGGACAAGGGCAGTAAAGTTGGAAGGACGGGGGTGGGGGTGGGTACCCAATTCAGTGTAATGATGAAATGCACCACGTTGGTGTTTTCTTTCGCTTTATGCTTTCAAGAGCTACTGGAGTTACATCTGGAAGCTTGAATAACTTAGCTTGAATACTTATTCTGCCCCTGAATAGCTTGTGATATACACTTAGGCCTTCTGAGCCTTGTTTTCCTCATCTGTAAAATCTGCATTCGCTTAGGGTTGTTGTGAGAGTTACAGAAGCTACATGGAAGTATTTTGGAAGTATTTTGTAAAGTTTTCCGTATGTGCTGATTATTACTACTCTTGTGTATTCTGTTAGCGACAGCCGATTGGATGCCAGGCATCAAACCAAAAAGTGCTATGAATGATACACAGTGTTCTTTCTCGAGGAATTGACAGGTCAGGGTAGGACAGAAGACAGTTAAACACATAACTGAAACAGGGGCAAAGCATGTAGAGGCACAGGTAACAGCTTGATAAGAATGATCTCTCCCTCTGGAGCTTAAGTCCCAGTTGGTGGGGTTTCAGTCCGACACAGGTGAAACAGACAACGAGGAAGCATGTGATGAGGGTGTCACATGATCCCAGCCACTGGAGGTGTTTAGGGAAAGGGCTGGAGGAGTTAGGCTGGGTGGGCATCTTCGAGGGGGGAGCCTGGAAGGCTAGGGAGGTGCAGAGGCAGAGAAAAAGGAAGGAAACCTGCTTAAGGATCCTGATCGTGCTGTGTTTCTTGTGTGCCTGGGGGTCCACTGCTCCCTAGATGGTGTGGAATTTCTGCAGAGGAGATGCTCATGATTCTGGAATTTATGAAGTTAGGGCCATCAGGATTCTCAGGTGGATTGGATACGGGGGTTTGGAAAAAAGTGAGGAGTCAAGGATGACTCCAAGGATTTGGGCCTGAGCAATTAGAAGGATGGAGTTTTCTCAGCAGAGATGGCGGAGACCGTGGGTGGAGAAGGTTTGGGAAGTCAGGGGTTCAGTTTTCAGTTGAGGGAACTGAGGCTAGAAGAGTTAAGTGACCAGTTCTAGGTTACCACCTAGTAAGTGACCATGGAAATCCAGACTACCTGGCTCCAGTGTCTTCTGATCACATAAGAGATGTCACAGGGAGATTCTCAATTTTTTCTGCATGGGCAAAGGAGACCTAGAAAGAGGCAATGAAAGTCTCATGTTTGAGGGTCAAGTCAAACCTGGGTGCTGTGGTCCCTGAGTCTGAGTTATTCCAGAACTTGTGTGGGTGTCTGCGGGAGGGCATATGTGCAGAGTGTCAGGGGAGAGGGCCGTCTTCCTGTTATGCCTTAGCCTGATGGATGCCATATTCTAGCTTCTCCTGCTTCCTGCCTGAGGTAGGCATGTCCCAGATGCCCAGGTTGGAGGCTCTGGAGCTGTTGGGCTGCCATGGTCCTCCAGGTGACTCCTGCTCCCCTTTTCCACCCCCCTTCTCCCCCTGCTCTGGCCATGAAGTGGAAGAAGTGGACAACACAGTGACACTCATCATCCTGGCCGTTGTGGGCGGGGTCATTGGGCTCCTCATCTTCATCCTGCTGGTTAAGAAGTTCATCGCCTTCATTATCAAGAAGACTCAGGAGAAGAAGTGAGTTGACTCCTGTCCTCCCACCAGCCCACCACCCACTCTCATATTATGGGTGTTCCCAGCATCTTCTCATCCACTGTCATCTACCCCTATCTGCCTTCATCCTTCCGTCTGTCTCCTAATCCCATCCTCTCTTTGTAAGTCTCCCACTCTCTTTCCTATCCCTGCCACCCTCCTCCCATCTTCCAGCCCCATTCCTAATCTCACTTCCTTTTCCCCATCCTCCCAGTAGGTGTTTGTTGAATATACTGACTTCACTGAGAACATAAATACAACCCACTTGCTCTTCCTCATTCCCCTGTCTTCCTGCCCATCCCGTTAACCTCTCTCTATTTGTACCACCTCAATCTAAAGTCCTACCAAAGGCTTTAAGATGCCTTTTTTTTTTTTTTTTTTTGAGATCAGGGAAAATATAAGATTCCATGTACAGAATTTCTAAAATGGGAAGATCCTTCTAGGGTGATGGGAGTATCTTATTGTGAAATTCTGAAAATCCTAATGAGGGAGATAAAAACAGTTTGAAAAGGCTGATATGGCCGCCTAGGAAGCCCTAGGATAAATTCAGGTATAAATCAGATATCTGTAAGAGGAAGGGGAGGAAAGATGGGGAGGTACAAAGAGTGCGACCCAGGCCCAGAATTGCCAGAACAGGCAGGCTCCAAAATCGAATGTTGCAAAACCAGAGCAGGCAAAAGGCATTTGAAAGTTGTGTTCTTGGCAAGAAAGATGAGATGAGGCAGGCCTGCCATTGGAGCAGAGAGGGTGAGAGTAACAAGGAGAGGAAGAGAGAAGGGGGAGATGCTCTGTTGGTGTTGGCTTCATTCTGCTCTGTTGAGAAGAAGGAATTAGGCTTGAAAGGGCAGAAATTCCACTGGTAAGAAGGGAAGGCAGCTGAAGGCAAGGAGGGACTTTAGAGAACGGCAGAGGGGGAGGGGGAGCAGGGAGGCACTTGTTGAGATGATGAACTCTTGGGTTGTCTGCCTGTATCGTGGCCAGAGGCTGGGAGGGTTTTGGAGATCTTGAGAGGGGCCAGGGGCCAGGAGCATGGAGCTGGACCAAATTCTGTTTTTAACAATCAGTCTTACTATTGATGGCGAGCAAATTTGGAGAACACGTTATTCAACATATGGTTTAAAAGCACTTAGAAAAGAAAACAGTGATCCTTGGGAGCCACCACAAGTTCATCAAAAACAAGGCAGGCTAACATTTTCTTGTTAGCACACAGCTGGATCAGGAGAACGCTATAGGTAGTAATACTTCCTGTCATTCATCGCATGCCTACCATGTGTTAGGTACTCCACCAGGCATTTTTTTAAATAAAATATGTACAATTTTATTTTGAAGTTGAGCAAAGTGAGGTTCAGCGTGGTTTAGTGACTTGCCTAAGGCTAATAAGTGATAGAGTTGGGATTTGAATCCTGACTTGTTTGCTTTGAAGCTTCAACCATTGCCACCATACCCTACTGATTCATGGGGTGGATCTAGAGTTCAGTCAGTCGTTCTTTCATTCGGTGGCTCTTTTTGAGGTGCTGTGTGCAAGGTACTGTGCCAGGTGCTGCAGGAAATTCTGGAAGGAATGAGATTCTGCCCTTAAGTAAAGAAGACATGTACACAAATCATTGTAACATGAGGCAGAGGGATTAGGGCCGGTGTAGAGGTGTGAGAGAATGCCGCAGGGGTTCAGGAGAGGGTGGAATACTAGGGAAGGATTTCTGGCCAAAGAGACATTTGTGGTCAGCCTTGCAAGATGGATGTGATTTAAGCCCTGGGGAGGGTGAAGAGAAGGGTGTTCCGGGTGGGGAACACTGAGAGCAAAGACAGAGAGTCTGGGAAACGAGCATGTTCTGGAGAACAAGGCATTTATTGTTGTTGTTGAGAGAGTGGGGGGTGGGGGGTGTGATAGGGAGGAAGGGGAGGAAAAACCTGCGAGGGGGGTTGGGACAGACCCTTGAGGACCTGGGAGTCCAGGCTGAGACTGGCTTTCCTCTGACTGCAGGGGAGCTGGGAAGGGCTTGCAGGGCTTGGCTCCATCAGAGGACCCGGAAGAAAGGGTCTGGCCTGGGTGGGCACAGGGACTGGGTGGGGAGGTGGGAGACAGGCCACGGGGAAGCCCGAGGAGGTTCTCTGAGCAGCGAGGAAAGCCTGCATAACAGCAGAGATGTGGCTTCTTCCCAAGAAGAAGGGAGGTGTGAGGCAGCATCTCATGATCAGTTCTGGGCTTTCACATGTGGGTGCAGTTCCCTCTGCCTGGAGTGTCTCCTCCCTCTTTTCCTGCTCATCTTTCTTGGTCTCAGCTTAAAGGACACTTCCAAAGAGCCTTCCCTGACCCTAGAAGGGGCCTTCCTGGGTTGAGTCCCTCCCTGCTATGCCCCCCATCCTATCATTTACCACATTGTACTGCAGTTACTTGTTTAAGAGCATGTCCCCTGGAAGACTGCAAGTTTTTGGAGAGCAGGCCCCATGTCAGTTGGACACCCTTCTAGCCTGACACGGTGCCTGGTGGCCAGTAGGGTCTTAGTAAAGAAATATGGATGGTTAGGTGGATAGGAATTGGCCAGGTTGACTATACCTTAGGTATAGAGATAGATAGATAGATAGATAGATAGATGATAGAGAGACCCATCTGAATAGAGGTCTTTAGTGGTATGTCACAGGGCTCTGTTTGTTCATTGTTATTATTAAGACTTGAACTACACTAGGACTGATATAAGAAACCTAGCAACTATATTGGATGGAGAACAAAATTGAGATCTAGGAGGATCTTGTTTTTTTTTTTTTTTCGATTGAAGTATAGTTGATTTACAATGTTGTGTTAGTTTCTGGTGTATAGCAAAGTGATTCGGTTATACATACATACATATATATTCTTTTTCAGATTCTTTTCTATTATGGTTTATCACAAGATATTGAATGTAGTTCCCTGTGCTATACAGTAGGACCTTGCGGTTTATCTATTTTATATATAGTAGTTTGTATCTGCTAATCTCAAACTCCTAATTTATCTCTCCCCCTTTGGTAACCGTAAGTTTTTTTTTCTATGCCTGTGAGTCTGTTTCTGTTTTGTAAATAAGTTCATTTGTATCATATTTTAGATTCCACATATAAGTGATATCCTATGGTATTTGTCTTTCTCTTTCTGACTTACTTCACTTAGTATGATAATCTCTAGGTCCATCCATGTTGCTGCAAATGGCATTATTTCATTCTTTTTTATGGCTGAGTAATATTCCATTGTATACATGTACCACATCTTCTTTATCCATTCATTTGTTGATGGACATTTAGGTTGCTTCCATGTCTTGGCTATTGTGAACAGTGCTGCTATGAACATTGGGGTGCATGTATCTTTTTGAATTAGAGTTTTCTCCAGATATATGCCCAGGAGTAGGATTGCTGGATGATATGGCAACTCTATTTTTAGTTTAAAAAAACTAAACCTACGTACTGTTTTCCATAATGACTGCACCAATTTACATTCCCACCAGCAGTGTAGGAGGGTTCCCTTTTCTGGATCTAGGAGGATCTTAAGAGGCTGGAGCTATGGACTAAATCCTGCAAGATGAAATTGATGAGGACAAAATGTTAAGTCTTTCCTGAAGGCCTCAAACCCAGGTGTAGAAGCCCAGGGTGAGGCTAAGATGTAGTTTAGCGACAACAGCGGTGGAAAAGACTTGGAGGTTTTCATGAGCTGAAAGGTGGGAGTGATGTAGCAGTCAGGTCTTCCCTGGAGAGCCCTGTGCAGCCTGGGCACTGCTGTTGGGGGGCGTTATACTCAAACTAGAGCATGTCCAGCACAGAGTGGCCAGGGTGGTGTTGCTCCTGGGGGGTGTCTTCCATCAACCATCCCTCCTTCCTACTGCCTTCTGCCCTGTCCCACCACCCCCTGCTCACTCCTGCTGTGCCCCTTCCGTCTCGTTCTTCTACCTCTGGTCACAGTGTGCTTCAGGAGGAAGGGCCTGCGGGGCCCTGAGTGAGGAGCACTTTGCCCTTGGCACACTGCCCGCTGGCCTGTACCCTTCCCCTGGGTTGGCACAGCCGGACAATTGCCCCTCAGCACTGACCCCTAGGAACAGCGCCTGGTACCCTTGCCTTCTGCCACGTTGAGGTGACTGGGTGATGGTAGCCTTACTGAGACCTTCCTGTGGGTCAGGCACTGTTCCAAGGGCTCACTGACTCCTCCCAGCAACGCCATGAAGAAGGGGCCATCGTTATACCCATTCTATAGGTGAGGATATGGAGGCAGAGAGGTTAGGCAACCTGGCCTCTGGCTACCATAGCTCTACAGAAGGCCAGGGAGAGGGTCCAGCGCTGGCCCAGGGCACCATGGCTCCTCCTCCACAATTTACCCATCACTTGGGTTCCTCCTCTCACCAGCACCCCCATCTCTCCTCTCTCCTCTCAGGAAGGAGTGCCTCGTGAGTTCGTCAGGGAACGATAATACAGAGAATGGGTTACCTGGCTCCAAGGCGGAAGAGAAAGCACCAACAAAAGTGTGAGCCCTGCTTGGGGCCAAGCAGCTGCCGGGAGCCTCGCTTTCTAATGATGAAACTGATGCCTGAGCCGTGTCCGTGAACCCACGTGCCTGAGACATCTGCTGCTTGGCTCAAACTGTAGTCTTTCCGGGCGGGGAGAAACTGGGGTCCTGTCCAGCCTGCCCCACCCCCTCCCCCGCCAGGGCTCCCCAGGGACAAGGGCTGGCCAGGGGAGGGGCCCTGTGGAAGGTTCAGGAAAGGAAAGGAGGGGCTGGAGCGGTGTGGAGAGCCCGTCCCCCGACACCTGGTTAGATGGTCTCCTTCAGTGTCCCCACCCTGGACAGGGAACGCCTTGGTTTTCCTCCTGATGTCTCTTTGTGAGAGACTTGGGGGGTTGGTGAGGGCTGCCCCAGTAGCTGGACCCTGAGTGTGGAGGGCTAACCCTTATACGGTGGGAGTGGCCAGAGGACTCTGTACAGGATCCGAGGGTGGGAGGCTGCTGGAGGCGTCCTACAGTGAGAGGCTTTGATGGATTCCTGTTGCCCCATGTCCCTCTAGAGAGGAACTCCCCTTTCCCCCCACCCCTGGGTGCCTGCCTGCCTGTCTTGGTTCTCCCCGCACCCCCAGACCCCATGCTGCTCAGAGTCTCTGAACCCTCCCGGGCTGCCACCTTGGTCTTTGGGGGGTCCTAGCCCACCTAGTCTGCTCCTCTGATCTCTGGGCCCTGAGGGCTCATGCAGGGGTCCCTCAGGCCTTCCCAGAGCACTGGGGCGCCACCTACACCTTTCCTAGTATTTCTCCTTGGGGGATCAGGGCTGCAGAGGTGGGCCTCTTGGCCACGGAATGCTCACCCCAGCCCTGCCAAGGCTGGCTGCCCCTTCTCCTCGGCATGGCAGGACCATGGCCCCTGCTGGGAACTCCCAGCCAGCTCCGCCCTGCTCCTCTTCCCCTGAAGCAGCAGGTGGCGCCATCTTGCTTGAGGAGTTGCCCCTGGGTTCCTCCAGCTTCTCCCTGCCCAGGGGTGTTCATCTCCATCCCTGCGTCAAGGCTTGCCTTCACCTCGGGGACTCTGTTGCTTTGGATGAGAGGGCCCTTGGGTTTTCTGGCTGCTTCCTGCTCAGCTGTGCCCCGCTCTCACCCCGGGGTTGGGGAGGTGCAGGGAGAGAGTGCCCACGGTTTTCCTTTGCTTTTCCACGCACTGGTTTGCACGCGCCTTGCGTGTGGGGCTAGTCTGTGCCTTAGCTCCTGAGTCCTGGCTCATGCGGTCCCTCCCCGCTTCAGCCCCTATGGAACAGCCAGCTCTGGTGGGCCCTGGTGAGGGGTCCCGCTGCCCTCACCCAAGGTCAGGCAGGGGACCAGGGAGCTGGAGTTGTGTCGTTAATAGCCCACTGGCCAGCGACTGAGTCTTGGAGGCGTCTGCCAAGTGCTCCCGTGGGCCCCTTACAGGCCATGTCGTGGTATTGTCCCTGTGGGGTTGGGGAAGTGAGGGGGGGCCGGGGCTGTGATCATGGAGGAATCCGCTATCTGCTCCCACCCCCTCGCTCTCTTGTTGACTTTCTGACACTCTGTCCTCTGGGCCCCTGGGAGGGATGAGAAGGGAGTAGCCCCCTTTTCCGAAGTGTATGGGGACTGCCTGAGGACTCTCCCTGCCAAAAAGCAGCAGCGAGCGTCCCCAAGGGTGCAGGTTGGGAGAGGAGGAACAGGAGTGCCTGCAGGGCAGCCATGGCTGTGGTCTGTGACCCTCGCCCAGCCTGAGGGGCTTGCAGGGTCCCACTGAGATCTGCCTCTGTCCCTTGCGGGCTCCTCCACCCATCCTGGGCTCAGGTTCAGATTTTCCTGGCTTTGGGAGCAGACAGACAAGAGCCACCGGTCATTTGGGAAACTTCGTAGGCTGCCTTCACGCAAAACTGCTTTCTTCTCCTTTCCCAGCGTTAGCATTTGGACGGGCAGAGTGTCTTGGGCTCCTCTTACTCCTTTGAGAGGAAGCCAAGGCGTACAGAGGGGCGGGGAGAGGAAGAGCATCATAGGCGGGTCATGCACATTCTCTGGGCTCATCTTTCCCTATCTATAAAATGGGTGTAATAATACCTACCTCACAGGACTGTTGTGAGGCTTGGCAAGTTTTGGTTGAATAAATCTTTTTTGGCTTGGAAAGGGATCTAGGAGTCCGGGTATCATAACTGGAGGGATTGTTCCAAGTCTGTCCTGTCCTCATCTGTGTGTCCCATCCCCATAGTTCTCACACACACACACACACATGCACATGCACACGTACACACATTCTCTCTCTTTTCTGTCTCTCTCTTCCCACCCCTCTCCCTTGGAATTATTTTAGTCTTTGTAATGTTAGAACCCTGGCTCTGATGCTTAAAGTTTCCTGCCCATGGCTTTTGTTTGGTGGTTTTCAGTAGAGGTGATTGGGACTGCAGCGGGGACACTTTGGGCTGCCCCAGTGCCTGAGGGCTCTACTGGCATTTAGTGAAGGTGAGGGCTAAGAATGCTAAACTTAGTCCCCACAACAAACACCGTCTTGCGCCAAGGCCGGGATTATACCCATGGAGAAACACTGGCATGAATTTGCCGTAGAAGATGTATGGGCAAAGCCATCTTCCCAGGCAGACCCTCAGCAAGTGCAGGTCTCCAGGGGCTGGTGAGGGTGTTTTCAGGGCCTGTGGGCTAGAGAGAGCCATTCACAAAGTTGAACTTGGGAGCCCTGGACACGCGCAGCTGTGCTGACAGTAAGGTCAGGAGACCATAGACGAAGTGTTTCCCAGCTCGCCGTCCTTGACCCCGCAGTGGGACCTGAGCATTCCAGGCCTTGCGATTCTCCCGGTGCAGGAATTGGGTAGAAGGCAGCCAGAATGAACCTGGGGTGCTGGAGAGGTCGGGGAGAGGGGCTGGAGAGGTCGGGGAGAGGGGCCGGTAGAGCTCAGGGAGGGGTGTGAGAGCGAGCTCCTGAGATGGGGCCAGCTGAGGGTGTGCCTGGGCGGCGTGCGTGCGTGGAAATGCGTGACTCTGGGGTGGGGGGGCCATGCATGGACGTCGGGGTGTATGGAGGTGTGTGTAAAGGCTGAGTGTGCCTGAGATGGGGGAGGTTCTGCACGTTTCAGGAGCCATCTTCCCTGGCCAGAGCTATATCCGCTGGGGCACCCGGAGGCTGAGAAAGGATAAGAGACAGAGGGGGAGGTCAGCCATGCTCCTGGGCTCCATAACGCCGTGACTCCATCTCATTGTCACAGACAGCAGCCATCAGAGTGCTGGGGGGAGGGAGTGCCAGGAGGGGGCACTTCTCTGGGGAAAATCCTACAGCTTGCTTCACTTTACTTTGTCCCAGGTGGGAGTCCTTACCCTCCCACCTGATACACAGTGCTTTTGACTATCTTATGCATGGTTTATTCCTCTGCCTTGGATGACAACAATACTCATAGTCAATTTCCTATGTAACCATAGATCAAAACAATGCAGCACAAACGGGCCTTGGGGGGCCTCCGATCTGCAGGTGCCTCCTGGGAGGCGCAGATGTGCACACACCCAGCACTGACTTGCGTTCAAGCACAGAATGAATGTGATCAGACTGTCTTGCCTTGACAACATGTTTTGCATTGTAGAGTTTTATCTAGCTTTGCCTTGGATGAAATAAAAATTATGTTTAATAGAAATGGTTTGGGGTTTCTATTTTTGGCTGACTGGAAGTTGGGGCCCAGTGTTATTACTTGCCAGTCAAGCCTCAGTCTCCTTGTGTCTGAAACGTTCCCTGCCTTGGTGAGATAACAGATGTAAAAAGTCTAAGGATGTCTGGCATATTCACAGGCATTCAGGTCGTATTAGTGCTAATAGTACTTCTTCTCTGGAGAAGCTGCAAAGATGGCCCTCTAATACTGGAATCGTTGCCAGGGCCCTCCCTGTACTGATGACCTTGGCAATGATTCTGGTACCACTAAATATCATCACACTTCCTTCCCCAGGCCCTTCCACCCCAGGTTAACATTTATACCCAGGTGAAATCTGTTTCAAATGTACAAGGTAAACCTTAAAGAGGAAAAGCACAAAACAATTTACTGACTGGCGTATGCGGGCACACTGAGCCCTGCTTGGCTGGTCCCTCCAGCTTGCTGTTTTAGGGGACAAGCTATCTGGGGGGGTGGGGGAGGGAGGAAGTTTAGGCTTATATCCCAGGAATGACTCTACCCATGCACATTTCGTATTGTCCATCTTAAATCATTTGAACATAGATTAACCAAGCACTCATGCCTTCTTTCCAGCTGCTGGGCACAAGGCCAGGCTGGGAAGGAATTGGGACTATATGCGTGTGTGTGTGTGTGAGTGTGTGCTTATATTCATGGATTTTATCATACCACACTTTCTCACCATACCATATCCTTCTTTTCAATGGATTCACCTAAGACTGCATCTCAAAGGGTTTCAAACACTAAGTCCTCAAAGATCTTGTTAAAAGACTCTTCTTCCTCAGTCAAGGGCCCCAGCAATGCAGAAGTCTGTGAGGTCCTCAGTTTCAGCTGATGTCCCTGACAGCACTCTTTTCCGAGCCCTCAGCTAAAGTACCTGCTCTGTGCTCTCACCCTGAATGGACTCATCACCTGGATCCCCACGCCACCACTCACCTGTCTTCAGGTACTGCTTGTGGCCTGGGACCTCCTGCCACCTTCTCATCAGCTATAGACCTGTTGGATATTGAAGTTTCCTGGTCCATGTCTGAGTTTATAACGCTCTTGGAATGCTGTTTATTGAACGTGCTGTTCTCCATGTAAGGATCAGTCCCAAGTCCCAGTTCTCCATGTAAGGATCAGTCCCAATGATAGGTTCCCATCATTGCTGTTTCATCCCTACTTCCTCTCCCCATTCAACTGTCATCATAATGGATAAACAATTGTGTCAAAACCACATTAGGAACTGGGACTGTCCTGGGCAAACCTGGACATACGGTCACCCAGTTAAGGCCATACTGACTCAACTAGGACAAAAATACACATAAATTAAGTGTTCTTAATTTGAGCTGGTAGCAGGCACAGAGATCAGATGGACTCTTCTGAACTAGATGCTCTGTTAGATGCTGCTAGTTTAGTAATACCAATTACTAAAATGGGCTAAATATTGACCATACTCTCAGGGAGCTTATAGTCTCCTGTGATTGAAATAGAAAACTTTTAACACGATGCAAGTTTGCTTCTCACTTGTGGGTCTCCTGTCCAGGCTGCTTTCCACATCTCACTTGGAGGCGTTGCATCTTACTTCGTGGCTCTGCCCTCCTCTGGGTCCTTGGAGCCTTTTCCATGCAGGTGGTGGATGAGAAAGGTGAGAATGAAGATGGTGTGTTGGAAGGTTTATGGGCCAGGTCTGGAAGAGGACCACATCATTCTGCCCACATGCTCCTCCACAGGGAGGCTGGGAAATGTAGTTGCTGGGTGCCCAGGAGAAAGCAAAATGTGTTTTGGGGAACACAGAGCAGCCGGTGAGATGACAGGGGTTCAGGTAGCTGCAGGAGGTTCAGCTGCGGCCGCAGCCCCGATGGTGTGGTGGGGACCAGAGATGGGGGAGCAGGGCAGCAGGCAGCGTAAGCAAGGCCCCGATCCTGCGGGGCTTCCAGGCCATGCCAGAAGGTTCGCATTGTATTTTGTAGGCCATGGGGAGCCACTGGAAGATTTTAGCGGGGGAGAGACAGGACTGAGTTTGAGAGGGCAAGACAGGAGACAGTGAGCGTTGTGCTTCTGATTTGGTTCCCCAGGCAAGAGATGGAGGCAGAAAAGGGATGGAGAACAGTGCAAGGGTTGTGATAATCAGGGGAGTAGAATATACAGAGCTTGATTTTAGGGGGCTAGGAGAAGATGGTGCCAAGGATGGCTTCTAAGCTCCTCCTGCAGATGAGCGGGTACTTAGAGGTAAGTTTGCCCTGAAAGGGAGTGGAGGGGAACAGCGTATTGGGCGTAATGTGCATTTATGGAAGTGGTGAGTGTGCCCCCAGGATACCAGAATAGTAGACAGTTGTAAATCAGAGTCTAGAACTTAGGAGTAAATGGTCTGTTCAGACCATGGGGAAGGTGGGCTCATCTAGGGAATCTTGGGCTCTGACACTCAGCGGCTGGTTGAAGGAGGGGGAGGCCATATGGGTGCAATGAGGGCAAGGCCAAGTGATGTCTTTGAGGTCAAGGTAGCAAGGAATGTTAAGAACAGAGTGGCCATCGCTAAGTTAAGGATCAGTCCTTACGAAGGTCATTGGTGACCCCAGTGAGCCCAGCACAGTGGAAGGGGAGGGCCAGGTGGCAGAGGCAGGAGCGTGATTCCAGGGTGTGGAAGAGTCAGTGGGAGGCACTGGCAGATGAGGTTATAATTTCAGGTAACTTGGCTTTGAAGGACAGAAAAGGCATTGGCCCAGGTAGGAAGGAGGATGGATGGTTTTCTTAAGATGGAAGAAATAAAAGCAGGGTTAAATGCCAGTGGGGAAGAGGTGGTGGAGAGGGAAAGCCTGCCTTAGCTGATAGGCAGCAAGAGTCCTTTTGGGTAGACCTGAGGGGATGGGACCCAGAGGCCAGATGGGATGACTGGCTTTAGACAGGGGGTCAACCCTCTGCCACCACGACAGGGAAAGGAGGTCAGGTGGAAATAAAGGCTGGTAAACTGGTGTGTGGGGCGGTGGAGGGGTGGGGTGGGGGTGAGGCAAGAGATTGAGAGACTTTGCCTCATGGTCTCTGGTTCCTACTAAGTTACCGGGTCACGTCATTCGCAGAGCAGACTTGAGATTGAAGTCGGAGACGGCTCAGGACCCTCCCAATCCAGGGCCCCAGGCATCTGGCCAGTCCCTTCCCCGCATTTTATTTGTACCTGTACACACTGTAACAGGAGCAGCACACATGGTGGGAGGGAGGGAGGGAGGGTGTGCTCTCACAGCCCAGGGCTTAAGCAAAGCCCCCAGCGTGCTAACAGGTAAGATGGAGGGTCCCCTTCCACTGCCTGAGTGCAAGTATGGAGAAGAACAATCCTGGATTTAGAATCCAGGGATCTGGGTTCAAGTTCTCACTCTATCATTTACCAGTAATCGCCTTGGGCACCACCTCACCTCTCTGAGCCTTGGTTCCGTAACCTGCAAATGGGGATGTTTACACCTACCACTGGTATTCTTGTGAGAACTGAAGGAGACTGTAGGTGTGAAATACTTTAAAAACTACAAAGTGCTGGCCGTAAATGTAAGTAGTTTCCAAGCCAGGTAAAGCTTCCACAAGCATCTCCATACTTAGAAAGGGATGCCCAAGGCAAGGCCCCGTGGATGCATCGCCAGTGGGATGGAAGGCGAGCCCAGCTGTGGCCTTGGCGAGCACACCCTCGTGTTCCTGGTAAGGAGAGGCTGTCAGCGGAGTGGGGCAGACCTGGGAAGGGAGGGGTGTGTGTTGAGAAATGACTTCCTGGCAGACAGGATCATATTAACTGTGCAAAACCAAATTCCTGATCTCGCCTCATTCCAACCTCGAAACTGCCCCTCCCAGTCTTCCTGATTCACCCAGTCATTCGGGCCCCAAACAGTAGACTCTACCATGACGCCTTAGTTTCTCTCACACCTGAATCCATTTTACCAGTAACTCGCATCGCATGTGTTCAAAATACATCCTGAACTCCGTGACCTTTCACCACTGTCATCCCTGCAGTCACGGACAGGCCACCGATGGCTCTCGCCTGGTCTTCCTACTGTTGCCCTTGCCCTTAGTCTAGTCTCCAGAGCGATCCTTTTAAAACAAAATTAGATGATGTCATCGCTGTTTCCAGCTAAGACGGAGTCTTAGGGACAATTTACCCTTCTACTTCAAACAACTAAAAAACTGGGGAAGATATATGATATGGTGGTTTTCATCATAGGACAAAAGGGAGTGGAGGACGAAGGTTCCTGAGAGGGAGAAACAAATGAGCCCTTCTATTGGCCCAGTTTACTGCCTGGAGAGAACTTCCGGGCCACAGTGTCGGGAGGGGGACCCAGGCTAAGTCCAGCATTGTCCCTGAGTTGATGAGAGGAGCTGAGAATCTGGGAAAACTAAGTGGGTTAGAATTTGTGGGTTTTCCTGAGTCTTCAGCTGAGTATTGATAGTTGGGTGTGTGAGGAAACTACCTGAGGCCAGGGAGAGAACAAGCAGAAAGGATTAGGGGAAACGCTTGCTGGAGCTGACACAAGGCAGTCTTTAATCTAGGGCCGATCTCACCCACTACTGAGGTGATATCCTTTGAACCTCCTTCCTTATCTGCCAGGAATCATGAAGTTTTCCACTCTAGTTGGTGGCCATGATCCTCTTCCTGGCCCTGTTAAGAGCTCCAGGGATTGTTCTAACCAGTCCTTTCTGGTGGTTCATCCTCAGCCTTAGGTGGCTTCCTCACACACATGGGTTGGTCAGATGCCAAAGACCTGAGGGCGCCACCTACAGCTCTCTGGAACTTTCCCTCTGGAAAGTTCTCTCTTCTCCAGGACTTGGCAAGGTGAGCCCCATCTGCTTTGGCCCCCCCTGCTCCCACCTTCATCTTCTGGATTTCAGGAGGCTGCTAGCCTCTGCCTGAGCCCCCCTCCCTGTGCTCGGCAGTTGTAGGGCTCACTTCGTTTGTTTCTCCTCTCTCGGGGATCACTGTCTTGTGCTGCCTGATGTCTTATGTCTGAAAACCATTCTGTGTATTTTTTCCCCCAGATTTTTAGTTGTTTCAGTTAGGAGAGTAAATCCATTTCCTTCCACTCCACCTCTGTCAGAAGAAATGCATGAAAGCTTATGATCACACAAAAACCTGTACAAAGATGTTTATAGAGATTTTATTTTGTCATTGCCATAAACAAGAAACAGTCTGAATGTCCTTCACCTGGTGAATGGATGAACAAACTGTCACATCCATACAGTGGAATACTCGTCAGTAATCAAAAGTTCCATATACTTTTGGATGAATGAATCTCAAGTGCATTACGCTAAGTGAAACAATTCAGACTTAAGGGGGCACCTACTCTATAGTTCCATTTAAATGACAACCTGGAAGAAGCAAATCCGTAGGGACAGAAAACAGATCAGTGGTTGCCAGTGGCTATAGGTGGGTGTGGGGAAGGCCACAAAGGGCAAGGGAGACTTTTGGGGGGTGATAGAGCTATGGTTGCGTGCTTGCACACATTTGTCAAAATTGGCAGAACTCTACACTAAAAATGGTGAAGTTTACATTCTGTAAATGACATCTTAAAAAAATGACAAAAAAATTAGATGATGTCACTCTTTTCCTCAGAACCTCCCAGTTTGTCTTACTCATTCCTCACAATGGCCTAGAAGGCCTTACTGTTCTGATCCCTGTTGCCTCTTTGATATCTTCTTTTCCTAACACTCTCCTGCTGACTCATCCCATGCTAGCATCATTGTTCTTGCTGTTCCTCAAACATTGGCCTCCTCCTGTCTCAGGACCTTTGCACATGCTGTTCCTGCACTAGAATGCTCTTCCCCCAGATATCCACAGGTTTCATTGTCCTATTTCTTTTTTTCTGGCCACGCGCTGGCTTGCAGGATCCTAGTTCCCCGACCAGGGATCGAACCTGGGGCCCCAGTAGTGAGATCGCCGAGTCCTAACCACTGGACCGCCAGGGAACTCCCCATCATTCTCCTATTCCAGTCAGGTCTCTGCTGAAATGCCATCTCCTCAGAGAAGACTCCCCTGGCTATCTTACCTACAATAACATCTTCCACAGCTCAGACACTGTCTCCTTATCCTGCTTTATTTTTTTCAAAGCGCAGACATATATTTGTTTACTTGTTTATTGTATATCTTCTCTAACTAGGATGTAAACTCCATGGGAGCAGAGGCTGTGTCTATTCTCTGGGGAAAATCTAGACTTTCCCTTCTTTCCTTGAAGGAATGGGATCCTCAGAGGCCGGGGAGTACCCAGAGGCAGGGCAGCCCCATGGGGTTCAGAACGGACTGTGAGGTCAGCTCTCTGGGTCCCTGACTTCGCCAGGCAATGCATCTGTAGATGCCTTTCAGTTGGACCACAGAAAGGACAGGAGTTGTGGGCCCTGGATACTAAAATGTGGTCTGCAGACAAGCAGCATGAGCATCGCCAGGGAGCTTGTTAGAAATGCAGAATTTCAGGCTCTACCTCCAAGCTACTGAATCAGAATTTGCACTGAGACACATTTCCCAGGTGATTTCTGTGCAAGTTTGAGTCCTAGTCCAAACCCCATCCTTTCTCTGGGCACTGTCTGCAGGAGGGTGAGAAATGCCAGGGTTTGTCCTGCCCTTGATCTCCTCTTCTTTTGGGTGTCAAAGGGCCTTAAGCAGTGAGTGTGGAGGCCTGTGGGAGGATGCGAGGGAGACCCCAGCCCTGTGTAATCATGACTAAGGCAAGTACTGATCTGGTTCCTGAGTTGCTAGTCACCTTCCTACAACATAGTCACATCTTGTTACACTCCTGGAAGGCAGGTATAAAACCCCCTTTTACCAGTGATAAAACCAAAGCATCGAGAAGCTAAAAAAATTTCCCACAGACATGTAACTATTAGGTAGCAGAATTTAAATCCAGTAAAATTTGAAAAACAAACAAGTAGTCAACCATTTATGGATGGTTGTAAGTAGTAATAATAATAATGATAATCACTAACATATACTGAGTGCTTGCTGGACCAGGCCTGTCTCTTAGTACTTTGCATGTGTGTACCAAGTCATTTTGAGACAGGCTGGGTCCTCGGGCCTAGGACTCTTTACTGGGGTGCCTGCACCTGGACAATGGGGTCCTTGAGCAACAGAATACAAAGAAACTGTATGGGACTAAAAATAACTGCATGCATGTGCAGTTGGGGCAAAGTATGAACGATAAGATACAAAAAGGCCACAAACCAAATGCCACTTCCAAGGTGCCAGGAGCAAAAGCAGGGTACTACACAGTGTGGGCAGACCACCTAAGCCCCCCTCTGGCCCAACCCACAAATCTCCCCCCACGCTCACCCCATTTAAGGAACCAGCTTGCCACCCCTCCCCACCCCCCCAACCCCCGGCAGCGAGCAGGGGCACCTGTTACTTGTTTTTGCTCCCTAGTGCTGCAGCATGAGCCCCAATAAAGCCTTCCTGAATTCCTCATATGGCCTCTTATCAATTTCCAAGGACCCAGGTTGGTAACAATTTAACCCTCACAGCAACCCTATGAGGGAAGAGCCATTATTATTAGTCCCATTTTACAGATGAGGAAATGGAGACACAGAGGTATTAAGTCTTTGTATAGAAGAGAGTCTGGAAAGATACACATCCAACTGAGATCAGTGGTTGCCTCTGATGAGGGGGATTGGGGATTGGGCTGGAAATTGAAGATGAAATTTTAACTCGTTATTTATTTATTTATATAAATTCATTTATTTATTTATGGCTGCGTTGGGTCTTCGTTGCTATGTGCGGGCTTTCTCTAGTTGTGGCGAGCAGGGGCTATTCTTTGTTGCAATGCGCGGGCTTCTCATTGCGGTGGCATCTCTTGTTGTGGAGCACGGGCTCTAGGCGCGCGGGCTTCAGTAGTTGTGGCTCGCGGGCTCTAGAGCTCAGGCTCAGTAGTCGTGGCGCATGGGCTTAGTTACTCCACGGCATGTGGGATCTTCCCAGACCAGGGCTCGAACCCGTGTCCCCTGCATTGGCAGGCGGATTCTTAACCACTGTGCCACCAGGGAAGCCCCATTATTTATTTTTAAAAAATTTTTATTTATTTTTTTAATGAAGTATAGTTGATTTACAATGTTATGTTAATTTCTGCTGTACAGCAAAGTGATTCAGTTATACATAAACATGCACTCTTTTTTATATTCTTTTCCATTATGGTTTATCACAGGATTAAAAAAAATTTTTTTATTTACTTATTTTGGCTGCACCAGGTCTTAGCTGTGGCATGTGGGATCTTTAGTTGCAGCATGCAGACTTCTTAGTTGCGGCATGTGGACTCTTAGTTGCGACATGCATGCGGGATCTAGTTCCCCCACCAGGGATCAAACCCGGGCCCCCTGCATCGGTAGCACAGAGTCTTGCCCACTGGACCACCAGGGAAGTCCCTATCACAGGGTACTTAATATAGTTCCCTGTGCTATACAGTAGGACTTTGTTGTTTATCCATTCTATTTATAATAGTTTGCGTCTGCTAATCCCAAACCTCCCACTCCATCCCTCCTCCTCCACCCCCCCGCCCCACCTTGGCAACGGCAAATCTGTTCTCTATGTCTGTTTAACTCTTTAACTCTTCAGTGTTGTTGGAATTTTTATAACTATGTAATACATTCGTAATAAACACACACACACAGTTTTGAGTCAAGGTGTGCTGGCCTCTAAAGCCCAGATTCTTTTCTCCTCACTACAACGTCATCACACGTCTCTCCTTTCAACTTCCCATTCTGTCCTTCTCTCTCACTCTGTTCTCTGAACGCAGGGCTTCTTCCTGTCCCTTCCTTTGTAATTGCTGTTCCCTCTAGCTACGCTCGCCTCCTGTAATGCGTACAGCCTATTTGGTCTCCAGCTCTATTTCAGACGTCACTGTCCCTGGCATTTGCACACACCTGTATTACAGCGCTTCCCACTCCATCCTTAAATTCTCCCCTGAGCTCCCCTACCACGCTACCGAGCTGGGCTGCGTCTCACCCGCCTCCGGGTGCCTCTCCCAGTTCCTGGCCCACGTTCGCACTCAGCGCTCCATCGTGGTCCCTGTAATGGCTTGCTTTTAGATGGGGACCTTCTCGTGGAGACAGCTCTGGACTGGATCTGGGAGCACCAGACCAGTACTCCTGCGTCAGGCTCATCTTTCTGGGATTCAGTTCCCTTCCTTCCTTGTGGGAAGGAGGCGGGTCTTTTCTCCCACCAACCCCCTCACCACGCCCTCCCTTCCGGAGATGGTGAGGGTCAGCTGTGAGAGTCTCCGTGTTAGTCACGTTACAACTTCCTGGTTCTCTTTTGATCCCTCCGCCCCCTTTCTGTGGAACCACCTGTACTCTGAGTGTCGAGTGCAAAGGTCGGCCCATCTCCGCACAAATCCAGGTCGTAGGGGCTTCCCTGGCGGCGCAGTGGTTGAGAATCTGCCTGCCAATGCAGGGGACACGGGTTCGAGCCCTGGTCTGGGAAGAGCCCACGTGCCGCGGAGCAACTGGGCCCGTGAGCCACAACTACTGAGCCTGCGCGTCTGGAGCCTGTGCTCCGCAACAAGAGGCCGCGATAGTGAGAGGCCCGCGCACCGCGATGAAGAGTGGCCCCCGCTTGCCACAACTAGAGAAAGCCCTCGCACAGAAACGAAGACCCAACACAGCCAAAAAAAAAAAAAATCCAGGTCGTAAAATCACAGGCACTTTCAGGTTAGCTGCTGAATGTCACCCTAAAACATTCTATGTGTATGTACATGTGTCTGTGTGCATATATATTATATATTTTTCATTATCCTTCTATTTTAAGTAATTTTTTCCTGATAATTTCTGCTTTGACCTATGAATTATTTAGAAGTGCTGTTAACATCACATATGCATTTTACATTTAAAAAATTATTGTTTGCTGTTGTCTCATAACTTAATAGCATTGCAGTCAGAGAGCTTAATCGGTTTGATAGTCTTAGACCAGGTTTCTTAGAAAACTTAAGTTGTCTAAGTTAAACTTAATCTTAACGCTTTATTATGGGGTTCAATCCCAGGGAAGCAGGCGTTAGGGGGAAAGGGCTGCGAGGCAGGGAAAGAGAGAAAGGTGATGTGATACAGAGCTGACCACAGCTGGCTCAGCAACACGCAGCTGTTTGCTGAATCACAGGGACTGTCTCTGGGGAACTAGGGCTTCTCTGAATAATTTCATTTTGGGGAAGAAGGTAGAATAATTTATCTGCTGATTCCTTCCTGTCTCCTGTTTCCCATTATTCAACATTTATCCCAAAGACAATAATTTCCCTGTTTTGTTAGTCTTTTCAGGGAGCCCTGGGGAAGCAGAGTCTTGTGGGTACAGTCTGCTGGCTCTGGGTGCGGGTGGGTACAATGAAGACCACCCAAGCCAAAGCCCAGCCCTGGCCCCAGGGGAGATGGAGACCGATGTGGTGTTAGGAGAAGAGGTGGTGGCAGTTACCAGGGCTTTGGAACCAGGGGAATGAAAGGGGGCCAGTACTGGGGCCACCCAGGGCAGGAAGCCAGGCCAGTGACGACATCCTGGAGGTGAGTGGATGGGGAATGCAGGCAAGGCTGATCAGAAATTGATGGGAGCACAAAACTGGGTGTATCCATACTGCTCTTGAAATCGGTTGAGACTTACTTTATGGACTAGTATGTAGTTAATTTTTTTTATAAATGTGCTTGAGAAGGATGCTTATTTTCTAAGTATTGTGTGCAAGTTTCTACACATGTCTATTAATCAAGCATATGAAGTATGTTGTTTAATTGTCTATACTAATATTTTACCTGTTTGCCCTAACAATCATGGAGAGAAGTGTGCTAAAAGTTTGCTCTATGATGGTGGATTTACCAATATCTCCTTGTAGTTCTAGCAGTTTTTGAGGCTATTTTAAAACTGTGTTTATATAAGTTTAAAAAACCTATTTACTGAGAAAAAATTCAGATATACAGAAAAGTAGAAAAATAATAAATATCCATCACCTAGATTTTGTACTTCTTGACATTTTGCTATCTTAGCTTCAACTGTTTTTTTTCCCCTGAACTATAACTTGTGTTATTTTACCCCAAATACTTCTGCATGCATCTCTAAAAATTAAGGATATTTTTTCTTAAGTATAGTATTATAATGAAATTCACATTTCCTTGTTGTCATCCAATACCCAAATCGTATTTCCCCAGTTAGCCCTTAGCTCAAATGTCTTTTCCTGCTAATTGGTTCAAGTCAGGATCCAATCAAGGTCCACACCCTGTATGTGGTTGTTACCCTCTTAAGTCTTTAGAATGTCCCACCTTCTGGTTTCATCTGTTAGCTTCCAAATGGTGTCATTTAGCTTATTCCTCTAATTCTTATATTTCCTATAAACTGGAAATTAGATGTAAACTTTTGAGTTAAGCATGTTTGATAAGTTGCCTTTAAGTGATGCAACATGAGGTGTACTTCATCTTCACGTTGGTAGGCACATAATATCTGGTTATTCCAGCGTAGTGCGTAGGTGATGACAGCCTGATCCCTTGATTTTAAAGTTAAGTTTTCCTCTTGAGATTAGCAAGGAATCCACGAGGGTGATACTTGGGCATTATGCAAATATCCTGTTATCCATCAACCTTTCACTTAATGGTTTTAGCATCCATTGATCCTTGCTTGAGTGAATTATTTCATTAGAAGATGCAAAAAAATGATTTTCTATCATTCATCTATATCAATTAGCTATATTTTTCTGTAAAGAGAGCTTTCCCTCACCACCTTGAGCCATCTTGTTACCTGGAAGTAGATTTCTACGGCAAAGCAGAATAATGCTTAATTTTTTTCTCTTTAAATATTATTTCAGAATAAAGACTTGGTGTGATAGGTAACTCCTGTGGTGACAAAGGGATTGCGTTGTTGTCTTTTTCATTTCTTTTTTCTTATTGTTTACAAGTTTTAACTTACTATACCTTCCTGGTGAAAATTGAAGCTTTTATGACTATGTAGTGACTCTCTTTATCCTAAAAATAGTTTTTTCTTTTTGTCCTAAATCCCTATTTAAAAAAATACTATATAGCTTCCCCAGCTTAAATTTGGTTATGTGCTTGCTTTCTATGTCTTTTTTCATCTTTTTGGTTTTAATGATCTGTAACTTAACATTCTGGGTGTGTCTTTTATAAATAACATGTAGCTTGATTTTATATTTTTATCCATTTTGCCTATCTTTATGTATTAGTTGGTGACGTTAACATTTATTGTAATTATTGATATGTTTGTTTTTAGCATCCTATTTTGTATATTTTATTTGTTCCATTTTCTATGCTTTCCTTCCTTTTAGCTCTCCTCCTCCTTCTTTTGAGATTGTTGGATATTTTGTTTATTTTTCCTTAATCTATTTCTTGTTTTGATTGTTTTGAAGTTAAAAACTTTATTTCCATTCTTTTGGTGGTTACTCTTTTGACCATTTAGAATATGTATGGTCAAGCCACTCAAGATGGCTGTTCTCTTGCTCTCTGTACATCCCCTGCCCGACCAGTGCCTGCTTCACTTACACCCTGCTCACATGACTGACCTTCCTACATACTTGCCCCAGACCCCAGCTAGTAATTGTTCTTATCCAAAGGGGTGGTGCGGGTTGTGCCCCTCTGGTGGTTTCCCTGGTAACTAATGTGCCAATCTGACCTCAATTCCCCCTATAACTGGCCATTTCCCCTCCCCCCGGGGGCAAAGCCTGCTGCCATGTCCTGCCTGCCATCTGCTGCACACAGTGGGGTGTTGCTCCAGAACTTTGCTTCAGACGTGTTAGCTCCCCCATCCATGAAACCATTAATGTCTCTGTCACTGACTCTGGGCTCTTTCTTTGGTCTTAAAACAGGGCAAGTACAGGCCTTGTAGGCCTGCAGGATGCAGCCCAACAGAATATAATACATACACTTTATGTATCATAACTTTAATCAATATTTAAAACCCCCTCTTGAGAAAAGTTAAGAACTTCAGAGTATTTTAACTCCAACTAGCCTCTCCTGACTTACACACTATTGTTATTCTGTATTTTGATTAGACTTTTAAAAATTAACCCACAAAATAGATGTTATTGTTATTTTATGTTGACAAAATTTGTTTAGATTTATCGACATTTTTACCAATTGCATTCTTTACTATTCCTTCTTGCATCTCAGTTTTTCTTTTTAGCATCTTTTTCCCTCTCCCTAAAGTATATACTTTAAATGTTCCTTTAGAGAAGGAACATTGTTGGTAATAAACTCTCAGTTTTTGTTTTCCTAAAAATACCTTTCTTTGTCTTGAAAGATAGTTTTGTAGTATTCACAATTCTTGGTTGACTGTTATCTCTTGGCACACTGAAGATACAATTCCACTGTCTTCTATCTTTTTTATGCTGTGGGGAAGTCTGCTGTTAGTCTGATTGTGGTACATTTGTGGTATTGTAAGTGGTCTGGGTTTTCTCTCTAGCTGCTTTAAAGTGTTTCTTTTCATCTTTGGTGTTATGAAGACTCACTATAATATGCCTAGGTGAAGATTTACTTTAATGTTTCCACCTTGGTTGTATGGGTATACACTATGGTGGCATATACTGTATCTGTGGATTCTTGCCTTTAATTAGTTCTGGATATTCTCAGCTGTTAAGTTTTGGGATATTGTTTCCCTTTCATTCTTTCTGTTCTCTCCCGCTGGGGCTCTAACTGGATATATTAGACCTTATCATTCTAGCCTCCATTATTCATAGCCTTGTTTTCATATTTTAAAGTCTTCTTATCTCTTTCTGCTAAAAACTGACACTGAAAAATGAAATAAGCCAGGCACAAAAAGATAAGTACTATATGATTCCACTTATATGAGTAGTCAAATTTGTAGAGACAGGAAGTAGAATGGCGACTGCCAGAGGCTGGGTTATGGGAGAAATAGGGTTATTATTTAATACGTACAGAGTGTCAGTTTGGCAAGGTGAAAACTATTCTGGAGATGAATGGTGGTGATGGATGTACAACAGTGTGAATGTCAAAACCATTAAACTGTATACTTAGAAGTGGTTAAGATGGTAAATTTTATGTTGTGTGTATTTTACCACAATTAAAAAAATTTTAATGTGGAAAAATATCCATTTTTAATTTATATAAATATTTTATAAATTATTACCATATTGGAGGCCCGATAGTGTGGTAGTTTATAGCATGAACTCTGGAGTCAGAATGCTCATGTTGAACTTACCAGTATGTAACCTCAGGCAAGGTACTAAATCTCATTATGCTTAGTTTTCTTATCCTTAAAATGGGGATAAGAACAGTACCTATCTCATAGGTTTGTGTGAGTATTAAGTGAATCCATACATGACGAAGCACTTAGAATAGTGTCCAGTACATAGAAATACTCTATTAGTTATTATTATAGATAATTCTAACACCTAAAGTTCTTGAGATTCTATTTTCTGTTTTTGAAAACAGAAAACCATGGCGGTTTTTATTTTTTAAAATGTTGGCCAATCTTTGTGAGCTCATGTTTGGAGGATCTCTGTCTGGGAATCCCGAGGCTCTAAATTTGGGATGTTTTCCTCCTTCATTAGATGCCACCTGGGACCACATTTACCCCATTCAATTGTCTCTGCTCCATGTGGGAATCCCAGGTTCAGCTTCCCTACCTGCAGTGAGTCTGGGTTTAGTTCTGATCTCAGCCTTAATATAGGTCTTTGTCCCAGGGCAACCCAAGATATTAGCTATTGCTCCCAGATATCCACCTTAGTTTCAGCTCACAATTCTGATGGTTTTGTTTTATTTTATTTTGATTTTTTTGGCCTTTGAGGATTTCTATTATTTACTAAGAACGTAGGAAGCCATTAACAAGTATATTTTATGTAGGATTTGACCCAACTATAGCAAGAGGGTCCTCAGGATACCTGGGCCTCCATACAGCTGCCAGGGAAGTCCATGGGGCTTACTTCTTTGACCATTTTGAGTGCAGGAACTTATTCATGCTAATATCCTCAGAACCCAGCTTGGAGACCATCTCATTCCTGGCAGGTGACAAATGACTTTTTTAAAATGAATGATAAAAATGAAAAAATAAAATAAATAAAATGAATGATAAAAACCACACCCAGCGTTCTCCAGGTAGAAGTTAGGACTTAGAGGTACAATACCTCTTTCCAGCCACTTAGGGAGCCATGATTTAATGTCAGCCTTGAATGCCCAAATCCTCTCTCTCCCCAGTCCTAGGTTATCTCTGGCCTGTGGCTGCTATCAGGGCAGGAAGGAAGGGGAGGAAGACAATGGGACAAGGCCTGTGTGGAAAGCACACTCACTGACCCTGGCTTCCCCAGTCGGCTGTTCACTGTTGCCCTCACCCATCAGCTCTGGTCCCCATGTCTCCTCTTCTTCTACTTTGAGAATAATTGTCTCCCCTAGACCTTTTCCTACCCAGGCCAAAGAATAAAGATCATAGTTCAATAGTCCTAGCTCAGCTCTTTTCAACAGCCCAGTCAGCCTATGTCAAAGACTTCATGTACCAGTTTAATAAACAGTGGCCACAGAGGTAACAATAATAACAATAGTAAGAAACAGTGTTTGTGCCAACAGCAGGACAGCTCATTTTCCATTATAACTGATTTCTTTTTCAGATGGGCTTGGGGATGGGTGGGGAAGGAGAGGGTTTGCTCAGACCCTTTCGTGCCTCTCTCCAGCCCTTGGTGATCCGGGCTCTCAGAAGAGCATCTGTTTCCATTCAGTAGAGTAGAAGGTTCCTTCTTGGCTTAGCAATGCCTTCTGAGACCTCAGCCTGGAAGCTGGCTTGTTCGGTGGGCTGTGTCTCTCCCACCTTGGGATGCTGGGAGCGTCAGAGGCAGCTGAGCTGGGGCTGCTGACTTTCTGGGTGCCTGTGGGCTATGGGGTCTCTTACAGGAATGGAGGTCCTTTGCTGCACCAAGATATGCTGAGGGTGTGGGCAGAGATGTGTGCCCAAGGGGGCTCTTGCTCTGTGCCTGACTTCTGGGGGATCCCCAGGTGGGCAGGGTGGCGGGGGGGAAGCAGTTGCCAGCACTGCAGGGGGCAGCAGCGTCATGGATCAGACTAGAATAAAAGAGACCAACAAAGAAATCAGATGATTGGAAACTGGACAAAATGGTGGCATGCAAAATTAATCTCCTTTTCTGAAGCTTTTTGCTCACCTCTCTACCCTCTAGAGGCCTTTCCACCCACCTTCTTATCAGAATCAGTTCTCTGGAAAATGTCTGATAGTCTCATTCTGCCAGAGAACAGAGAATGGTAAAGCTGGGGGTGTTCCATACTCTTTGTATTTAATGGGAATCTCTGATCTAAGGAATTTCATAATGGTGGCATCCCAGGTTGTCACTTGCTGGGAAAGCAGATTGTTGGGGATGTAAGGGGGTATCTCAGAGGCATGAAGCCACTAAGGATGGTTTGGTACCCTCAGAGGAGAGGAAGGGAGGGAGGTCACAACAGGTAGAGCAAACATGCTTACCTTCCGGACATTGTAGATCCAGTTGAGATAGGCTGTGGCCTTGGTGTACACTCCCGGGGTACTCGGCTCCCCACAGCCATGGCCCCAGCTCACGATGCCCACTACTTGCCACCAGTCAGAGAGATACATCAGAGGCCCACCGCTGTCACCCTGTGAGAGGCCAGAGCAGGGGCTGCTGGAGAGGGCAGGCAGGGCGGGGGTGGAGGGGTGGGCTTCTCCTTCCTCCCCTGTCTGCATTGGCCCATCTGTCTCCTGCTCTCCAGAGCGCTCTGCTGTTCCACCCCCACCCCTTGTGCTCATGTAGTTCTTGCAGCCTGCAATGCCCTTCCCTTTGGGGCAAAAGGGTTCTGGGGTCAAGTAAGTTGTGGGTGTGCTCTTAGCCCTCTCTCGGAGATACACAACTTGGGCTCTAAGGGGTTCTGTGGTAAGGGAGCCTGATTATCTTTGTTTTTTTTTTTTTTTTTTCTTTTAAACCACTGTCGGTTTTTTTTTTTTGATTTATTTTTTAATTAATTTATTTTTGGCTGCGTTGGGTCTTTGTTACTGCATGTGGGCTTTCTCTAGTTGCGGCGAGCGGGGGCTACTCTTTGTTGTGGGGCGTGGGCTTCTCATTGCAGTGGCTTCTCATTGTGGAGCACGGGCTCTAGGTGTGTGGGCTTCAGTAGTTGTGGCACGCAGGCTCAGTAGTTGTGGCTCGCGGGCTCTAGAGCGCAGGCTCAGTAGTTGTGGTGCATGGGCTTAGTTGCTCTGCGGCATGTGGGATCCTCCCAGACCAGGGCTCGAACCCGTGTCCCCTGCATTGGCAGGCAGATTCTTAACCACTGCGCCACCAGGGAAGCCCTGTGATTATCTTTGTTTAACCGAGTAGTTCCCAGATTTATTGAACCACTTCAGGACCTATTTCATGTCAGCCACTGTTCTAGACAATTGGGATTCAATCAATGAAAAGAAGATCCCTGCGCTAAGGGAACTTGGAATCACGTGGAGAAACAGAGAGAGAGAGAGATAGAGAGGAGAGAGAAAGAGAGACAGAGAGAGACAGAGAGACAGAGAGAGAGAGGGTGAGGGGGAAACAAGCAAACAACAAAACAGACAAGGAAATGTCAGATAGTGAAAAGTGCACTTATTTGGGTGTCCTTCTTACCAGCTCTTATAGCCCCTGGGGCTTCTTGCCTCAGAACCCGATAACTCTATAGCTGAACTGCCTGTTTATTCACCACCCCCCCAACTGTGAGCTCCCTGACGGAAGACGCTGTCCCCAAAGTTCAGCATTTACCTGACATCAAGTCATCAAGAGACTAAGAGATGCCTCGCGAGTGAAGGAATTTAATGGCTGAGAAGGGGGTGGGAGTAGGGTTTGGGGTTTTAATGAAAATGCTTCAGAAAATCCTCTGGGTGGGTATGTGAGAATATATTCAGGGATTGGCCAGTGGGATGGGCTGAGGGGACCGTGCACCAGGGCTCATCCAGCATGAGATGGGTTTTCTCTAATGTAGTTCAGCAGCTTGAGGACAGCTGTAGAGAAAACAGACCTGGGGTTCCTGCCCTCTAGGGGCTCATACTCTTTTAAATGATGGGAAGTAAGAGCGGGTGGGGAGGGCTTCCCTGGTGGCACAGTGGTTAAGAATTTGCCTGCCCATGCAGGGGACACGGGTTCGAGCCCTGGTCGTTGAAGATCCCTCATGCCGCAGAGCAACTAAGCCCGTGCGCCACAACTACTGAGCCTGCGCTCTAGAGCCCGCGAGCCACAACTACTGAGCCCGTGTACCACAACTACTGAAGCCCGTGCGCCTAGAGCCCGTTCTCTGCAACAAGAGAAGCCACGACAATGAGAAGTCCGTGCACTGTCTCCGCAACTAGAGAAAGCCCGCGCACAGCAATGAAGACCCAACATAGCCAAAAAAAAAAAAAAAAAAAAGAGCGGTTGGGGAGTGTAACATCATCTTTGCATGTGAAATATACATTTGAAATCTTTCTGCTTCTATCTATCCATCCATCTATCCATCTGTCCTTATATCTTTATCTGACTATAGTCCTTCCCTCCCTCTCCTCCTTCCTCCCTTCATCACATACTGAGTGCCCACCATATGCAAGACTTCATGGGGGGCATTCATCCTCTGAGCTTTTTCTTCAGGGCAGATATCCCCTATCTCTATAATTCCCTCATGATCCTTGGAGGCCCCACCTGGCAGGTGTCCACACCGCCCTCCGGGATGCCTGCACACAGCATCTTCTCGGTGACCTCCCCCTGGTACGCATCCTCTGCATTGCACCGAGTGCTGTCAATGAGCTGGACAGATGCCTGCAGCAGTATGTCAGATATCTTCCCTGGAGGTTGAAAACACACTCACATACCCATTCTTGCCTTCAACCCCCAGCCCAGGATATTCTCTGGGTTGCCTGGTACCTTGGTGCTTGGACCTCCAGGATGGGTTTTTCTAAAGGATGGTCCTCCTTCCCATCACTTTCGGGAGGTGCTCACTTAGTCCTGTGGTTCTGAGCCTGGGACTTACCTCCGTTCTGTTCTGTAAAGCCCCATCCGCTGACCCAGAGTGGGGTGGCTGGAGTGAGTTCCTCGTCAGAGAAGGGCAGGCAGATGGGCCTGACTGTGCCTACCAGGAGCAAAGAGGAAGAGGGGACCCAAGGTTCAGGAGAGCCTGGCAGCTAAGCCCTCTGTAAGTGTTGACACCACGGTTTCTATAACGTACATTTCATGGGATGTTAATAGAAGTGGCATGAAAAAAAGGTTCTGTGGTCAAATAAGTTTAGAAAATGTGATTAAACAAAATAAAACAAATTGCTTAAAAAATTAAAAAAACTTCTCATATCATTAATATACTAATGTGCTCCAGGAAAAGAGCTATAGTATAAAAATGTTTTCCAAACTTATATGAGAATGGAACCCTTTTTTACCCAAGGGACCAGTGTCCTGTGGAAGCTACCATTGGAAATGCTGATCTAAATACTACCCAATGTAAACATGAGTCATGGAACAGAGCTGTTCAAAGAATCTATGGGCTGACTTAACAGTAATGAGTCCCTGCCCCTGGAGGAGAGCAAATGGGCCCAATGACCCCTTGGCAGGGAGATTGTGCAGGCCCTTGCCATTGGTCAGGGTGGAGGATGGATTAGGTCATCTTTTAGGTCCCTCACAACTCCAAGATTGGATGAATCTGTGATTCTCACTTGAGGTGCTCCACGGGGAGAAAACAGACCTCAGAAGAATCTGGCAGGGGTGGGGTCGGGTGTCAGCTGATAGCTCAAGGAGGCCTCATGGCTTCCATGATGTTAGGCCGATACATTTGCAAGAAACAATAGGCAAACTGAGGTCTTGAGAAGAGAAGTGATGTGCCCAAGGCCGCTTAGTGAATGAGCTAGAGGCGGGGTTGGAGTTCTGTTCCCAGGTGGCAGCTCTCACCGGAGAATGTGAGCGGGAGCTGCAGCTTCACGAGGGCAATGTCCTGCTCTTTGGGGGACGTGATGTTGGGCTCAGTGATGAAGATCTTGGCCACAGGCAGGGAGGGGTAGTTGCCCATTTTGTCTGAGCCGGCCATCACCTTCCAGTTGGACACATCGAGATGCTTCCTGGGGACGGAGACAGTGCGGTTCAGGTCTGAGCCAAGCATGAGGAGGCTTTGCCAGATGCTGGGTCCCCAGGGCCCTGGGGAGTGGGGTGTTGGATGCCGCTGCCTTGGGAGGTAATGATGGTGAGGGCAGGGGTGGTGGAGAAGGGGCAGTCTGAGGGATCGCAGGTCAGATTCTAAAGGAGAATTTGATCCTTTTCCCTGGTGAAACCTGCCCAAAGAAACTTCTAACTGGAGGGCTGGGGAAGGGGCTGTTCGCAGTGCCTGAGCTCTGGGTCCTGACACTCTCTCCTCCAGCACTTTTTACTGGCCGTGTTACTCATGTGGTACTTGCACTGTGGTCCGTTCCATTGTGTACTTGTCTTCCTCCCGACACCAGACACAGCTGAGTGTGCAGGAGTCATTTTCCAGGGAAAGGTTTATAGCTTTTGTCAGATTCTCCGAAAAGGTTAAAAATCACAGGCCTGCACCGTGTGCTCCTCCAAGGCAGTGATCGAGTCTGATGCATGAGGGTACATAGTACCTAGTAGGTACTCATAGGTGTTGAATGAATGAACGAATGAATGAATGAATGAAGGTGAAGAGGACCTGGAGCGGTCTTTCCCCAGAGGTGTGGGCAGTCCTGTCTCTACTGGCCTGTAAGAGAATCTATCCTGTTTTTTTTTAAGTTTCTGAATATAATGAGGGAGTGGCAGTGACTCTAGACCTGGAACCCCTTCCTGGAAGACTGGCAAAAAGGGAGAGAGTTCTCAGGACTCCAGGCAGATGAGAAGAGCTTTTGTGCAGTGAATGATATGGGAGTAGAGTGAGGACACTGGGAACCTGGTGGCTTCCCACCTGGAAGGGAAGAGGTCAGCCTTGGTGACCAGCTCTGCTCAGACCCCCAAGGCCTAACAAAGGACATCATGTCCAGTGTCTCACTGTGGTGGCCACACCCTGGTGCATGGTCTTCAGGGGGAGGGGTGCGGTGGGGGAGGGCATCGGAAAACAAGTTGGGAGACAGGGGACCCAGGCACTCAGGCCCCTCTGTGGCTCTGACCCCCGAGGCACCCTCGTGTGGGCCTTACCGGAAGCAGTGGGCTGCCGTGAGGATCCAGTGCGGGTCCAGGATGCTCCCTCCACAGATGTGTCGTTTGTCATACTGGATGCTGACCTGCCAAGGCCAAGAATCCACAGAGGCCATCTCCCCACCCACCACCCGAGGGACCTTCAGGCTCTCTCCGCAGGCTGGACTCAGTAGGAAGGAGGGAGAAAGCAGGAGTCAGACTCTTGCGAGTGGGGACTGCCTCCCCTTAGAGCCCCCAGTCTATCCTGAGCAAGGCCCTTAGGACTGGGACCGGGGGTTGGGTCAGGGTGGGAGGACCACGCCAATTTTGAATTATTCACAGGGAGATATTGAGTGTCCCAGACCACAGGCTTTCCCCCAGTCTCCCTCTCCTTTTTTTTTTTTTTCAGCTTTGTTTGAGTTTAGGAGTTGATATTGTGAACATGGGCGTGTCCATTGTGCTGGGCGTTCATGACCTTCAAACTAAACAGGGATGCAGAATTATGAAAGTCCTGCCCAAAGGGCTGTCCCCAGCTCCTCCCACTGAGTAACAGTAAACAGACGCCCACAGGCTGCTTTGGGATTAGAGAGTGGGAAGAAAGTTCCAGAAATGGATCTTCCCATCCTTAACTCACCTTTCTCCAAGTCCCTTCCCCCTGCTGAGAGAGTCTCCCAATTTGACATCCTGTTCCCTCTTTCACATCCCACTCTCCTGGCTCTCACATCTGACTCGCAAACTCTTAAAAAAATCTCCAGTTCCACCTCCCCGTCCTGTTCTCAGCCTCTCCAATCCTTCTGGCAGTTGCTGCCACAGTGGTGGTTCTAAGGGGGAAAGGCTACCACCCTTTCTGGGCCTATGCCTGGTAGGGGCTTTTCAAATACCATCTAATTCCAGACACTGTTTTCTACATGTCACCTCACTCCCCCACTCAAAGCCCCTCAGCATCCCCCTTTGTCTGTAGGGAAGAGTTTAAATTCCCCCTTCTGGCAGCCTTCTGCTGTCCTTATATAAAGTTTCTGTCTAGCCAAATCGATCTGCTGCTAGCTCCCTAAAAAGTCTTTCTGTTTTTGCTCCAGGAAGGGCCTGTCCCTGAGATACTGTCTCCTCTCCTGTTTATCTAGATCACTGATCATTCAGCAAATTTGAATTGTGTGCCTACAGTGTCTCAAGGATGCTGGGAAGAGAGTGGTGGACAAGACAGAGAGATGGACATGGTCCCTCCCTTCCTGGAGCCTACAGTTCATTCTGTGATGTTTAGCCTGGGCACCTCCTCCAGGTCACGCAATCCCTGGGGACTTTCCTCTCTTGGCATTTCCACAGCCTGCCTGGTTGTTGGCCAGCTTTTCTTGTTGACGTGGTTCGGTTTTGTCTTCTCAATGAGACAGAAGGCTCCTCAAAGGAGGGTCTGTGGCTTAAGCCTCTTTGTGACTCCAGGGCTGTTCAGCTTAGCACATTGAGTGATGTGAACATTCATTCATTCATTCATTGACCAGCCACCATGAGTCAGCCCTCACTCACCAGGTATTGTGGGGGTCACGTGATAATGACTAAGAGTCTTAGCATCCAACAAGGAAGCATGTACACTGCTAAACTGCAAAGGCAGCAAGGATGACCTTTCTCCTCTCAGGCGGCCCAGTTTCCGGCCATCCTGCCAGGCTCCGCTCAGTTCTCCCATGAGGCTGGTGGGATGAGTAGGGCCACAGTGCTTGTTTTGCCTTCTGATCTCCTCTCAGAGCTAGGGGGTCCCCCGGGATCCTCTTGGGTAGTCGGACTAAAGGGCTTCTTGGGAAGATGAACTTCAGAGAGGTCAGGTGAATTACTCAAGGTCACACTGGAAGCCAGCGGATCTGGTGCCCAGGTCTCCTGACCCTCCCCCCGCCCCACCCCAGGTGCAGCTCTCTCTGAAGCGTGTCAGCTGGGACCACTGCTCAGCTTGGTACTTCCTGCACGTGGCCTTGCACCTCTCTCTTTGCTCAGCCATTAGCTCCTGAGGACAGAGGCCTGGCAGTGCTGATACATTCTAACCGTCGGACGAATCTTTGCTAAATGGGATGTGGGTAATCAGATCTTGGATAGATGAGCTGATTGTGACAAAGGAGGTTATGTGGGCCCTGGCCAGAGGTGGGAGGGGGTGGAGGCCCAGTCCTGCCCTTTCCGGCTTTCCTACTCTCTCTCGTGGGGCTGTGCACGGACAGTAAGAGGGAGGGAGTTCTTACCATCAACCACTTGAAGGAGCGTTACCTACAAGCCCAAGGCCAAGGGAGTAAGGTTGGGACAAAACAGAGTGACCCCTGGAGTCTGAGGGATTTAAGAATGAGGATGAAGTTCTTCTTCCCTGCTTCTTGCTGGCCCAGGACCCAAACCCTCAGAGATGGGGCGTACTCACCAATGCACTGCAGGGAAACCAGGGAGCCTGAGAGACAGGGGCTGGAAGGGAGACACAGGCGTCCTGTGGTTTCGGCTTGTCCCTTGGCTGGGAGGCAGGGACTCAGGTCTCCCAGCACTATTGACTCAAGTCCCCTCCCAGGACCGGGGAAATCTGGAACCTGCATGGTGGGGCTGTATAGACCCTGTACTTTCACCCAGTTCGGTGCGATTTAATGCAATTGGATTCTACAGCACTACTGATAAGCATCTACTATGTGCTGGGCCCTGCCTGAGTCACAGCCCACCCCGGGCTCTTAGCAGCCTGAGATGGAAGAGAGCAGAGGCTGGGGCAGTGTCTGCTGCACTGCGGGCTCTCCAAACAGAAGAGGAATGGGATTTCGATGAAATTCCAGGCAAATGATCATTCTGCTCCTATTCCTATCCTTTTCAAGATTTACTCTTTGACGAATAAGCAGCCCTCAGCAACATCCCTGAATGCTGAGAAGCCAGCATCCTCTCTGAGTCACTCTGCTGCAGGGTGACAGTTTTCCTGTTGGTGCCGGGCTCTGACTCGGGGTGGTAGGCACGGGAATGGTACATTGACAGAGGCCGTGCAGCTTCTCCTCTGGAGAGTTGGAAATGTGGGGAGGGCTTACTCTGGCCTGGATGAGAGGCAGGAAGGACAAAGTGGCCTTTGGAATCTTGCCTCTTGGGCTTAATAGGGAACATAAGGCCATAGGAAACAAATTTGGTTTTCTTATTTGACTGATGAAAGGCCACCAGCTTGTGGACAGCACACTTTGTCCAGCTGCCCCTTGTATTAAAACAAAGAGTCAATACAGAAAACCTCTCAGAAATGTGATGCTCTAGCTTTTGGTATCTGACAGCCTGCCTGGCCAGGAGTTCTTTTTGTTGTCTGGCTTAAGTTTCCCTTGCTAAGTCTGTTCAGGGCGGGCTGGCTGCAGCCCCGATGGCATCGGCCTCATGTGAGCCTTTGTGGGCCAGAGGTGTCCTCTCACTTACCCATTTGAGTTTTGCACCTGAAGCTCCTGCATGTTCTCTGTGATTTTGACAACATCCAGGTCTTGGGCTGGGCCAATCTCCACGGCTCTGAAGGTGGGTTTGCTGCTCATGTTGGGAGGGAAAGAGAGGGAGGGAGAGATGTGAGCTGGGGCAGGAGTTTAGACCAAGAGGGTAGGAGTAGTCCCCACTCCCAGGAGAGGGGGCAGCAGAGAATTCTGGGTACGGCATGGCAGGGGAGTGGAGGTGGCTTGGTCAGTGAGGGTGGTGACTGCTTTGCTAGATGACAAGGGATGGTCCCTTGGCATCCCAGGATCCAGCCCTGGGCACAGTGCTGATGTGGACTTGTTTTCTCAGGCAGGGAAGCCTGCTTCTGAACCCAGAGCCCTGGAGAAATGTTATGGATGTCCTTTTATAACTCCCAGCTCTGTCTCTATTCCAAATATCCCAGCAGTTTCTTCTGGTTCACAGCGAGGGGAACAAGGAGGCAAAAGAAGCAGGTTAGCTCTCCCCTCACCTTGGAGGGAACTGAATGTGGATATGTTGCTCTCCAAACAAGGCATCTGGTCTAAATTTGGTAGTGGGGTACATTTATGCTCCCTCTGGAGGTAGGACAGGCCGAGATCAGCCTTCACATGCATCCAGACAAACATTTCTCTCATTTGGACCACTCTCCCTCTTCCTCTCCTCTAATCCATGCTTGTCTTTATCAAACCTTGGGTGTAAGTCTTCCCTCCTCCAGGAAGGTTTCCCTGATTAATCCCATCTTTCTGATGGTACCTGTACTGAATCTGCCTCTTTCCCATCTCTCCTATCCTTCCCCATCCAGCCATGCTATACAGAGCTAGTATAAACTCTGTATGCAGGCTCGGGTCAACCTGAGGCACTGGCTGACTGGCACATTCTCACATTCCCAGCCAGGAATCTGGCACTACCTGGATGACCCAGGCATGGCACCTGGAAGACTGAAGTCTAGCAACGTGGGGTTTTGTGCTGAGAGCCCTTAGGACTGAGGTTCTTGTCCTGGCCCTGACACTAGCTTGCCATGTACCCTTGGTAGGTCATATTCCCTCTCTGGGTCTCTCTAAGCCTCAGTTTTCCTCTCTATAAAATGATGGGTGGACCAGATGATCTCTAGAGTCCTTCCCACATTGAGCCATCTATAGGGTTTTGTGGTCCTGGGACAAAAAGGGCCACGTAGCCAGGGAAATCTGAGACCCAGAAGGAGAGATCATGGTGGAAATGGACATTCCCAGGAGAGTTAGCCTCTGTTCACCAGTTACATCCTGATGAATAATTCTGCCCAGCTTTGATCTTGTAGAGCTCAAGAGAGAGATGGCTTGGTGCCTTAAAGAGCTCCAGAAGGACAGAAATTGCAGGAGCCTTTTACCTTAAGAGCCCCTGGAGACACCCTGGTTTCATAATCAAGCTGCAGCCTGCTATGCTGGTACAGCTGACGCTGCAGTTGGCTGGACTGCAGTAGGGAGGAGGGGGGGCTGCAGCCAGAAGGCTGGGCTGGGGTGGCTGCTGGGGGAGGGGAAACAGCAGGGACAGGACGTGCCTTCCCAGCTCTCCTTGAAAGTGAAGGTGGTAGGGTATCCTCTTCAGTGGGTACTGGATGTTGCACCCCATGGAGGGGCAGAGAGCAGGAGAAGTCTGATAACCAGACAGCAGAAGGGGCAAATAGGTCTGATGGATCAGTAATGGCTGCCTGCAGCACTTACTGAAAAAGGACCTTGAGGCTGCTCTAGGGATTGATGGAAGCGGGTTCTGTGATTGACTGATGGATGATGTCTGCTTAAAATTTATCATTTCTACCTAGTCTCTGCGTCCAGTTTCTCAGGATCCTGAAGTTGGGGGCTTGCCAGGAAGAGATTATCCCCTGTGCAGCTGAATTCATGGGTTCTTTTCTATCCTCTCCAATTAGGCTCTGAGTGATCAACTGTCTCCCCTCCCCTCCCTTTATAAATGAAACCTCCAGAGAAGAGAGAATTACCCAACCGAGAAACAGAGATGCTTCTGATGCCCAGGAATTAGGGGGTCTTGGGCACAAATGCCAGCCCTCTCGCTCCCAGCTGCTATCCAAGCAAGTTACTTACCTTCTTTGAACCTACTTCTAAAATAGATAGAATAATAACTACCTTTTTGGTTTTTGCCAAGATCAAATGAATATAAATATGTAATGCTAATTACCCTTCTTATAATTATATCCTTTTTCATACAGTGAAGATTTAAAACTGCTTTTGAAATTTGCTGAGAAAGCTGAGATTGCTGATGAAGGCCCAGTGAAATCAGGTTCATTTAAACTAAATTTTAACCAATGGGACTTTGAATGAGTAAATAAGACTTTTGTATTCTGGGGCAGGGACAGGGACTTGCCAAGCCAAGAAGGAGTGAGGATTGAGGAGTAAAGGAAAGGATTGCAAAGGAGCTTGAACTGTGTGTGTGTGTGTGGGGAGGGGGTGGCAGTGGGGGAGGGGGAGGGGGAGGGGGAGGGGTGGGGCAGATATCCTCTCTCTGGTGCCTCATAACCATCCTATGAGGTTGGTATTGCTTCCCCCAGTAACTCTTGAACATACTGAGGCTTAGAAGATTTAACTTCATGCTGCTCATAAGGGAAAGTGCTTCAAAAGCAGTTCTTTCTGACTCCAATACCTATATTTTTAAGGAAAGAGGGAGGAAGGAGGAAGGAAGGAGAGGAAAAGGGGAAAGAGGAAGGAAGAAAGAAAGGGAGAGAGGTCATGGGGTGAGGTGACAGCCTCCAGAGCCTTGGGCTGGGTACCTGTCATAGCCCATCTGCCCACAGGCTGTCTTGGCCAGAGCTTCTGTGAAGTTGTCAAAGCAGGCGGAGGCCCAGTTCTTTGTGGCCAGGTCCAGCACCTGCAGGGTGGATCGGTCCCTGGAGAGGCGGACTGGAAGGGGAGGAACCCGGGTCAGCTACGGGCAGGGACCCATTTGGCCTGTCTCTCACAGAATTCATCCTGTGACCAGCCCAAACCGGTAGCCCAAACCCTGCCAGGAACTGGGGAGCATCACAGAACACCAACCCTTTCAACCTCAAGGGAAGTTCCTCCATTTGGCTTTGCCAGATTGAGTCTCATTCTGACGGCAGCTCGGGTGACCAGATGTCCTGGGGACAATCTCCATTTTGACCTTTGCCCTGGCACAATTATTAATAGCTCTTTATACGTATAAGTTTTGATGATGTATTACATGGCTTCCCTACCCATAGTTCACACAGCTTGCCTAGCCTGGGAAAACTTCTCAAAGAGGAATGTTGCTCTTTTTCCATGTAAGGCCAGAGAGGGGAGCGCTATTGGCAGTAGGGTGGCAGGGCCCATAGGCATTTGACTTCTGATAAAAAAGGGCAAATACACAGGAAGTTACTCAGCCTTGCCCCACAAAAGCCCCCATCACCCGTGTCCTGGGCTGTCTTTTCTTTTCAGAGCCCAAGTAATAGGTGGATCAAGTTGGGCTAGAACAGTCCAAGAAAGAACATGGGTTTTTATGTTTGAAACATCTCAATATTCTTCAAAGGACCTAGCTCAGTCTTGTTCCATAATGTGTTACAGTAAACACTTATCTAATGAATAGAGGGATCAGTAAATAGCTGGCTAACGGCCTTAATGGTCTCTTTCTAGTCCCCTTGAAATAATAGGTTTCAGAGAAAGGAGGGAACTCCCCAAGGTCATTCCATTCAGCACCCAGGAGCAGCAGGAATGGGACAGGCTCACTTACAATTTCCTGTCCCCTCTGGCCCACATTTGTTCATCAAAATTTACTGAGTGTTTGCATGTTGAGTATTGGGGACCTAGTAGACAAGACATGATCCTGTTTTTAAGAACCTTACAACGGGGAAGGAAAGTGACTAGTCAGGTGGCAGATGCTGTGCAGTGGACCAAGGGGACCTGAGTCGACTTCCTGCCCTTCCCACTCCCCTGGCCCCACAGTCCCTGGACTCACCTGTCACTGGAGGCCCATCGGGGAATTTCTTGACGCAGTGCTGCTCATCCTCCCCTGAGGCACAGTCCTGCTGGCCATCACACACCTGCCCCCTCTGGATGAAATGGAGGGGCTGCCCGCAGAGGAAGTAATTGTCCAGAACCACCTTGACTGGAAAGCAAGGGCAGGGAGGGGCAGAGAGGGCTGATGGTCAAGCAGGCAGCCCAGGGGCAGGAGAGATTGTTTCCCTGAAAACATGCTGGGCCTGGAGACAGGCAGAAGTGGGTTCCAGGCCCAGTTCTGTCACTTAGGAGCTGGTGTCCTTGGTCCTGAGCCTCAGTTTCCTCATCTGTAAAATGGAGATAATAACATCTTTCCCATCCCTAAAGATGGCTGAGGAGTCAATCAAGATCATGTGTGGGGAGCAATTTAGAAACAGTCCCCACTAGCTTCTCATCCCCAAGTGTTGGCACAGTGCCTCTGAGGATGGAGAAGACAGCGCTGGGCCTGGAGTCTGAAGACCTGAGTGCTGGCTCTGCCACCTACTGTGTGAATTTCGACCAATCGCTTCCCCTTTCTGGGCCTCACAAGGTTGCAGAGAACGTTTGATGAGCTGGTGGTTGTGAAAGTGTCTCATCACTATCAAGTGCAGTTCTAGGATTTGGTGTTTTTATCTGGGGTTGAAAGACCCATTAGGAGGTTGGTGTTTTGTTTGTTTTTGTCTTCTGCCTCCTGACTTCAAGATTCTATTGCTCCTTTGCTGTCTTAGATGATGGGAAGGAGTCTAGTGTTTTTAAGTCCTCAGAAAATGCAATATAGTTTTGGAAGTTTTAGCCACGGCAATCAGAGAAGAAAAAGAAATAAAAGGAATCCAAATCGGAAAAGAAGAAGTGAAACTGTCACTGTTTGCAGATGACATGATACTATACATAGAGAATCCTAAAGATGCTACCAAAACCTACTAGAGCTAATCAATGAATTTGGTAAAGTAGCAGGATACAAAATTAATGCACAGAAATCTCTTGCATTCCTATACACTAATGACGAAAAATCTGAAAGAGAAATTAAGGAAACACTCCCATTTACCACTGCAACAAAAAGAATAAAATATATAGGAATAAACTTACCTAAGGAGACAAAAGACCTGTATGCAGAAAACTAGAAGACACTGATAAAAGAAAGTAAAGATGATACCAACAGATGGAGAGATATACCACGTTCTTGGATTGGAAGAATCAACATTGTGAAAACGACTATACTACCCAAAGCAATCTACAGATTCAATGCAATCCCTATCAAACTGCCACTGGCTTTTTTCACAGAACTAGAACAAAAAATTTTACAATTTGTATGGAAACACAAAAGACCCCGAATAGCCAAAGCAATCTTGAGAAAGAAAAACGGAGCTGGAGGAATCAGGCTCCCAGACTTCAGACTATACTACAAAGCTACAGTAATCAAGACAGTATGGTACTGGCACAGAAACAGAAATATAGATCAATGGAACAGGATAGAAAGCCCAGAGATAAACCCACGCACATATGGTTACCTTACCTTTGATAAAGGAGGCAAGAATATACAATGGAGAAGACAGCCTCTTCAATAAGCGGTGCTGGGAAAACTGGACAACTACATGTTAAAGAATGAAATTAGAACACTTCCTAACACCATACACAAAAATAAACTCAAAATGGATTAAAGACCCAAATGTAAGGCCAGACACTATCAAACTCTCAGAGGAAAACATAGGCAGAACACTCTATGACATAAATCACAGCAAGATCCTTTTTGACCCACCTCCTAGAGAAATGGAAATAAAAACAAAGATACACAAATGGGACCTAATGAAACTTAAAAGCTTTTGCACAGCAAAAGAAACCATAAACAAAACAAAAAGACAACCCTCAGAATGGGAGAAAATATTTGCAAATGAAGCAACTGACAAAGGATTAATCTCCAAAATTTACAAGCAGCTCATGCAGCTCAATAGCAAAAAAACAAACAACCCAATCCAAAAATGGGCAGAAGACCTAAATAGACATTTCTCCAAAGAGGATATACAGATTGCCAGCAAACACATGAAAGGATGTTCAACATCACTCATCATTAGAGAAATGCAAATCAAAACCACAATGATGTATCACCTCACACAGGTCACAGTGGCCATCATCGAAAAATCTACGAACAATAAATGCTGGAGAGGGTGTGGAGAAAAGGGAACCCTCTTGCACTGTTGGTGGGAATGTAAATTGATACAGCCACTATGGAGAACAGTATGGAGGTTCCTTAAAAAACTAAAAATAGAACTACCATATGACTCAGCAATCCCACTACTGGACATATACCCTGAGAAAACCATAATTCAAAAAGAGACATGTACCACAATGTTCATTGCAGCGCTATTTACAATAGCCAGGACATGGAAGCACCCTAAGTGTCCATCGACAGAAGAATGGATAAAGAAGATGTGGCACATATATACAATGGAATATTACTCAGGCATAAAAAGAAACGAAATTGAGTTATTTGTAGTGAGGTGGATGGACCTAGAGTCTGTCATACAGAGTGAAGTAAGTCAGAAAGAGAAAAACAAATACCGTATGCTAACACATATATATGGAATCTAAAAAAAATGATTCTGATGAACCTAGGGGCAGGACAGGAATAAAGACGTAGACATAGAGAATGGATTTGAGGGCACGGGTGGGAAGGGTAAGCTGGGAGGAAGTGAGAGAGTAGCATTGACATATATACACTACCAAATGTAAAATAGATAGCTAGTGGGAAGCAGCTGCATAGCAGAGGGAGATCAGTTCGGTGCTCTGTGACCACCTAGAGGTGTGGGATAGGGAGGGTGGGAGGGAGGCACAAGAGGGAGGGGATATGGGGATATATGTATATGTATAGCTGATTCACTTTGTAATACAGCAGAAACTAACACACCATTGTAAAGCAATTATACTCCAATAAAGATGTTAAAAAAAAAAAGCCAAGAAAAAATTGTAAAAAAAAAAAAAAAAAGTCCTCAGGGAACAGATATTTCCATACTTTCCAAACTGTCCTGGCTCCTCCTGCCTAACTGAACTCTCCCTTGGCCTGAAGCTCCCCTCTGCAGCCCAGCATCACCACCGGCTGACCCTAGGAGTGGTGGTAACAAGTCTGATGATGGCCCTGCTTATCACTGCTAAGAGCTTTCCTTGCATTGTCACCTGGAATCCTGACAACAACTTTAGGAGGCAGGTGCCATTATGAACTCCCGTTACCAATAAGGAAATGGATGTTTAGAGAGTTAGGGTTTATTTCTCAAGGCCACATAGCAGTCAGGTGTTAGAGCCAGGATTTCGATCAGTGTCTGTCTAGTTCTAAAGCTCTTTGCTGCCTCTCCACACCTTCCCTGAAGGAGCTCAAAGTGTGATCTTATGGCCCCGATGCTCCTGGTTTGAGAAGCAAGGGAGAAAGAGCAGGTCAGTCAGATATTTCCTGGACTTTCAGAGTTTGGTTCATGGTCAGGAGCCTTGGTGAGGAGGGGTCCCTCCTGCCTCCTGGGGTGAAGCCAGGACACAGCGTCACCAGTTGAGCCCCCAGAAGCCAAAAGGTTGAGGGAGCCCAGCCCAGGATGGAAGTTCACGTTACCTCCTCTGGTTGCAGAACCTGGGGGTCCCGGGTTGGAAGCTGCACAGGGCCTTCTGGGACAGGGAGAGCCCGACTCTAAATTAAGTACTTGTACCTGCCTTGGATCACCCTGAACCTGGCCCTGTCTTCTCTCTCCGCTATGGCAGGGCACGTGCTCAGAGAAGGCAGGCTCGTCTTAATATTAGTCTGAGCCAAACTGGCCTACGACAGTAAATCCGCTGATGCCGCTGCACGCCCACCACTGCTTTGGGCCAGCCAAGGTCAAGAGGAATGATTTGGGGTTATCTGCATCTCACGTCCTGATAGGGCGCTCAGGGATCTGGGTGGTGTTTGTGTTGTGTATCTGCATTTCCACCGCCACGAAGTAGAATTGGACCTGCCCAGTCAGGGCTTGGGGACCTGTCCTAGCCCTGTCCTCGACTGCCACACCCCCTCTCTGCCTCAGTGCCCAAGTGGAGAATGAGGCGTTGGACCGGATGATCTCTGAGCGTCCTCCAACGAGGTGAAGGCTGCTGCAGGCTCCTGGAAGGCCGTCCTGGCCTGGTGAGCAAACACATGGCCTCGGCCACATCTCTGCACACTTCGTGATGACCTACACTTTTGCACAACTTGGTTTTTATCCAAGTACTTTACACACGTTACCTCATTGGGTCTCTGATATCCCTCTGAGGGAGGCAGGATGGTTTTACAGCTCAGGAGACTGAGGTTAAGAGAGGTTGAGGGACTTACTCAAGGTCACATAGCAGCAAGAAGGGGCAGCGCCGGGATCCCCGACCCAGGTGTCCTGATTCCTAGTCTGGTCCCCTCAGCTCTACTTCCTGCGTGAAAGCTGCGGTCAGTAGCCTGCTGTGACTATGGGGGTGGGTGAAGATGGGGACTTAGTCACAGGATGTGCGGGCTGAAAGGGAGGGACTGTGGGAATCGGGGCTCGCTCAGTTTACTCTTCTTTGCCCCAGAGTGGCCTGCCTGGGATAACAGTGGGTCTCAGGCTCCTGCCGTGGTGAAGCCAGAGCTCAAGGTGGGGAGAGGTGCTGTCTGCCTGGGCATCTTCCCTGATGCCTCCTCCCCGCCCCCCTCCTCATAAGCAGACATGCTTCCTGCTCCTCACAGCAGGGCTGCGGACCCACCCAGCTCTCTGTCTGCAGGCTTGGGGAGGAGCAGGCAGGGGGCGTGGCGGCTGTGCCTGTTGCCTGAGTGGGTCTGTAACTGGTGCAAACGCAGAAGAAATCATCTGGGATAGAATCCATCTGGGTAGATGGGGGCTGAGTTCATCTCCCGCTCACGCTGAGAGGAAGGCTCCCTTCAGAGCAGGGGTGGATGCAAAGCTCTATGCAGATCACCTGGCCTTGACCCTGCTGGGGTGGGGAGCGCTCTGACGTGAGGGCAGGGGAGGGGTGGGTGGGAGCTGCCACTTGCTGTAGGGGCGGAGGGGGGGCGGTAAGGAGGCATGGGGGCCGGGGTGAGGGCTGCCACTTACTGAGGACAGCCACGGCCGTGATGGTCAGCAGGCTCAGCAGTGCTGCGATGATGGGGATCCCCACCTTTCTGAAGGTCTCCAGGGAGGTGCGGGCTTTGCGCAGGGGGGTGACATCTGTGAGGGGGAGGGGAAGAGCCTGCAGTCAGTACTCGGAGGCCACCCCTGCCAAGGCCCACAGCTTCCCCACCCTCTGGCCCCTGGTGCGGAGCCCAGGAAAACTTTGGGGACCGTTTTGGTTGGTGCTGGGGTTACTCCTGCAGACTAGGCTTAGCTTCCTCAGCATAGGGGCCCCCCACCTCCTTTCATTTACCCAGGCTTGTCCATCTTTCACAGGTGCTCCTCTAGCCCATGGCACCTTCTCTTTGTCTTGACAACCTGTTCTAGGATGTTTCATCCCGTCCAGTCTGACCTGCATCTGTCCCAGGAGAGGCATGTACCCTTTCCCTTTACTATCATGTATCCTCTTTCCTGACTTATCTTTTGATTAAACTATAAGCTCCAGGAGGGCAGGGGCTGCCAGCACAGTATGTGCTTAGTGGAAGCTTAATAAATACTTGTGAATGAAGGTTGACCTAATGGCCTTCATCTCCAACTCAGTTCAACACACAGCCAGTCCCTAGAAAGGTCCTGTCTTTAAGGAGATTCCAATCTGGGGGAAGAGGGAAACAGGGACACAATTGCCAGTACCACCAGACACCATCAAGGCACTTAAATGGGCCTTTCTAGGTGGAGATGGGAGAGGGAGGAGTGGGTCCAGCTTGGTGAAGGCCTGGGTGTTGGGAGCTGTGAGCTGCTGGTGTGCCTGGGATGTAAGGTGGGTAAGAGCATGTTGTGGAAGCAGGGCTGGCAAAGTCAGCTTGTGGAGAGTCTTGACTATCGCTCTAAGGGGTTTGGATTTTATCCTGAGGGCAGTGAGGGACCATGGAAGGCTTTTAAGCAGCAGAGAGATATGATCACATTAATACTTAGAACTATGACCCTTTCATCAGGGAGGAGATGGACTAGAACAAGAGTCTGGGGTTCGGGAGACCAGGAGGGACCTACTGATGTCTAAAACAGAGGCAATAATAACTATATTGTCCACGTCACGTGGCTATCCAAGGAGATGGAACATGGCAAGGCTTTAAAAGATTAACTTCTCACAAAGTATCAGGGATAGGCTCTTCGTTGTCCCCTCTCCTTGCAGGCAATAAGCTGGGGAGACTAGGGCAGGGGACTTCTCCAGGGAGAACTAGGGCAGGAATTATAGCAACCCTGAGAATCCCTGGAAAGCAACAGGCCAGCTCTCCTCCCCCTCATCTGCACATGGCTTTCTCCTTTACCTCCATCAAATTGTTCTTCAGATGTCACTTTCTTACTGAGGCCTTCCTTGACCTCCCTATTTAAAATTCAATCTTCCAATATTTCCTATCTTCCTTCCCTGTTTTATTTTTTCAAAGCATTTATCACCTCTAATGTACTGTATATTTTACATATTTTGTATATCATCTAGCCCCTCCCAACCCTGCCTGAAATGAAGTCTCCAGGAAGATGGGGATTTTTGTCTGTTTTGTTCACTGCTGAGTCCCAGGTGCCTAGAACAGTGCCTGGCCCCTAGTAGGAACTCAAAAAATATGTGTCAGATGAATAAACGATTTGCTCTTTGCTTGTCCTCTTCAGCACATCCCTTCCGCCTTTCTTACAGGTCTCATTTTATTCTGTCTGGAATGATGGCTAGTTATGTTTCTGTCTTTCTTTCCTCAGCTGTTCAAAAGCAGAGAATGGCACCCTGCCAGAGACTGGTGCCCAATAAGTGCGGATATCACTGGATGTGCTGATAGGGAAAGTGTAGGAAACTCTATGTTTCCTCAATAGGGAGAGGTTAAACCTCAGACACAGAGCTCTGGCCCCAAGGATGTGGGTTGGTATTGCCTGTTATTATCAGGACCTGGCAACAGAGTAGGTTATTAATAATGTTGTCGGATATTGTTTTTAAAGTTCCAGCAGTGAGTGTTCAGCACTGTCCTCTTTCCTGCGGCCATGGACATGGAGACATCCTGTTCATTCATTCATGCATGATTTCTTCATTGAGCACCTACCTCTGGGGATACAAGGTTGGCTTGTTTTCTCAGAATTGAATGACTTATTGGGAGTCCTTTGATGAGTTCCCTTGTCCAGGGCCCAATGTCTCTGCCTCCCTGATGTTCTCACGGAGAACATCATCAGGAAGCGAAGGGTTTTCTTGGTTTATTGTCTCTAAAGTTTATGGTTTATAAAGTTAACCAACCGGCTGAGCTATGAATAGCCTCCTTGCCTGCCACTGTTCCTTCCTCCAGCCTGTCCTGCCCAATGCTGCCAGACAGACATATTGCTCTCATCCCATCACGTCTCTGCTCCAGAACCCTCAAGGGCTCCCTATGACTTCCGTATCTTGACCACCCTCTCCTCTGGGCTTTCAAAGGCAGTGTAATTTGGCTTCCCTCTCCCAGCCAAATGGACTTCCCACTGCTAGTCCTCGCCAGCCCCATTTCCACATGAGCGGTTTCACTCCCTGGTCCTTGCACAACCTGTAATCATTCTTAACCTCGGAATCTTCACTTGGCACTGATTTCTCCCTCCCGAGCTCCCTTAATTGTTTTCTGGTTTGGCTGTTCCCAGGCTTACTCAGGTGGTGGAGCCCTTGTATGTCTAGTGTTCTTTGGGGACACCACAGAATATTGATATATTAAATTCCAAAGTAGAAACTAGGCATTGTTTTACCTGCTGAATATTATATTGTTTGTGATCTTTATTAACTTGTGACCCTGAAATAAATAAGCTGTCAAAGTAAGTGGGATTGGTCATCTCCTTATGAAGCTGTCATATTAATTTGTCTTTGCTCACTCGTTTTGCTGATCCAGGTTATCAGGCATAGGTATCAATGGTTTAAAAAAATGGAACAGGAGGAAAAAAAACCCCTATATTTGGGAATACTTCATCTATTAACTTATTTTTCTCTGGTAAGTCAGGCAAACACTGCCATTTTCTATTCTACCAGTGAAAACACCTTTGTCCAGCTTGTTCCTCAGCGGCACGGTCAGACTGTAAACTCCATGAGGGCAGGGACTTTGGCTGTCGTATTTACTGCTATAGTCCCGTGTCCAGCCCAGGGCCTGGCCCGTGCAGGCACTCACAGTATTGTTGAAGGGATGAGAGAATAAGTAACTGAATGAATGAATTAGAAAATCACTGCTGTTGGCGTTTTAGGTTTGATGGTTCTATTTCCCCAGAGACCATGCCTCCTACTTCTAGAATGAATCCTGGAGATGACACTTGCTTGATACATGTTTGTTGAATGGTGGATGGTTGTCTCCTGTAGAATTTAGCACTTGGAGGTGGTGGTGAGGACCATGCAAGAGGGGTTTAGTATCTACTTGGTAACTGAGTGAAACTGAGCTAGACAAAGGAAAGCCAGACCTGAGCTTACCGAGGCTGTTCAGGGGTTGATTGCTGTCGGGATCCTGTAATTGAAGGAAAAACAGTCAGTGAGTTGAGTGAGGGAACCTCTCAGGCTGGGGCGAAGAGCCCAGGAAAGGGCTCTTATCTGCATTCCCTTCTCCCTGCTGAGTCTAAGGTGGGGGGCTCTATGATATCTAAGTAATTGGTTTAAAATATAAAATTCAGTTATTCATCTAAATGACCTGGTACAACAGGTTTACTAATTGTAGCAACTAGTTAGCAATTGAAAAACAACTGGCTGCTGGGCTGTTGTGTGTATTGCTGAGTTTCTTAAGATGATTCTGCTCTCCTGTCTGTCTGTTTTTGTCAATTATTTGCCTACTTTTATAGATATTGTAGTTCTGTAAAAACTTGAATGGACACTTCACCAAAGGGGATACTTCCATGGCCAGTTAAGTGCCAAAAGATGCTTGATGTCATCACTCATCAGGCGAATGTAAATTCAAACCACAATGAGCTGTCTCTACAGAGACACCAGAATGGTTAGAATTTAAAAGCCTGACAATACTAAGTGCTGATGAGGATGTGGGGCAACTGGAAATCTCAGACACTGCTGCTAAGAGTATAAATTGGTACAAATATTTTGGAAAAAGGTTTGGCTGAATCTACTAAAGCTAAACATGTGACTATTCTATGATTCTTTGTTTTTTGCTTTTTTGTTTTTTTAAATTTGGCTGCACCAGGTCTTAGTTGAGGCACGTGGGATCTTTGTTGCCACATGCAGGATCTGTGTTGCGGCATGTGGGATCCTTTAGTTGCAACATGTGGGATCTAGTTCTCTGACCAGGGATCGAACCCGGGCCCGCTGCATTGGGAGCTCAGAGTCTTAACCACTGGACCACCAGGGAAGTCCCACTATTCTATGATTCTATGACCAGGAATTAGGGCCAAGAGAAATGAGTACATCTGTCCAGCAAAACACCTGTACATGAATCTTCATACTAGCTTCATCCATAATAGCTAAAAATTGGAAAAACCCCAAAGTCAATCACTGACGGAATAAATTGTGGTGTATTCGTATAATGGAATGTAATTCAACAATGGACAAGAATAAACTAGTGTTAAATGCAATGACACATGGACGAATCTCAGAGACATAATAATGAAAAAACGAAACTAGACACAAAAGAGTATTATTTCATATATATGATTAAAAGGTAAAGTTAATCCATGGTGATAGAAGTCAGAATAGTGATTATACTGGGGGTTATTTGAAGGAGCACAATGGAGCCTTCTGGAATGTTGGAAAACTAGATCTTGATCTAGGTGTTGGTTACATGGGGGTATACGTGTGTAAAAATGCATTGAGAGGTATACTTTAGATTTGAGTACTTTACTGAACCTAGGTTATACCTAATAGAACAAACAGACAAAAACGAAAAACTACCAGGACACTAAGGTGTTTCTGTGAGTGTAGTCTTAGGTCATCGTGAATACACATACACAAATGCACACAAGGCTCTGTTCTTCCACTCATTTGCACCACTACACGTGCACTCAGCACACACACAGCCACATAGGGGCACACACAGGAGCCCGCACACAAAGGCTCTCATGCAAAGTACTTGCACCCTTTCCTGCAAGGCAAAGCTTAGGGAAGGGTGCTGCCTAAGTTCATGCTCTCCTGCCTCCCATGAACTCTCTTTCTTTCCTTTCCTTGCCTGGCATAGGACCTGGAGTCCCTGGGCTGGGCAAGGCCTAGGTCTCTACCCAGGGACATGCCTGCCCGCTGGCTGAGGTCACGGCCGCTCCAGTGGAGGCGGAGGAGCTGCAGGCCCTTGGACATTTCCAGGTGGGAATTTTCCCAGTCCCATCTGGGAGTGAGAGGGCCTCTTCTAACCCCTGGGTGGGTGTCCGAGATTAGAAATTGTGGGGTCCCTGGGTGCTGCCTGCTCCCATGGTTGAGTGTTGCGGGCATAGTCGTTGGGAGAAGGAGCTTCTTCCTTTCTTCCCAAACTGCTGGAAGGATGTGCCTGGTTTTGCCCTTTGGGGGCACTAGGCCATGGGCAGCTGGGGGACGCAGCAGAGATAGCTAGGCTCTGCAGGGGCTGAGTTGGAATTCGAGCTCTGCCTCCTATTAACTGGGAGCCTTTGGGCAAGATACTTAACCTCTCTGAGCTTCAGGTTTCCCCTCCCCTCGGTAGAGTGGGGAAAATGACACCTACTTCAAAGTGCTCCTGTGAGGATGAGATGCGATATCTGGTGGAAAGTGCCTGGTTCACAGAGAGAATTCTCTTCCTGACCCTTCCATCCTGTGCCCCCGGGCATTTGGCACAGAACTCTATTCTAGCACTCTCCCGTCGGGTGGTCTCTATTTCTTATTGCCTTTGTGCCCTCAGTGCTTTGCATCCGGCTTGTACCTAGTAAAGGCCCAGTAAATGACTGCTACACTGAACTGAACTCTGGGCTCTGCACTGTAGTTCCTTCCGGGCCATCTCTCCTCCACCATCACCAGGGCCTGGATAGGAAACTACTTCCAGGATGAAGGTGAGAACGATTCTGGCGAGTCTGTTGCAGTAGCTACAGAGCCAGGTGATAACCTTACCAACAGTAAACTGTACACAATTGGCACATGGCAGTTTACAAAGCCCTTTGGTCTAACTCAGTCAAATACAAAGGTGAAAAGAATTGACGCTCGTCTGATAACCAGAGTGGGTAGTATTCAATAGTTAAGTATCAAACAAATATTTTTGAGTGTCTGTGTTGTACCAGGCACTGCTCTTGGAGCTGTGGATTCAAAGACAAATGAGAAATAATGACAGCAAGGATGGGAGAAGTGCCCAAACAAGACAGGTGAGGCCCTGCCCTCAAGATGCTGTATCCTGGGGTGGGGGTGTCAGGGGGAGAGTAGGAGAGACCAGGTCGTCAACAGATAAACCCAGAGAGTGATGGGTGCTATGCAGAGAGTAACATGGGTGATAGGAGACAGTGCCTGGCTGGATACTTAAAATGGGAGGTCTAGGGAAGGGGTCAGGTTAGGGAGGGCCTCTGGCCTGAGACTTGAATGACAGGAAGTAGCCAGGCAGGCAGGAACAAGCTTGGTGTTGGAGGAACAGAATGGAGATCGGTGTGGCTATAGCAAGGGGGGATAAATAGACGGGCGGTGGGAAGATTCAGCTGTGCTTCGAAGATAAAGGCAATAGGCCTCGCCAATAGATTGGATGCTTTTGGGTTTTTAGTGAACAGGCAAGAGGGTATTTGCTGAGATGCAGAAGGCTACAGGAGGGGCAGGTTGGAGGGGTATCAAGGACGTCCAGTTAGTGGCCAGTCCCCTGTCAATTCATTCTTTCTCACGGAATCTACCTGCACATACATGTCTGCACTGGTTGAAGTAGGTAGGGTAAGTCTCTTTGTTTATTTTTCAGCAAATATTGACTGTTCGCCTTTGATGGGTCTGGAACTGTGCTAAAAGCTGAGAGACAGAGGGAACAAAAGAGGCTTTCGGTCTGTATCTTCTGGGGCCTTGGATTCCTCATCTCTGAACTGAAGTGACTCTAGTACCCCTGGCTAATATGTTTTCAATCGCTATCAATTGAGTAGTGGTTATTAAACAGAAAAAACAATCCATACCTTTTTGAAAACAAAAGAGAATGAGGAAAAAACCCTGCAAGATAGAATGATAGAGGCTGCGATTATCTTGGTCATTACTGCACCCCTGGTGTCTCCTACAATACCTGGCACATAGTGGGTATTTAATAAATCTTTGTTGAATGAAAAAATTAAGGAAAATATTGCAGTTTCAGGGTTCAGTCCCAGGCCAGCCTTGAAGACACTGACTGAGGTAATTCACACAATGGAATATTATGCTGCAGTCAAAACACATGAACTGTGGTGCCACAAAGTAATATGAACGGTGTGAGCAATTTCATATTAAAGGAAAAATTAAGTCCCAGAAGATTTCATCTAACACAGAATCTTTTTTATTACAAAAAAGCAAAGAAATGGTGAACATGGAACCAGGATGATTCTAGCACCATCTCTGGCCTATTGAAGATGTACAATCAAGATTTGTTGAATTGATAAACAAAAGGGACTCGCCCACCTACCTCAGCAAGGGGATCTCCTGGTTAGATGTAGGTTATTGTTAAATTCTAGCTTTTGTTTTGGGTGGTGGGTTTATGGAGGCTTATTACGTTGCTGAAACTGTGTAACTAGGTGGTGAGTTACAGGGAGCCCCGCATGGACCAATAGTGAAAAATGCCATGAATCAATGATTATGATTTATCCAGGGCCGTGCACCTGAGGGTCAAAGTGAAAATAAAAAAGCAGCCGCCTGGTTCTGCTGAGGGATTTGAGGCTCAAACTCCCATCCTCCTGCTGCTCTGCTCTGCCTCTTATGCTGCCTGGCTTCTTCCATTTAGTGGCCCACTCTTTGGCTTTTCTTGAAGCCTCTCTGGCAAACATCTCCAGCACAGAGATCACAGATGAAGAGCTGCTAAAATTCTGGGAAGGGCTTTCTGCTGAAAGTCAAGGGCATCGGGGATAATGCTTAGGGAGTTGGGTGCGTTTTAGGCCTACGAGTGGCAGCTGAGCAACATCAATGCCAGTGACTTTCCTGAGCAGGATAAAGATGGGGATCCCAGCAGCTGTGTCGCCTTTCAGTCCAGAATCAATCCTGAGCTGGGGGAAGGAGGGAGGGAGGCTGAGAGATGTGGCGACCAGGTAAGGCTCTGCGATCTGACCCAGCCCCCAACACTGTGGTGGGTCCCTTCCTGATCACGGTGTGCAAGGCTGAAAGGGTCTCTGGAGTAGAGAGAAAACCAGCCAGACAGGGGAAATGTTTTGCCCTGTAGCTGATGGAGGGAAGAGGGCTGAGAGGCCACCGAAGACCGGCTGTGCCTCCTCTGCTTTGCTGGAGGCGTCTCTGGTTACCCCCAACTTGAACTCAGCCCCTGGCCACAACTGCCACAGCCTAGGCCGCCCCCAGCGCACGCAGAGGTGTTCGCCTTCTCCTTTTGGTCGGGGCCACTGGCTGGGTCAGGCCCGTCTGCTCTGTTGATTCAGTTTGCGTCAGAGCCCTGACTCATGGGGCCAGCCCCACCGGGGTCCGACCCAGGGCTCATCCAGGAATGAGGCACTTTCTGTCTGGAGTCAAATGGAAGGGCAAGAATACCTGGGGCTCTGGGGCCCGAGCTGGAGGAGGTGGGAGGTGGGGTGGGTGGGTGGAAGTTAGTTAGTTGAAAAACACCCACCCATTTTCTGATTCACCCAGAGAATCTTCTTTCCCTGTTTCTCAGTTGGTCACTGGTGGCAGAAAGACATTAATCCAAGATCCAAATGTGGAGGCAGAAAAATTAATTCTGCAGTTGGCTATTGTTGTATGTCTTTCGTAAATGCTGTGAGGATTAAATACTCTCACAACAACCCTGAGAAATTATCCCCACTTTACACAAGAGAAAACCAAGACTCCTATAGATTGAGTGGTCTCCATGGCCCCAGAGCAAGTAAGTAACAGATCCAGCCCTTGGGGCCAGCCTTTTGGACTTGGCGGACAGTTGTTTTCATTTCCCCACTGTTTCAGGAACCTATCTGGTCGGCATCAGCTGGTACTGGGTCCTTCTGATTCTCCGCTCCCCTGCAATGAAGTCTAGTTGCATATAATTAGCATGCAGTCAACATGCAGAAATTACCCCCGGCATCTTCCCAGCCCTTCCTCAGTCTGAAGGCAAACCCACCTCTGCCTGGTTCCTGAATCTGCTAAATCGTCCATAAACAAGGGTAAGAAGACCTTCCTCCCAGACTGTATTGAGGTAAGGGCCTACTGCAGTGCTTGGCACCTAGTAGGGACTTTATTGATATTAGTACCCCTTCTTCCCTCTCTTCCATTTGCTTTGTACCTTTCTCACCTGCTTCTCCTTCCTTTCTCTTTCCTCAGCCCCTGCCGTTTTATTATTTATTCATTTATAAATTTATTTTATTTTATTTATTTATTTTTGGCTGCTTTGAGTCTTCATTGCTCGAGCTGGGTTTCCCTAGTTGCGGCGAGCGGGGGCTACTCTTTGTTGTGGTGCTCGGGCTTCTCATTGCGGTGGCTTCTCTTGCTGTGGAGCACGGGCTCTAGGTGCGTGGGCTTCAGTAGTTGTGGCATGCGGGCTCACTAGTTGTGGCTCGCGGGCTCTAGGGCGCAGACTCAGTAGTTGTGGCGCACGGGCTTAGTTGCTCTGCGGCATGTGGGATCTTCCCGGACCAGGGCTCGAACCCACGTCCCCTGCGCTGGCAGGCGGATTCTTAACCACTGCGCCACCAGGGAAGCCCAGCCCCTGCTGTTTTAGATCCCAAGAAACTCCTGGTTGGGTTTAGCTCAGCTGCAAATCACAGAAGAATATCTCAACTGTTTCCCTTCCAGCTCAGAGATGATAAATCAAACGTAAGGCAGCTCTTGTTTTTAAATGGGGGTGAGGATTAAGTGTACTGCAGAGAAGACAAAGACCCAGCTGGGGGAGTATGAGCCCTCATCTTGCCCTGTCTTCTTACTTGCTGGGTGGCCTTGGGCATGCTCCTCAACCTCTCTGAACCTCAAGTTCCCTTTGGGTAATTGGGAACTCTCAGAGGTGATGAAGCAGATAAGAGGTTACTAACCACACAATGAAATGGGTACCACCAGGCTAATAATGAGGCAATGAAGAGGCAAATGCTCACAGAGGCCAAAGGAACAGAAAGCCTGGCCAGCTTCGTTGTCTGCTTTCTTTGCCAAGCACCCTGCCCCTGGGGACTTGTTTCTTCTCTCTTCTTCTCCACAATGCTGACTCTGCATTCCTTATTCCGGAAAGAAGTTGGTAGGGGCAGAGCTGGGATGATTGGGGTGTAGAAGAAGGGAGAAAAGCAGGGGCCTGCAGAAAGGGGCTTTCTGGTCCTGATCTGGCCTGTGGCAGCTTCAGGCTCCCATGGGGTCTAAAGCCCTGGCTTCCCATGGTCTCTCTGGGAAAACCTAGAGCAGGGATGCTGCTGTTGCTAGGTGATGGGATATGCAGGACCTCTGTGGCTCTGGCAGGTGGCAGCTAGGTTGCTAAGGCTGGTGACATAGCAGGGAGGAAAACCCCAGGGAGGGGGTGGGGAAAGATCTCTGGGTGAGCCAGGGGACCCAGAGGCTGCTTCCAGTCAGCTTGCAGAGTGGGGCTCAGCCATCGGCTGCCTCAGGTGCTCAGGGGCTGCTCTGAGGGACCTCACACTGTTCTGACCCGTGTACCTGCATCCCACCCCCAACCTGACGGCAAGCAGCTATGTCCTCTCCATCCGCAGGCTGATGCCTTTGCCAGGTTGGAGCAAGTACCCTCTCTCTTGGGTGCCTCAGCTATGACAGGTAAGGTGATGAGAGGGGACATGAAGTGAGGGCTGGGAGATCATGAGTCAAGAGAGGAGGGTGTGAGTTTCCTGAGACAAGCCTGGCTGTGATGCAGTAGCCCTGAGTGCATGGAAGGTTCTCAGAGATGACAAATCATGCTGGCTTTCAACGGTCTTCTGAATTGTTAGCCTGTCTCCAGGCAGATCCCCCCAGTCCGGGCCACGCACAGGTGGGTATGCAAGCCCTGGCACGAAGGGGCCTCTGGAAACATCCTCACTCAATCTGCCTTGTGCTGAGGTGTCCTATCGGCAGCACATTTTCCTTTGGACCAACCTCAGCCTCGGCTGCTGCATTAGAAACCATTTTGCCTTGTTCTAAGCCACATAGGTGCTGACCTGTTGGCAATTTGAGCTGAGTACCTTGGCCCTGTCCCAGCGTATAATGGCTCTGGGGCAGGGCCTGGGGCGGACGGGAGGTGTCAGGTGGCCTGCCGTTATCCTGCTGCCAGCCTGCTGTTCAGCTGCTGTCATTTAAGGGTCTGCCTTTGTATTCAGGCACAGCTCTCAACTCCAGGTAGGGCCAGGGGAGAGGGCGAGGATGTAACAATTCCTGTTCTACAAATGGGGAAACTGAGACACAGAGGCATTGTGCTAGCTCTCCCCAGGTCATGTGGCAAGATGTTGTGAAGGGCAGGAGTGAGGTATTAGTACATGCCTGTTGGGTTGAGTCAAACTGAAGGAAGCCCTGGTTCCCCAGTGCAGAGCCCTTGCCTCTAGGTGATGCTGCTGTTACCTGCCGCTCCTACAAATCCCACCTGAGGGCCATCCTTTGGTCTCAGGAGAAGCAGTCCCTTCTCTGCAGCCTCTCTGAGTTCTCTCAACAATTCTACTTTATTCAGTTTTCTTTCTGCCCCAGGACAGTGGGTCCATCCAGCCCACCTTCCCTTCCCCGCAGGATCTGATGGGCAGGAAGGTGCCCCCACTTCTGCACACCTGAATGCAATGACTGCACAATGGCTGAAGGGGACAGGAGAGCCAGCAGGAGTCAGGACACCTAGACTGACAGGGACCCTTAGGGGGTTTGCCTTTGGGAAGAGTGGATGGATCTTAAAGCTTGGCAGGGTTCTCTAAACCTTGCAATTTACCTGAACTAGGGAACGACCATCTGTGATGCAGGCTGAGGCTTGTGAAAGAACCCCACAAAGTTTACATTGCCTTTGAAAAGTCATACTCCCCTTTGCTTGTCCTGAATTGTCCTTTAAACTTTCACCGGGAGAGAAATGGTGGGGAGGAAAGAAGGACTTGGTATTATAAAGTCTGACTCTTCTGTTTATCCGTGGAGCTATTTTTTTTTAGCCATTATTTACCTTAGGTAAATCATTTAACATTTCCTGGACCCAGTTTCCTCCTTTGGGACTCAGGTGTGATAAAACTATGATAAAACCAGACAGCGAGAAAGGTTCTGTCAGGTGCTTTACCTGCTAGTTACGATGCACCTTTTCAAGCCCACAGGAAACCCATCTGGTCCTCTCATGATTGTACAGACTTGCTTATGGTCCCCCTCGGTTGGTGTTTGTGGTCTGAGGGGTCTCAGATGCTCTGGTCAGAGGGAGGTGTCCCTGCTTCTGTACCCCCTGAGCGCTGAGTCAGGAGCACTGGCCTGAATCCAGCTCTTCCCCTTACCAGCCATGCGGTCCTGGGCATGTTACTTAATTTTTTTGAGTCTCAGTTTCCTCATCTGTAAGATGGGGAGAATATGATCTATTTCACAGGGTTGTTGGTGAGGGTTAACTGGGATGATGCATGTGGTTCGGTGCTTTGACATGCAGAGGAGTTTAGCACGTGAAAGTTCATCCCCTCCCGTACCCCAGAGGCTTGGGGAGCAGGATTCCCCACAGCACTGGAGGAGGCTCTGCAGGTGGGTCTGCACAGGGCAGGACCAGAGCATTCTCTTTTGTTCTGGTTGCTGCCAGAGAACCAGCCGCTAGTGGGCTGGTTTGGCTGCTGCAGCAAGGAGCTGCCATCTCCTGGCCAAAATCTGTAGTGATTTCCGGATCTCTGCCCGTGAACTCCGAACTCGTGATCCTGTAAATAGTGCCTCAGTGCTGCTTCCGTGACTGCTCTGCATCTATTACTTTGTAGTTGTGTAACCCGAAGCTCCTTTGCCACTTTCCTGCCCACTCACATAACTCTGGGAACACTTGGTGAAGTTTTTCCGTGCTGGGCTGCAAATTGCTGGGGGAGGCTGTGCTTTATACTGGATGGTGCACGAGCCTCAGGCAAGTTAGTTAACCCCTGGGAGCCTCAATTCTGTGTGTGTGTGTGTGAGAGAGAGAGAGACAGAGACAGAGAGACAGAATTTCAATGTCTTCCTCTTAATGAGACCAAACTATGTACCGCCTGTAGCACATTGCCTGTTACATAGTAGGAATGCAATAAATATTAATAATAACAACAACAACAATAATCATACTTTGTCCATTCAGTAAGGCACTGTTCTGGGACTGGATATACAGCAGTGAACCAGTAGGCAAAGTCCTCGTGTCCATGGAGTACATATGGTATTATTTTTATTAATAATTAATAACAGTATCAATACAGAACCTAGCAAGTGCTTGACATAATAGATACTAAAAGATCATTAATTATTAATGAGAAAGAGCCTAGTAGAGGGCCTAGCATATGTGTAGTAGGAACCAAGCAAATGGTAGCTATTTTATGGTTTCATTAGGTCAAGGGCTCTGACTTCAGGAAAGGAATTGAAGGACTAGGGTGCCCTGGGGGAGAGTGACCAGAGCAGTTAGGGGACCCAAAGTGATGTCATGTGACAAATGTGATCTCTCTGTGAACAAAGGGTAGGGGATGCAGGCCAGAGAAGTGAAGATTCAGGGTAGCACAAGTGTGGTCCTTTGAAATGTGTAGGGCCATCTCAAGGTGAAGGCAAAGAGGATGCTGAGGACGAATGGGGAAATTACAGCAAGATGGCTTTCTCTTGGCAAGGGGAGGATTGTTTTAAGCCACAGAAGGACCTTGAGTAGAAGCTGGATCGTGAAGGAAATTTCCACAGTAGACAAAGGCAAGGCCAGATAAGGGCTCTATGGCATCCTGGGGGGATTTGGTGGAGCCCCCAGAGGTTGCCGCAGTGTTGGGAGGGAGAGAGGGCAGGAGTGGCTGGGGGTCACAGTCCTTTCAAACAGTGCAGCCCTGGTTTTCTCTGTTTTCCACATGGGGTTCTACATTAGATTTCAGGGGGCAAAGGGCTCTGAGGCTGAACCAAATTTTGGGGAACCACTTATCTGGACGATCTCCTTTCTTTAGGGCCTGTGATTCTGAAGAGCTTGCCGTTAACCACGGGTGAGACTAGTCCTAGGCCTGATTTACTCGTAACATTCTCTCTTTAAATCAATTTTCTATCCTTAGTGATCGCATGGTAACTTGAGTCTTTTTTTCTCCTAAGCAGCATCAGGCATGAAACTTTTTCTTGGTCTTCTTGAAAGTCTAAGTTAATTATGTCCACTGGTTTCCTGTGTCCATGTGTTTTTTTCCTCCTTAGTGACCTTTAGTAGATTAGCGAGAGGTGCAGTCTCCTTGCAGAAATGACATTGTCTTTCTGCCACTTGATTGCACCAGCTGATGCAGTCTTCCCTAAATGCATACTTTATCATAAAATCTGTCAGCTTCTAGATAGGAACGTGGGGTCCCCTGGTCCTTTCTAGTTTAAGTTCTCGTTCTAGTTCAAGTCCAGGTCTTATGGGTCCACATCTTAGAGGAGACGGAGGGCATGAAGGAAAAGCCGGGCACTCAATCCCCAAATCCCAGAGCCTAGAGTCCAACCCTGATTCCTGGTGGCTGAGTGACCCTTCTCAAGTCACTTGAGCTCTTTGAGTCTCAGTCCCCTCATCTGTACAAGGAGGATCACTGTATCTCAGAGAGTTGTGGGTAAGATTCAGGGAGATTCTGGATGTGAATGTGCTTCTCAAACCACAGAACGCTGTGCTTGCTGTGTTTGGGTGGAGGTGAGATATGGCTGCTGTCATTATTATTCTCTCTAGCGCATCCGTGATCCCTCCGCACCAGGGTAGGTCCTCCCGACAGCCTGGCAGAACCCACCTCTCTGAGGATCGGAGGTGTGATCATGAGTGAAGTCCTAGAGTCAGGGTGGGAATGGGATGACGGTGAAGTGGGGTGACCTCAGCTCCGTTGCCCCCTTTCTGTTTCACATCCATGGGTGAACGAGTGCCCTGCTCTGCCTGAGGTGAGGGGAAGTAGTTTCCCCTGCCTCTGTTTCGTCCATGGAGCATAGGGAACCGAGGGCTTCGATTTTGGGTATTTTTCTCTGACTCTCCCACTGTGTCTAGCCAGCGCATAGCATATGCTCAGGAAACACACGCTGAATGAATGCATGCGTATTATAAAGGAAGAAATTAAGACTGCAGGAAATGCCTAAAGCATCAGCCACGTCAGCAGGCAGAGCCCGGCCAGAGTGATATGCAGAACATTTTGTGACGGAAGGCACTGCTGCCATCCCTGGACGGGTGCCCATCCCCGAACGGGTGCCAACTCAGTCTCTCGCCCTCTTCCGCAAGTATTTCTTTCACCTGCTACCCTGTGAGAGTTTCCGGTTGCATGCGGATTATGCCAGGAAGCTGGAAGCTGCTCTGGGAGGGAGGGGTGGGGCAGAGGTGTTGCGGTTCTGAGTCTTGTTAACGAATTTCTCTGCTGCAATCCTGACAGTCAGAGCTGCAGGCTGCGAGGTGGAGTTGAGCACGGCACAGGGGGATTGCCGCCTTGGTTCTGCTCAGACTCTCTCTCTTTCCCATCACTGGGGTTTCCAGGTGGGCTCAGGCCTCACACCAGCCCTGTCTGGGACGCAAGCAGCTTGGTAACAGCTCCAGTAGCGTCTGGTATCTTTTTCAATCTGACTTGGCTAATCTTGTTTTCAGTGTCAGATAAATCAGACCGCTCATTATAGGGGTTCCAGTCTTTGGTCGTTTATTTGTCCTTCATTCACAAATGTTTATCAAGTGCCTATTCCGTGCCAGGCCCTGTGTTAGGTTTGGGGCTAAAAAGATGGAAAAGACACAGACCCTCCTCTAGAAGCTCATAGTCTGTTGGCAACAGGTTTATAAGAGAATGTGGCAGGTGAATGCATTTCAGGTTTTGGGGAATCGCTGTCTGGGGGAATCATTGCTTGGGCATTTGAGGTGCTTTATAGAGGTAGATGTTTTCATCTGAACAAGAAGGAAGGCTGAGGGGAGGAGAGCTGCCTGGGAAATCTGAGAGACCTGCCAAGATTTTCAGGCCTGAGAGCACTTGTCTCCTGCTGTCCTGGGTTAGTTCTGGAGCTTCGGAAAGTTTGTCCAGAGTTCCTGAGCCCTGTTTTTGGTTGCTTCCATTTTTCTTCTCTGCCCTGGACTAGTCTCTCCTCACTTCCCACATTCAGCTCCTCAGATTTTCTTAGTCTTCGTCAAGGGCACAGGCTGGGAGTGAAGGGCGTTTGCTGCAGATGACCACTGGGGTCTCAACTGCACAGAGGGGAGGTGGAGAGGGTGAAGGGAGAGGCCCGGGGGCACGGACCGGGCCTGACTTCTAAACCGCTTCTCCGTGTCAGTAGCCAGGCACAGAACTCCACCCGCAGTGCAGGAGTGAAGAGCCCTGGGGGACGGAAGAGGGCCTGGGGATGTACGTCCACATTCTCAGGAGCTGGTCCCTCTGCCTGACACGGCCCATCTCCTCCCATCCCAGCTCCTATGCAGCCCTCGGCCTCTGCTGACCTCCAGCAAGGCCCACGCCCTGGTCTGGCTCTGACAGCTCCCCTTGTGTTTCATCACAGCCTGTAAGTCAGTTGTTAGTGAAACAGGAGTTGGTGTGATTGTTTGATAACCATCTACCTCTCCCCACCCTCCACTCCCTCTAGACGCTGAGTGGGCGCAGGGCCCACGTCTGCTTTCTCTCACCAGCAGGTCTAGTGCGAGCACAGAGGAGGCATGCTGCCCATTTCTTGGGATGAATGAGTGGAGCTGGACGCCTGCTGCCCTGCCTGGGAGGGGTCAAGGGTGGGCTGTGCCAGATTCTGGGGGTGGCTCAGCCCAAGGCATGAGCCCCTGGCAGCTGCTGGGACTCCACGCTGGCCCAGCCCCCCTGAGCTGCAGGGCACAGGGGGGACCCTCAACCTGAGCTCCGTGCAGAGCCTTGCGCGACCACCCCGCGGGGCCCAGACCTGAGCTGTGCCCCCTGCGCCCGTTGCTCCAGCCACAGCACCCTCCCCCTCGTCCCCCACGGCCACGCTTTCTTGCTGTTCCCATGCGCTTCCCTCTGCCTGGAGTACCCTTCCCACCTTCTCTGCCTGGAGAGAGCCTGCTCGTCCTTCAAGGTCTAGTGCAAGTACTTTCTCTTCTGGGACAACTCCCTGACCACCCCGAGAGAGAATTTACTGCCTCGTCTGCTCCAGGGGTACCTTGCACCACCTCTGGCATTGGATTTGTCAAACTCCCTTAGGATCCTTTGCTTAAGGAGCTGTCCTTCCTCTGGATTTTGAGCACCTCCAGGGCAGAACCTAGGCATTGTACCCTCTTGCCCTCCTTCCAGCCGTCTGGAGGCTGGCCAATAGCGGGGGCTGATTAAATGGTGGTTGGAAGGATGGAGCTACTTTGGGGGTCACATCAGGTAGGGAGGGGGCCTGAGAACAGGAGGGGGCCTAGCCCTTCTTTGCCTGTCTTGCCCTCTTGGGTCTTGCCCAGCTCTTCTGTCTACGAGCCAGGAAGGTGCCACCAGGGCTGAGTGGGCTCCTGGACTCGGCCTCTCTTGGAGGTGGACCCCACCCATGCTCCCGGACCCCGGCTGACCTGCCACATTCCTGAGCCCCAGCCAAGCTCAGCAACCCCCTGGGTCTGTACCAGCTGGCAAGTCAAGGAGGAGAGGGTGGGGAGGACCTGCTTCTTCCAGGGCGGCCCAAGGTTTGGGCTGACCTCAGGTGCTGAACACTCTACTCTGGTGGTTCATGGTGTGTTGGGGCCTCCGGGGCAGGAGTGAGTTAAGATCAGGATGGCTAGTCCCAGCGTCCCAGGCTTCCCTCCAGAGCTCAGCTGCGGGTATCAGATATCAAGGGACACATTCCCCTTGAGGGGAGATGGGGCTCAGACCTCTGCCCAGGGCCCTCCCCAGCTCCTGTCTCACTGGTGTACCTGGTTGAATAGGTTTGAAGGAGAACCATCATGAAGACACAGCCACCAGTGCAGGACTCTGTCTAGGGAGCGGCCCGAGGGTGTGGGAGGAAGCAGGGAGGGGATGGAGGAGGGAGGGCTGGGAGCTACAGTTGTCTGGGCCTCATTACAGGGAAATAACAGGATTATCAGGTACGGGTGGTTTAATGGTTAGCTCAGGGCCCAGAAGCTCCCTGGGTCCCATCCTGGATCGTGGGTAAATCTGCTGCCTTGCCTCTGGGGTCCCGGGCCTGGACCCTCCTCCCCAGCTTGCCCACTTGCCCCCATGCACTCATACAGTAGCACCCGGCTCCTTCTCTGGGCAGTGGAGGGTCAGTGCTGGCCACGCCGCCCACCTGCCGTTCCCTGGAGCGGATTTTTCTTTAGTCGTAAATGCTGACATCTGTACAGGGCTCCCTGGTTTACAGAGGCTATTCACATATATCACTAGCCCATTTAATCTTTCCACTAACCCTGTGTATGTGCCTAGGGGGTCATGTGGATAATGTTTCTGTTTTTACAGAGGGAGATGGTGAGTCTCAGAGTAAAGTCTGAAGACTAACAAGCTCATAAGGGAGCTGGCCATGTGACCTTTTGACTCTACGGTTAGTGCCCCAGCCATCTGCCCCCCAAATTGCCCCCTTCCATGTTGCTCCAAGTGCCACCAAGAAGCCGCTGACATTCAGGCGGGCTGGCACCGCTTCCTCTTCCCTCCTGAGAGCCCCGGCAGGATGGAGCTTCTCTGCAAACAGGCTGGGCTTCTAGGGACGGGACATAGAAGGCTGGTGCTTCAATCCTGGGGAACTGCAGAGTAAAGCAGGCGAACCCCTTCCCCTTTCTGGCCCCAGCTCCCCCAGCCCTGGGGCTAGAGCGTTGCCAGACTGTTCAGGGGGGTGTCACGGAAAGTGCTCAGGAGTCAGGAGACCGTCACCTGAGGGGCCCAGCAGGTCACCCCCTTCTCTCCTGGACCTAATGCTCCCCCTTCCCTTCCCTACCTTCCCTCCCCTTTCATCTTCACGTTGCTTGTTGGCAACTGCAGCATCTTGGCCAGCAATCAGAGAAGGAAGTTTCCTGGTTTCCACCTCCTCCCCTCCCTGTCCTCAGCCGTCCTCCCTGAAAGGTGGGATTGGTTCTCTTTGCCCCCAAGACAGTGGAGAAGCTCTCGCTGTTCAGAGGAGGAGGAGAGAAAGCAGAGCCAAAAGGAGGGGCAAGTAGATCGCCATGGCACCCCAGATTGTTCTGAGGCAGTGCTCCACTGTTTTTCTTTAAAAAGAAAAGGAGTCAGTTTCCCCAGAGAGGTAGCAGAGGGCCACCATTGTGTCAAAGCAGCCCCTTGCCTTGGAAAAGTGGCTCCAGTCTCCAGCCAACAGACCAGGAGACCCCGGGCAAGAGAGTAGGCGGGATGGCCCTGGCTTGGTGCTGGTGCAACGGCTGTTGGCGAGGAGGGCAGGTGGGGACCGACACCTATAATCGCCCCTATAGTGTGGGGCGATTCAGGCGTGACTTCTTTTTTTAACCTGGAAGGTGTTGCAAAATTCTCAGCTGCCCGAAGCGCCCTTTATGGGGAGACCCTCCCTCCACCAGTTTTCGGAGCGGAGGCCTTCACACTCACCATGTTGGCTCTGCGACCTTCCCGAATTCTCTACTGCCTGGAGCTGAGCGACGTCGGCAAGTCAGGAGGAGGGCCTCCCGGGATCGGGCCCTGGCTGGCCAGCAGGTCCGTGATCCCTGGCAGCATTGGCTGGAGGAGGCCTAAGTGCAGGGCAGGCTTCGGTCCCTAGCGTCCAGCATCTCTCTCCCCCTTGCAGAGCTGGCCGCGTCCCTCCCACCGCTGTCTTCCAGGAGTGATTTGGAGACTATGGGGCAGGTCAATTAAAGCAACCCTAGGGTTGAAGTTGCCAAACTGGAATGATTATGCGTCTTATAATCCGACACTCGTCTTAGGGGCTGGAACAACACCTGGAGTCATGCTTGGGCCTTCGGCCTCAGAACAGGTGACACACCTAGATGTTATAAAAGCCTTCCCGCCTGAATGGCTTCCACCCAACCGGGTGTTGGCTGTCCGTGATGTCAGAAGGCCCTCTTTCTCTCTCTCTCTCTCATCTCTTCCAGTTGCAGGTGTTTTGTTTGGGGTTCTCACTGTGTGGGTGTTTTGTTTGGGGTTGTGGGGAGGTGGAGGAGTTTGGGGAGTGGGCTGACAGAATCTAGTGCTCAGTGGAACTGGATTGTTGCCATGAGCGGGGCAACAGGATTGGGAAGTCCGTGGAGAACAGGTTTCCCTACCTTTCCCTGGACCTTGGAGTGAAGCTGTCCTGCGTAGGTTCATATACGGAGTACCAGCCAACATCCCTTTTGAGCATTTCTTGCCCCTGCCTCACCAGTTATTACTATTTTGAATATCACCCAGCAGGGTCACTGCGGATTCACATCCTGCTGTATCCTGAGGTCTGGAGCCGCCCCTTGGCCAGGGGGTGTGCAAGGCGACACCCTGGAACCACAGAACCACAGAAGTGGAAGGGATTTGGACAACTGTCTTCTCCCATCCCTTTTGTAGGTCAGGAAACTAAATTCCCACGCAAGGGATGTCCAAGATCACACTGTAAATTAGTGTCGGTTTCTGAACAAATCTAGATTTTCTTCCATTTCTCAGCCTTGACCCTCCCCAGGGACCAGCCCAGGTTAGACTTCTGTATTGGCTCATCCATTGATAACATGCTTGTCTGTATCATCTCTTTAATTCTCACCATAACCCCATGAGGAATATTTCGCTCCTATTTGACAGTTGAGGAAATCATAGCTCGTGGAGATGAAGTGACTGGCCCCCAAATCACACTGGGTTTTTGGCAGAGCTGGGGCTTGAGCCCGGTTCAGGGCTGAATGTAACACGTGTGTCTGAAAGCCCTGGGTGATGGTCTGGGGAGATATGCCACATGCAAGAGCCCGGTGACCTCTGAGCTGAAGGAGGACTATTGGCGAGATTTAACCGTTTACTGGCCTAATCTTGGCTGTTCCATCAGGTGTGGCCTTGGACTCATCTCTGAGCAGCGGAGATCTGAGCTGGTCTGGAGGGTCTCTTGGGCCCACCATCATTCCCCACTCTAGGGTGATGGCCTTCAGAATTGGAAGTTTTGGGCCAAGTCAAGTGCCCGTGATCTCAGAACAGGTGACTTCAAGGGACAGGCTGCGAAGACCCCAGCAGGCATGTCCCTTTAAGGAGGACCCAGCAGTCGGGCAGTGGGAGGCCAGGGGGCCACCCTGAAGCAGGCTTTTCCTGACCTTGCTTCCTCTATGTACCAGGCTAAACATCAGGCCTCAGGCTTGCATCTCCTTGTTGGGTGCTCAGGTGATGAACCAGGAAAGAGGTAGCTGCCTGGGCAAGAATGCTGCTGGGCGAGGCTTGCTGGAGGGATGATTACTCAGCCCTCCTGTCTCCAGCTCAAGTGGGTCTGGGAGCCTGAAGAGAGGCCTGGGAAGGAGACAGGTGGGCAGGACGAGGCAGGGTCATTGTGGGGAGGAGGCTGCACGGTGTACAGGTGGAGGCACAGAAGCCTGGAGAGAGCGGAGGGCCCCTCCTCCCGGGTGCTGGGGGGACCAGCTGGCTGGACGCTCCCAGCCCCCTGCCCCCATTCAGCCAGAGGCAGCTTTAACTCCCCCTCAGCTCCTTCGTGTCCCGTCTCTGATGGCTCTTTCTCTTTTCCAACCATCTCTTCGAGTCCCCTCCTTTTTTCTCCCTCCTTTCTCTCCTCTTGCTCCTGTTTTATCTCTTTCTCTCTTTCTCCTACATTTTTTCCTCTCCCTTCTTCCTGTTGCTCTCATTTCCAGCACGTGGGTCAAGATCAGAGGCATTTTTGCCACGAAGCTAATGTAGTCTAAGCTGCAGAGCCCCTCCCTGCACGGCACCTCCAAGGCTGGGAATGGTCCCGGTGATGTGTTCACATGGTCATACTATTTTGTAAATTTTGCAGCAGATTTTTGCGGGTATGTTTTTTCTCAAAGAGGGTCCCTCAAAATGTATCCGCTTCAGGCCTCGCACAACCTGGCTCTCCCTTGGTGAAGAGCATGGGCTCTGGTCGCCTGGGTCCTAATCCCAACCACTGATTGTGTGACTGTGGGCATCTTACTTAATCCTCCCAAGTTTCACATTCATCATCTGTAAAGTGGTGATAATAGGACTGACCTTATAAGGCTGTTACAGGATTAAGTGAGATATCCATGTCTGGTACCTAAAGGGGATTTCCTGAATGGAGCTATTATCCCTATTCATTTCACAAAATGTGTATATTATGGAGCTCTTGCTAGAGTCAGGCACTGGGGATTAGGAGATAAAAGACACAGCCCTGCATGCGCAAACCTCATAGTCTACAGGAGGGGATAAGACACATCCATAAATCATTCTAAGTTAACAAGATGTTCCAGTAGAGTTAAAAAGAAAACTCTTTGGGGGTTTAGAGAGCTTTTCATCTTTCACTGCCCTCTTCCCCTCCCTCCCTCCCTCCCTCCCTCATTTCACCTCCAGGACATTTTTACCTAGATATGTAATTATAGGACAGTCTATCAATTGCCAGTTTTCTCTGATTGTACATTTGATCTTCACATCAGCATCCGTCCATCTACATCTGCCTGCCCATCCATCCATCCATCCATCCATCCATCCATCCATCTGCCCATCCATCCATCCGCCCATCCATCCATCCATCCAACAAATATTTTCTATGGTGTTAAAGGCACTATGACGTTAGACCTTGTGGTTGGAGAAGATAAAAAGCTCTCGCCCTGGAGAGCTCGGCCTGCCCACGGACTGCGCTCCCCCTATTACAGCAGGACCTTCTGAGGGCAGCAAGTCCTCTAGATCGACCTACTGAGTCGGAATCTGCATTACAAGATCCCTGGGTGATTCAAATGCACCTTTAAGTTTGTGAAATGCTGGTCTAGATCTCTTTCTATGCTGGGGAGCGGGTAGAGGCTGTTATTTCTGGAGTGAGCTGAATTCAGAGACTGGAGCTTGACATCTATGAATCCTTTGGGTTCCTTCCAGCCAGCAGAGTCTATGATTCTTTCCTCTGAGCCCAAATAATTTGAGATAAGTTTCAGGGACAGACCCTTTTGTTCTAGCCTCTCCCAGGAAATTAAGTGAGAAAGGGTGCAGCCTGTGGGCATGTGCTGGCAACAGCTCTCGTCACCCAAGCCAAACAGCTCTGAAATGCAGCAGGTAGGGAATGCAGCGCCTGTGCTATGGGGACAGCAAGGGGCACCTCGGCTCTCTGTGAGGGATGCAAGTGTGGCTCTCTGTTGAGTCTCTTTCCGGAGAGGATTTTCACTGCTTGGCAACCCTTCTCCCAAGACATGGGTTAGGTCCCGAGGCTGTAGAACTGAGTCTTAAATATCTGCACCAAAGAAGAACTGGGGAACCTGAGAATCCCCAACCCCGGCTGGTCTCTGCTGGGTGGGGGCTGACCTTTCTCTTGCCAGGATGAACTTCCATGAGTGGGGAAACTAAGGCTGGGGGTGGGGGTGGGGCACACAGTGTGTCTGACAGAATGACAAGACACTTTTGCTTCCATAAACCACAAGAGGGAAAAATAACCAGCATGTAAATTGTGTTCCCACATGCCAGGCTTTTACACCTGTGCAAAGAAAGGACATCACCTCATTTAGTCCTTGCAGCCACCCTAGGATGTGGGTGCTACTCTTGCCTCCATTTCACAAAGGAGGAGACAGAGGCTCAGACGGGGTGGGATCCAGGTCTGCGTAACTTGGGATGCCCAGGCCTTTTCCACCGCATCGTGCGTGGGTAAGCCCTGCATGGGTCATGGAGAGAAACTGCAATGGCCTCTGCTGTCCTCCAGGGACCTCTGGAAAGCCACTCGGACCCCTGTAGCACCAGAGCACAGCGTGGGCCTGCCTGGACCCCAGGGGGAAGTTTCTACATTGCCAGTATAATTTGAAATCAGTCTCAGAGAAAATATTTTCATTCAGTCCTCTCCCCCGCAAATTAGGCAAACAATGAATTTCAGATTATTTCAGAGGCAGCCTCTTTCTTTTCGTCTGTCTCTAGAGGCTGCTCATAGCTTCACCCTGGAGGAGCCCAGTGGTTTAAAGGAAAAGGGAGGGCAGTGGGGCTGGGAGATGCTGCTTTTCCTCTTAACTGTGCTGTAGATTTGAGACCATGAACATATAATACTTTGATGATTTTTTTAAAAAAAGAATCTGGCTAGAAATTAAATAGTATAGATGAAAACTTTATTACATTTATTTCCTCAGGATCAGAGAATCAGTTTAAAATCCAGTCTATTATACATGGAATAAACTCCATGCACAGCTTTAAATCTTAACTATAACAGCTCTGTCACCCACCAGCTGGGTTACCTTGGGCATGTTATTTAACCTCTCTGTGTCTCACTTTCCTCATCTGTAAAATGGGTGACAGTAATATCTACCTTTAAGGGCTGTTGAGAGGATTAGGTGACTTAATATTTGTAAAGTGCTTACAATGGTGCCATTAAAAATATTGTCAGTGAAGAGAAAACGATTATTATTTCAGCCACAGGTTAAATAAATCATCACCTTCAGAATGTATGTTTTGCCATGTAGTCTACATGTCACTGATTTTTTACTGCTTCATCAACAGTGCATGTTTTTTATTCAGGTTTCAACCCCATCTTTTGCCAGTTGTGTGGGTGAGGGCTGGACCCTCACTTCTTGGCCTCAGTTACCTGCGGCGTTAAAATAGCTGCCCAGTCTGGTCCACGATGTGGTTGTGAAGGTGGGAGGGGAGAACGGTCGTGTGAGGGCTTCACCAGCCGTGCAGAGCACTGTCAGTGTAAGGGACCTGTGTCCTACAGATGCGGGACTTGTGAGAATTTTGAAGGCCCTGATGTAGTCCATGCATCTGCTCCGGGAAGGGCTGGACCATCCTGCAGGTGCAGTCCCACCCGAGTTGTGCTTTGTCATTTGCTTGGCTCATTCTGCATCTCCCTACCTGGCAGGGGAGGTCCAGTGCCCACTTTTCTCCTGCTGGTACTGAGCTTTTGCAACTCTTCAGGGATGGAATTGCAAACAGATCCCTGAAGAGGTGCAAAAGCTCAGTGCCGGGTGCAAGGAGGAGCCTGGACCAGAGGAGAGGGCAAGCCGGTTAAGCGCTTAACAGGACAACACACTGATTCCCTCTGGCAGCTACTAAAGGATGCCTTTCAGAAGTCCTGAATCATAAAATGATCCAGCTTGGACTTTATACAAGAGGTACCCTGGCAAATGCTTGCTGATGAGATCAGGGCAGCGCCCAATTTATTCAGGAAGCCAATGTGCGTGGATTGGTGAAGAAACATCACACATGTCTGTGCACAGGGCTTTATAGCAACAAAGCGTCTTTTCTCATTTGACCTTCAAAACAATCCTGTGCTTTTGACCAGAGAACTGAGGCTCAGAGAAGTTGAGCAGCTTGTCCAGGGTTACACAGCTGCTAAGATGTCCACCTGGAACTGACCCGTCTTAAACCCCTTCATATGGTCCTTTCTTCTAACTTTTATTGGCAACTTAGCAGTATATCCTCCTGCTGGATTGTCGATGCCTGTACTGGGTTGAATAGTGTCTCCCTGAGACAAGACTGGGACCCTTTGCTGCAGTGCTTGCACCTGGACAAACTTCTCCTTGAGCAACAGAATACAAAGAAACTATAAGGGACTAAAAATAACTGCACACATACACAGTTGGGGCCAAAGTAGAAACAATAAGATACAAAAAGGCCACAAACCAACTGCCATTTATCAGGTACGGGGACCAAAAGCAGGGTAATACCCATCATCCCTGTACACGGCACCACCAAGGGGGTGGGCAGACCGTCTAAGGCACCCCTCTAGCCCGACCACCATGCTGATCTGCCCCTACCCTCCCCCATTTAAGAAACCACCTGCCCTCCTTGGAGAGAGGAGAGCCGAGAGCGAGGAAAGGGCAAGTGCACACTGTTACTTGTTCTTGCTTCCTCTGCTGCAGCACAGATCCCAGTAAAGCCTTGCCTGAATTCCTTGTCTGGCCTCTTATCAATTTCTACTGATTAAAGAGTCCAAGGACCCGGGTTGGTAACACCCCAGGAATTCATGTCCACCCAGATCCTCAGAATGTGACCTTATTTGGAAAGAGGGTCATTGTAGATATAATTAGTTAAGATTGGGTCATGCTGGAGTAGGATGGGCCCTTCATCCAATAGGACTGGTGAGAAGAGACCCAAAAACAAACACACACTGAGGGAAGATGATGTGTAGACACAGAGGGAAGACGGTCGTGTGAAGACAGAGGCAGAGATTTGAGTGATGCTGCCATAGGCCAAGGGTCACCTGGGGCCACCAGAAGGGGGAAGAGGCAAGGAAGGATCCTCCCCTAGAGGCTTCAGAGGAAGAATGGCCCTGCCAATACCCTGATTTCAGACCTCTGGCCTCCAGAAACATGAGACAGTAGTTTCCGTTGTTTTTGCCGCAAAGTTTATGGTACTGTTGCTGTGATACAGTGCCAAGGGCAGGGGTTGTGTCTTATTCTTCTTTGTGTTTCTGTTTCTTCTAGTCTTGCTGTGTCCTTCCCCATCCTGGATGGTTATACACACAGAGAAGCTAAGTCCTGGCGGCTCATGCCCTCTATAGACAAGGGTTTTGATCCTTGATCTGGATTATATTTATCACAGCAAATTCACCTGCTTAATCCTATTTGGCTCTGGCTTTTTTCAATGTAACTTCTACCATCTCAGCTACTCTGAGAGTGTGCCTGTCTGCATTTGTGGGTGTGATGGTGTCTGGGAGGGGAGGTAGGAGGTGATGTGGTCATCACACCTTGGGAACAGACTTTTGTCTGGCAGGCACTCACAGAATACCTTGATCCATCTGTCTGGGGCTGAAGGTTTCAAGCCGGGTCCGAGGGCTCATGCTGGATCTTGCTCTGGGCTTTCAGGTGCAGGCTGGGCCAACACTGCCCGAGGATCTGATCTTGCTCAGGCTGCCACGAAAAGGGAAACATTGAGAAGGGAGGTGATCACCCAACCCCCTCCCCAAAAAGAGGCGTTTCCTCCACCAGAGTCATTGAGCCAGATCCTTGCAGATAGTTGAGTCATAATCTTTGCCTGTTTACTCTTTCTGTCACCGTGTCTGGACAGTCTCTTTATGCTGGGACTTCCTGCTACTTGTCCTTGTGCTGAAGTTATGTGGTGGGGGGGAGGGGGCGGAAGGAAGGCAGGTGAGGGGTGACTTAGAAAGAGCATGGGTTCAGTTTGAGTCCCCACGTGGTGACCTTCTAGATAAAAAAAATCATACGTATTTATTATGGGAGAGAGGCACGGAAGCTCTCTCTCCCTGGGAGAGAACTCATTTATTTTGTTATTTTTATGTTTAATTTTTTAAAAGTTTATTTATTTATTTTTGGCTGTGTTGGGTCTTCGTTCCTGCGCACGGGCTTTCTCTGGTTTTGGCGAGCGGGGGCTACTCTTCGTTGCGGTGCGCGGGCTTCTCATTGCGGTGGCTGCTCTTGCTGTGGAGCACAGGCTCTAGGTGTGTGGGCTTCTTCAGTAGTTATGGCATGCGGGCTCAGTAGCTGTGGCTCGTGGACTCTAGAGCGCAGGCTCAGTAGTTGTGGCACATGGGCTTAGTTGCTCCACAGCATGTGAGATCTTCCTGGACCAGGGATCGAACCTGTGTCCCCTGCACTGGCAGGCGGATTCTTAGCCACTGTGCCGCTGGGGAAGCCCCAAGCACATTTATTTTTATATCTGCAGCACCAGCACAGTGCCAGGCACACAATGTGCTCAAATGTTGCTTAAGTAAATTTAGTTTAAAACATCACTGTTGCCACAGAGAAAGATACTTCTGGCAGCTGTGTGGAGGAGAGGGAGGGAGACCAGGTAAGAGGCCATTGCAATAGTTCAGGTAAAGATGGAGAAGGCCTGCATTAAGGCCTGGTCCACAGGAATGGAGAGGATGAAGGAAAGGAAGGGATATTCTTTATTAATATTGTCCTCTGTGCTGTGCCCTATGCTATGTGCTGTATGTTAGTTAAGTAATTTTGTCCTAATAACCTTGCAAACTCAGTCTCATAAATGTTCCCATTTTATGGCTGAGGGAACTGAAGTAACTGACCCAATACCACTCAACTCGTACTTGGTGGGCGGACCCAGAGTGCAAGATTGGCACAGACACTGGCCTGCCAGGATTTAGCGACATTTCTGACACTCCAAAGGACTGTCTGTGGGAGGAATTGGGGATGACTCTGAGGTTTCTCTGTGGGTGATGGAGTTATGGTGGGCCATTGACAGTTGGGTTCATTGGGTTGACCCTATTGCAAGTGGGGATGCTTTTAGATTGTTTGCGTCCAGGCTTTGCCAAATCCCGCAGACGAGCATTTATTGACAATGCTGGTGCCTCTGGCTTGACTGAGTGCTTCTGGCCACAGAGTGATGCTTAGGGAGAGGCTGCTTGGCTCCTGGAAGCCACTCTGCCTCAGTGGGGTTGCCCGATGTGGACAGCGCTGCCAGGTGGCGGAAGCTCACTTCCTCACCCCAGGGTCCCTGCTTCTTCTCCTTTGAGTGGATTCATCTCCCACCTGAAAGGCCGTCAGTGAGCAGCCCTTCTGTCAACATGCACACAGTCCTGGATGCCCCTCACATCATCATCGCCTTCATCTTCTCCCTGCCCATTACCCAGAACCAAAGTTCTTGAACCTGGAAGTCTCCGGCCCAGACTGTCCCTAGACCTCATCCCAGGCTCTGTGGGAATCTCTCATTCATTAGCCATTTACTGAGCACCTGTAGTCTGAGGACACACGGGTGAATCAGGCACCTTACCTGCCCCCCATAGCTCTCCGACATGGTGGGGAGGGCACCGTGATCTGCCGGGGAGGCCGTGCAGAGAGTGCAAACTGAGCTGGAGGCTGGCAGCCTCCCCAGAGGAGGTAGCATTTGAGCTGAGCTTATGAGGATGAGCAGGACGTGGTCAGGTAGAAGAGTAAGGGCCACAGGGGAGGAGAGCATTCACAGCACAGAGGAGGCTGTGTGTTTGGGGAGCGGGCTATTAATTCCACAGATATTTACTGAGCACCTTGTCTATGCCAGCCTTGGGCTGGGGCTGGGAAGATACATGATACGTGACCCTGATGAAACTCACAAGACATCTTCTTTTGCAGGACCTGTGCACAAAATGAGGAATTTGGACGCAGGTCCATGTACTAGTCTTAGAAGTTCCCAAACTAGGGTTCTTAAACCCAGGGATTATGCAAGAGGATCCACTGGGATAGGAGAAAAAAATATTGAAACTTCAATATTGAAAAATATTGAAATATTTATGTGTATTTTTAAACTAAAAACAAAGAAACTTTGAGCTTTTCTAATATTTGCTGTGTGAGTTGATCCAGGTCCCCACACTTAGCCCCTATGTCACGCATGTTGTGTGTCCGAGGGAAGTGGGGGATGGGGAGTTCCATGACAACGGGCAGAGGGGTCCTTCCATCTTCATTCCCTTTTGCGACACACACATGCTCATGAAGTGGATTTATGGGTGATCTCACCTAGTTTTAACTAAACTGACCCTCACACAATGGACAAGGTGCTTAGCTATTTCCTGAAAAGACACTGGAGGTTGGAGAGAAGGCCGTGGTCCAAGTACATGCAGAAGGCAAGGGATTGGCATGACTGTTGCTCCCAAACTCTTTTTTTTTTTTTTTCTGTATGATTTTTCTTATATATTTTTATTTATATATATATATATATATTTTTTTTTATTAAGCATCTATTATTTTATTTAGTTATTTTAATAAGTCCAATGGTATAGATATAGATATTATCCACATTTTACAGATGAGAAAATGAGATTGAGAGGTGATTAGAAAGCTTTTCCACTTACTTAATCAGTGTCTGAAATTAGATTTAAACACAGGCCTTCATCACTAAAGTTCATGTTCTTAACCACAGGGCTTATCCTAATCTTTGTTGACCCTTTAAACAAAACTCATTTAATATGATTGTCCTTTTCTTTAGTTAATTAAACAACTAATGTAGGGTTAAAGTATAATTGTTCTTTTCTTCTTACTTTGTATATTATGATTTTTAAAAAAATATACACAAAACTAGAGGAAATAGTATAACGGATACCCATAAACACCCAATGGCATATGATCCCATATATATGTGTATATATATACACATATATACACGTATATACGTGTACATACACACGTATATACGTGTATATATACACGTATATACGCGCATATATGTGTATGTATATATATGTGTATATATACACATATATATGTGTATATATACACATATATATGTACATACATACACATATATATATAGCTCATTTAATTTCTCTCTCTACTTATTTCTTAGGAGTAATTAAGGGCAAATTCCAGCTGTCATATCATGTCATCCATGAATATTTCAGTATGTATCTCTATCTGGAGACATTTTCTAACATAGCCACCATGACATTATCATACCCAAAATGGTTATTATCTAACACAGAGTCTATATGAGTCGGGGTCTTGGTAGGAAACAGATGGTATATTCAAAAGAGGTAATTGAAGAGGTTTTAATACAGAGACTATTTACAAATTTGTAGCCAGAATTAAAGAAAATCAGCAGGGGATGCAGTCCCTGAAGGCCAGCAATAATGAAATGCTGTTATCACCTGTAGGGCTGAAGAAACAAGGGGAAGAAGCATCCTGGAACTTGGAGAGAGAGCCTGATGGAAGGGAGGGAGATGAGGAATAAACATTTTACTCACTATCCTTTCACCCTCAGAGGTCCTCTTCGTGACTCTCATTGGCCAGATCCAATCAGAATTCAGAGGAAAAGGGATCCCAAATAATTAATGCAGGGTTGGCAAATTTTTTTCTGTAAAGGGCCAGAAAGTTAATATTTTTGGCTGTATGTGGGCCACATACAGTCTCTGTCCCATATTGTTGTTTTCTCTATATGACCCTTTATTCCCCAGGTTTGTTGAGATACAATTAATAAGTCAAATTGTAAGATATTTAAAGGGTACAATGTGACCATCACCCCAGGTATTTATCTTTCTCTCTCCATGTGTGTGAGAACATTTAAGTTCTACTCTCTTTAACAAATATCAAGCAGACAATACAGTGTTATCAGCTATAGTCACCATGTTATTCATTAGATCCTCAGACCTTAGTCATCTCATAACTGAAAGTTTGTACCCTTTTACCAACCCCTTCTTATTTCCTCCAATCCCCAGCTCCTGGCAACCACCCTTCTACTCTCTGTTTCTACAAATTCAACTTTTTTTTTTTTTTTTTTTTTAGAAATTTCATGTAATGTCTGAAACATTTATATTAACATATTTCCATACAAATAACCCAATGAAAGTTTAGTATTAGTTGTTTTGTTTGTTTTTTTATACTGCAGGTTCTTATTAGGCATCAATTTTATACACCTCAGTGTATACATGTCAATCCCAATCGCCCAATTCAGCACACCACCATCCCCACCCCACCGCAGTTTTCCCCCCTTGGTGTCCATATGTCCATTCTCTACATCTGTGTCTCAACTTCTGCCCTGCAAACTGGCTCATCTGTACCATTTTTCTAGGTTCCACATACATGCATTAATATACGATATTTGTTTTTCTCTTTCTGACTTACTTCACTCTGTATGACAGTCTCTAGATCCATCCACGTCTCAACAAATGACTCAATTTCGTTCCTTTTTATGGCTGAGTAATATTCCATTGTATATATGTACCACAACTTCTTTATCCATTCGTCTGTTGACGGGCATTTAGGTTGCTTCCATGACCTGGCTATTGTAAATAGTGCTGCAATGAACATTCGGGTGCATGTGTCTTTTTGAATTACGGTTTTCTCTGGGTATATGCCCAGTAGTGGGATTGCTGGGTCATATGGTAATTCTATTTTTAGTTTTTTAAGGAACCTCCATATTGTTCTCCATAGTGGCTGTATCAATTTACATTCCCGCCAACAGTGCAAGAGGGTTCCCTTTTCTCCACACCCTCTCCAGCATTTGTTGTTTGTAGATTTTCTGATGATGCCCATTCTAACAGGAGTGAGGTGATACCTCATTGTAGTTTTGATTTGCATTTCTCTAATAATTAGTGATGTTGAGCATCTTTTCATGTGCTTCGTGGCTGTCTGTATGTCTTCTTTGGAGAAATGTCTATTTAGGTCTTCTGCCCATTTTTGGATTGGGGTGTTTGTTTCTTTAATATTGAGCTGAATGTGCTGTTTATATATTTTGGAGATTAATCCTTTGTCCGTTGATTCATTTGCAAATATTTTCTCCCATTCTGAGGGTTGTCTTTTCGTCTTGTTTATGGTTTCCTTTGCTGTGCAAAAGCTTTGAAGTTTCATTAGGTCCCACTTGTTTATTTTTGTTTTTATTTCCATTACTCTAGGAGGTGGATCAAAAAAGATCTTGCTGTGATTTATGTCAAAGAGTGTTCTTCCTATGTTTTCCTCTAAGAGTTTTATAGTGTCCAGTCTTATATTTAGGTCTCTAATCCATTTTGAGTTTATTTTTGTGTATGGTGTTAGGGAGTATTCTAATTTCATTCTTTTACATGTAGCTGTCCAGTTTTCCCAGCACCACTTATTGAAGAGACTGTCTTTTCTCCATTGTATATCTTTGCCTCCTTTGTCATAGATTAGTTGACCATAGGTGCGTGGGTTAATCTCTGGGCTTTCTATCTTGTTCCATTGATCTATGTTTCTGTTTTTGTGCCAGTACCATATTGTCTTGATTACTGTAGCTTTGTAGTATAGTCTGAAGTCAGGGAGTCTGATTCCTCCAGCTCCATTTTTTTCCCTCAAGACTGCTTTGGCTATTCGGGGTCTTTTGTGTCTCCATACAAATTTTAAGATGATTTGTTCTAGCTCCGTAAAAAATGCCATTGGTAATTTGATAGGGATTGCATTGAATCTGTAGATTGCTTTGGGTAGTATACTCATTTTCACAATGTTGCTTCTTCCAATCCAAGAACATGGTATATCTCTTCATCTGTTGGTATCATCTTTAATTTCTTTCATCAGTGTCTTATAGTTTTCTGCATACAGGTCTTTTGTCTCCCTAGGTAGGTTTATTCCTAGGTATTTTATTCTTTTTGTTGCAATGGTAAATGGGAGTGTTTCCATAATTTCTCTTTCAGATTTTTCATCATTAGTGTATAGGAATGCAAGAGATTTCTGTGCATTAATTTTGTATCCTGCAACTTTACCATATTCATTAATTAGCTCTAGCAGTTTTCTGATGGCAGTTTTAGGATTCTCTATGTGTAGTATCATGTCATCCGCAAACAGTGACAGTTTTACTTCTTCTTTTCCAATTTGTATTCCTTTTATTTCTTTTTCTTCTCTGATTGCCGTGGCTAGGACTTCCAGAACTATGTTGAATAATAGTGGTGAGAGTGGACATCCTTGTCTCGTTCCTGATCTTAGAGGAAATGCTTTCAGTTTTTCACCATTGAGAATGATGTTTGCTGTGGGTTTGTCCTATATGGCCTTTATTATGTTGAGGTAGGTTCCCTCTATGCCCACTTTCTGGAGAGTTTTTATCATAAATGGGTGTTGAATTTTGTCAAAAGCTTTTTCTGCATCTATTGAGATGATTATATGGTTTTTCTTCTTCAATTTGTTAATATGGTGTATCACATTGATTGATTTGCGCATATTGAAGAATCCTTGCATCCCTGGGATAAATCCCACTTGATCGTGGTGTATGATCCTTTAAACGTGTTGTTGGATTCTGTTTGCTAGTATTTTGTTGAGGATTTTTGCATCTATATTCATCAGTGATATTGGTCTGTAATTTTCTTTTTTTGTAGTGTCTTTGTCTGGTTTTGGTATCAGGGTGATGGTGGCCTCATAGAATGAGTTTGGGAGTGTTCCTTCCTCTGCCATTTTTTGGAAGAGTTTGAGAAGGATGGGTGTTAGCTCTTCTCTAAATGTTTGATAGAATTCACCTGTGAAGCCATCTGGTCCTGGACTTTTGTTTGTTGGAAGATTTTTAATCACAGTTTCAATTTCATTACTTGTGATTGGTCTGTTCATATTTTCTGTTTCTTCCTGGTTCAGTCTTGGAAGGTTATACCTTTCTAAGAATTTGTCCATTTCTTCCAGGTTGTCCATTTTATTGGCATAAAGTTGCTTGTAGTAGTCTCTTAGGATGCTTTGTATTTCTGCGGTGTCTGTTGTAACTTCCCCTTTTTCATTTCTGATTTTATTGATTTGAGTCCTCTCCCTCTTTTTCTTGATGAGTCTGGCTAATGGCTTATCAATTTTGTTTATCTTCTCAAAGAACCAACTTTTAGTTTTATTGATCTTTGCTATTGTTTTCTTTGTTTCTATTTCATTTATTTCTGCTCTGATCTTTATGATTTCTTTCCTTCTGCTAACTTTGGGTTTTGTTTGTTCTTCTTTCTCTAGTTTCTTTAGGTGTAAGGTTAGATTGTTTACTTGAGATTTTTCTTGTTTCTTTAGGTAGGCTTGTATAGCTATAAACTTCCCTCTTAGAACTGCTTTTGCTGCATCCCATAGGTTTTGGGTCGTCGTGTTTTCATTGTCATTTGTCTCTAGGTATTTTTTTATTTCCTCTTTGATTTCTTCAGTGATCTCTTGGTTATTTAGTAACGTATTGTTTAGCCTCCATGTGTTTGTCTTTTTTACGTTTTTTCCCCTGTAATTCATTTCTAATCTCATAGCGTTGTGGTCAGAAAAGATGCTTGATATGATTTCAATTTTCTTAAATTTACTGAGGCTTGATTTGTGACCCAAGATGTGATCTATCCTGGAGAATGTTCCGTGCACACTTGAGAAGAACGTGTAATCTGCTGTTTTTGGATGGAGTGTCCTATATATATCAATTAAATCTATCTGGTCTATTGTGTCATTTAAAGCTTGTGTTTCCTTATTTATTTTCATTTTGGATGATCTGTCCATTGGTGTAAGTGAGGTGTTAAAGTCCCCCACTATTATTGTGTTACTGTCGATTTCCTCTTTTATAGCTGTTAGCAGTTGCCTTATGTATTGAGGTGCTCCTATGTTGGGTGCATATATATTTATAATTGTTATATCTTCTTCTTGGATTGATCCCTGGATCGTTATGTAGTGTCCTCCCTTGTCTCTTGTAACATTCTTTATTTTAAAGTCTATTTTATCTGATATGAGTATAGCTACTCCAGCTTTCTTTTGATTTCCATTTGCATGGAATATCTTTTTCCATCCCCTCACTTTCAGTCTGTATGTGTCCCTAGGTCTAAAGTGGGTCTCTTGTAGACAGCATATATATGGGTCTTGTTTTTGTATCCATTCAGCCAATCTATGTCTTTTGGTTGGGGCATTTAATCCATTCACGTTTAAGGTAATTATCGATATGTATGTTCCTATGACCATTTTCTTAATTGTTTTGGGTTTGTTTTTGTAGGTCCTTTTCTTCTCTTGTGTTTCCCACTTAGAGAAGTTCCTTTAGCATTTGTTGTAGAGCTGGTTTGGTGGTGCTGAATTCTCTTAGCTTTTGCTTGTCTGTAAAGCTTTTGATTTCTCCATCAAATCTAAATGAGATCCTTGCCGGGTAGAGTAATCTTGGTTGTAGGTTCTTCCCTTTCATCACTTTAAGTATATCATGCCACTCCCTTCTGGCTTGCAGAGTTTCTGCTGAGAAATCAGCTGTTAACCTTATGGGAGTTCCCTTGTATGTTATTTGTCGTTTTTCCCTTGCTGCTTTCAATAATTTTTCTTTGTCTTTTATTTTTGCCACTTTGATTACTATGTGTCTCGGCGTGTTTCTCCTTGGGTTTATTCTGTATGGGACTCTCTGCGCTTCCTGGACTTGGGTGGCTATTTCCTTTCCCATGTTAGGGAAGTTTTCGACTATAATCTCTTCAAATATTTTCTCTGGTCCTTTCTCTCTCTCTTCTCCTTCTGGGACCCCTATAATGCGAATGTTGTTGCGTTTCATGTTGTCCCAGAGGTCTCTTAGGCTCTCTTCATTTCTTTTCTTTCTTTTTTCTTTAGTCTGTTCCGCAGCAGTGAATTCCACCATTCTGTCTTCCAGGTCACTTATCCGTTCTTCTGCCTCAGTTATTCTGCTATTGATTCCTTCTAGTGTAGTTTTCATTTCAGTTATTGTATTGGTCATCTCTGTTTGTTTGTTCTTTAATTCTTCTAGGTCTTTGTTAATCATTTCTTGCATCTTCTCAATCTTTGCCTCCATTCTTATTCCGAGGTCCTGGATCATCTTCACTATCATTATTCTGAATTCTTTGTCTGGAAGGTTGCCTATCTCCACTTCATTTAGTTGTTTTTCTGGGGTTTTTTCTTGTTCCTTCATCTGGTACATAGCCCTCTGCCTTTTCATCTTCTCTATCTTTCTGTAACTGTGGTTTTTGGTCCACAGGCTGCAGGATTGTAGTTTTTCTTGCTTCTGCTGTCTGTCCTCTGGTGGTTGAGGCTATCTAAGAGGCTCGATGGGAGGCTCTGGTGGTGGGTAGAGCTGACTGTTGTGGCGGTCAGAGCTCAGTAAAACCTTAATCCACTTGACTGTTGATGGGTGGGGCTGGGTTCCCTCCCTGTTGCTGTGGCGGTCAGAGCTCAGTAAAACCTTAATCCACTTGACTGTTGATGGGTGGGGCTGGGTTCCCTCCCTGTTGGTTGTTTTGCCTGAGGCAACCCAACACTGGAGCCTACCCGTGCTCTTTGGTGGGGTTAATGGCAGACTCTGGGAGGGCTCACGTCAAGGAGAACTTCCCAGAACCTCTGCTGCCAGTGTCCTTATCCCCACGGTGAAACAGAGCCACCACCCGCCTCTGCAGGAGACCCCCCAACACCAGCAGGTAGGTCTGGTTCAGTCTCCCCCAGGGTCACTGCTCCTTCCCCTGGGTCCCGATGCACACATTACTTTGTGTGTGTCCTCCAAGAGTGGGGTCTCTGTTTCCCCCAGTCCTGTCAAAGTCCTGCAATCAATTCCCACTAGGCTTCAAAGTCTGATTCTCTAGGAATTCCTCCTCCCGTTGCCAGACCCCCAGGTTGGGAAGCCTGACGTGGGGCTCAGAACCTTCACTCCAGTGGGTGGACTTCTGTGGTATAAGTGTTCTCCAGTCTGTGAGTCACCCACCCAGCAGTTATGGGATTTGATTTTACTCTGATTGCGCCCCTCCTACCGTCTCACTGTGGCTTCTCCTCTGTCCTTGGACGTGGGGTATCCTCCTTGGTGAAGTCCAGGGTCATCCTGTCAATGATTGTCCAGCAGCCAGTTGTGATTCTGGTGCTCTCGCAAGAGGGAGTGAGAGCACGTCCTTCTACTCCGCCATCTTGGTTAATCCTCTCTATTTATATATTTTTAATTAAAAAAAAATTTTAAACATCTTTATTGGAGTATAATTGCTTTACAGTGGTGTGTTAGTTTCTGCTGTATAACAAAGTGAATCAACTATACGTATACATATATCCCCATATCCCCTCCCTCTTGCATCTTCCTCCCACCGTCCCTATTCCACCTTTGTGATCTAGGTGGTCACAAAGCATGGAGCTGATCTCCCTGTGCTATGCAGCTGCTTCCCATTAGCTATCTATTTTACATTTGGTAGTGTATATATGTCCATGCCACTTTCTCACTTCGTCCCAGCTTACCCTTCCCCCTCCCTGTGTCCTCAAGTCCATTATCTACATCTGCGTCTTTATTCCTGTCCTGCCCCTAGGTTCTTCAGAACAATTTTTTTTTTTAATTCCATATATATGTGTTAGTGTACGGTATTTGTTTTTCTCTTTCTGACTTACTTCACTCTGTACGACAGACTCTAGGTCTATCCACCTCACTACAAGTAACTCAGTTTCGTTTCTTTTTATGCCTGAGTAATATTCCGTTGTATATGTGCCACATCTTTATCCATTCTTCTGTCGATGGACACTTAGGTTGCTTCCATGTCCTGGCTATTGTAAATGGTGCTGCAATGAACATTGTGGTACATGTGTCTTTTTGAATTATGGTTTTCTCAGGGTATATGCCCAGTAGTGGGATTGCTGGGTCATATGATAGTTCTATTTTTAGTTTTTTAAGGAACCTCCATACTGTTCTCCATAGTGGCTGTATCAATTTACATCCCCACCAACCGTGCAAGAGAGTTCCCTTTTCTCCACACCCTCTCCAGCATTTATTGTTTGTAGATTTTTTGATGATGGCCATTGTGACCAGTGTGAGGTGATACCTCATAGTGGTTTTGATTTGCATTTCTCTAATGATTAGTGATGTTGAGCATCCTTTCATGTGTTTGCTGGCCATCTGTATATCCTCTTTGGAGAAATGTCTATTTAGGTCTTCTGCCCATTTTTGGATTGGCTTGTTTGTTTTTTTGATATTGAGCTGCATGAGCTGCTTGTATATTTTGGAGATTAATCCTTTGTCAGTTGCTTCATTTGCTAATATTTTCTCCATTCTGAGGGTTGTCTTTTTGTCTTGTTTATGGTTTCCTTTGCTGTGCAAAAGCTTTTAAGTTTCATTAGGTCCCATTTGTTTATTTTTGTTTTTATTTCCATTTCTCTAGGAGGTGGGTCAAAAAGGATCTTGCTGTGATTTATGTCATAGAGTGTTCTGCCTATGTTTTTCTCTGAGAGTTTTATAGTGCCTGGCCTTACATTTAGGTCTTTAATCCATTTTGAGTTTATTTTTGTGTATGGTGTTAGGAAGTGTTCTAATTTCATTCTTTTACATGTGGTTGTCCAGTTTTCCCAGCACCACTTATTGAAGAGGCTATCTTTTCTCCATTGTATATTCTTGCCTCCTTTATCAAAGATAAGGTGACCATACGTGCATGTGTTTATCTCTGCCTCGTTTTTTGGATGGGCTCCTCATTACCTTCCTGTCTTGAGTTAAAAACTGTAACAATCTAATCAATATCAATGGAAGCTGATTAGAAGTATTCAAAATTACCAGGATAATTTGAAATATAGATTCAAATTTTCTGATGTTAGTAATACTCTTTCTTTAAAGGTTGGTTGTCCTTCAGGTATTGGCTAATGATGGTAGAACATGGAAACATAATTTATACATAAATAAATATACATATGTTAGAGGTGGGTGCCAAAATTATTTTGTTATCGACAAACATCAAAGAGGCTTGGAGACCACAGCTGTAGGCACTAAGGAGCCAGTAGAAGTTGTTCAAGTAGGGATGACTTTTTGCTCTTTGTTTTATTAATTTTGGAAAACTCCCCCTGGCAGCAGTGTGGAGAGATGGGGGTAGAGACACTTGTAGGGGGCTGTTGGCTGAAGTCCAGGTGGGAGGAAGAAACCAGGAGAGCAGAGAGAAAGTTTACACATGGTTGGGTTTGATGACTAAGTAGATTTGGAGAACAAGGCAGGGGGAGGATGCAGGGAGAGTCTCAGTTCTCTGAGCGACTGGGCAAATAGTGGTACCATTTACCAAGGGGGTGAACAATTGGGAGGGGTAGGTTTGGGGAGAAAGATAAAGAGTCTGAATCTGAACAGGTTGAGTCAGACATGCCAATGAGAACCCTGGCTGGAGCTGTCCCACTTGGTCATGCTTCTGGAGGTCTGGGGGCTGCAGACACCCCTTCCCCAGGCACGGCCCCGAGTGAGTGATGGTGAGGGTAGTGGCTGAAGGACATGAAATGGGTCAATCGGGCAGTAATGGTGACTTCTGTCCAGTCTTCCTGATTTTAGCCTGGCCCCTTGGCTCCATGTCCCAGGGATCAGACCCAGACCACTCCCATATTTCACTTCTGGGAACCACTCAAAGTGTAGGTACCCTTGTCTTCTTCCTCCTCCAAGCCATCTTGGATGGTGACCAGGCTCCTAGCCACGGTACTCCAGGCCAAAGTCATTGGGAAAGGCTGGTTAGGCCGGGTGTGTCCTTGCTGTCATCTTCTGGTGCTAAGATAAGCAAAGTAAAATGCAGGGAAGGAGCTGGGTGGGGTGGGATGGAGTGTGGGTACCCTGCAGCTGCCAAGGTAGGACAGGTGTGGGACCACTGAGAAGGGCTCCACTGGGGGTCATGCTTTAGAACAGATGTATTTCATTCTCTCCTGGTCTGGTCAATTGGGATATCTGGGCTTTCCCAGTTCAGCATACTTGACAAAGATTCCGCCTAGGGCTCAACGTGGAGAAGGTTACCAGTTTTATCAGTGATGACTCTGGGGATGAGCCCCTGGAACCACCAGTCTGAACCTCTGGCAGGACCTTGGGGTCTGTGTATATGGGGGTGGGGTGGGTGTGTGGTCAGTGGAAAGTTGGTGCCTATCTTATCTCCCACTTCAGTGTTGTTCTTTGGAAGGGAAAAGAAGAGAGCTATAGATAGGCAGAAAGACTGAGTAATTAAGAATAGAGTAGATTTAGAAATAAAAACAGAAAGATGGAGCTGAGAGAGAGACAGGAGAGACAGAAATCAGGAAGGAGAGCAGAAAGATATATAGAAAAATACCGACTAGAAGAACAGAAAAAAGAGTGGAATTAAGACAGAGGGAAGACAGAAAGTGAGGGAGATGGGCAGGGAAACAGATGGAGGCTGAAGAAGTGGCAGAAACTCAGAGACACGGAGGAGAGAGAGGGCATGTGGAGGGAGGGATGGAGAGAGGCCTGCTTGGATGAAGCCCTTGCCCTCCTCCTTCCTTTCTTCCCTCCCCATCTGCCTGGTTCTCAATCACAAAATCAAAAGAGTCAGAGCCCCAGTGAACGGCCTGTTTCCATTCCTGACACCCAGCTGGGCTGCGGGAAGAGGTCAGGGGCTGCGGGAAGAGGTCAGAGGCTGCTGTCACCTTTGCTTCTGCTGGGAAGGGGCCCTCCAGCAGTGTCTGGAGAGGAGCCAGGCTGACCTGGGGTCCTGGCCCCTGTGAACTGAAGAAGATGCCTGCTTTGATGTCTTAGCTCTGGGTGGTTCCCCAGACTTCTGCTTTTCTTTGTGATGGAACAGAATTAGAAGTCTGTGTGGTGGAATTGTTCAGAGGGGGAGACTGAGTTGTAATGAACTTGGACCCAGGTGGTGCATGGGGTGGGAGCGCTTGGTGACAGTCACACCCCATGCGAGGTGACCGGCATTGTTACTTGTACACCAACAGCCAGGCTGTGGGCTGTGAAGGCGGGAAGCCCCTGAACGGTGAGGGCTGCTATTGTGAAGTCAACTCATAATGGGAAGAGAAACGCCATCTTGGAGGCCCAGGGAACAGAGGTGACTCTGGCTTAGTCAGTGACACTCACACGTCTAAAGAAAGAAAGTATCCACAAAAGGGGGATCCCGGGGTACAGAGGATCCAAACCAGCCCAGATCAGAGGATGGGGCCTGGGAGTGGTGGGCACTAGCAGGTTCTGCTTACCTCTTAGCCTCTGTGGAAGCTACTGGTGTTTGCGGGCCCTCCCCAGAGTGCAGTGAAATTCCCCACACCCTCCCACTTCCCTTGATCTGATTATGTGTTCATCTGATAGTTACTGATTCAGCATCCCTGGGACATTGATGCCAGGAAGAAGATAACCCAGGGTGTGGGGTCTCACCACACTAGTCCCTGGAATAATTTGCTAATTAAAAAAAAAATCATTCATTGGCATAATAGTAGCAAGAAATGCCACTTAGTGAGTGAGCACTTATCAGGCTCTGCTGAATGCTTTATGTGGCTGTGTCATCCTATGCTGACAATAATCGTGTGAGGTGGGCATTATCTCCAACATTTTACAGGTGGGAAATCAGGCCCAGATCTGAGGTTTGCAGCCGGCTCCCAGAGACCAAAGTCTGGTCTCTTGACCTCTCCCTTCTTGGAGGAGCTGGGGATGAGGGTGATGCGGACTCAGAGCCCAGGCCCTCTTCAGCCCCTTAGTCATCCGCACTGAATGGGGGCAGGGTGAGTCTGTCACGGAGATGGTGATGCAAGCAGTCCCATCTCTGGACAAGCAGATATTAGAACAAGAGACTCAGCAGACTCACCTGGGACCCAAAGGGTGCATAGGATCCTATGCTTGGAAGGGAAAGGAGGCCAAGGACAGTCTCTCAGGGGAGCAAGGCAGCCACCTCTGGGTCTCCACCACGAATGCTTCCCAGGACTGCCTGCGCCCCCCGTCTACCCTCCTCTGCCAGCCAAGGACAGCAGATTGGTTATAGCATTGGCTGCAGCAAAACAGAGCTGCAGCAAAAGGCTGACTCACGCCTTCCAGAGCCAGAAGATCTTATCTGAGTATTTCCCAGCTCCTTCGTCAGCACTAGGAATTCATCGCAAGAGGGCTGTTGCGGCTGGAGGTGGTGAGCCAGGGTGTTTACACTCAGGAATGGCAAAGGCTGGAACTCCCACTGGTGAAGGAGGCCCTCAGCGTCCCTGCGCATCCCTGATGACCAGGGCGGAAGTGAGATGAGTTGTCTGGGCTCTGGGTGGAGGCTCCAGGCAGGCTTCCCGGGGAGGAGGCGTGAGTGTGGGTGAGATTTGGGAGAGCCCCTGGAGCGTGGGAACTGGGTCAGTGGCTGGGGGCCCTGGCTGCCTCCCAGCCGGCCCCTCCTTCTTGTCCCGCACAGGTGGGTGCAGGTTTGTCTGCCAGGGCAGTGCGTCCTCCGCCTCTCCCGACAGGCTCCAGAGCTCAGGGTGAGGAGATAAAATGCTAAGCAAATTCTTCTTGACCCACTGCCTGCAGGTTCTCAGCTTGGTTTGGCTCAACAAGTATTCTGCTGCCATCTTCCCTGTCACAGGAGGGGTGGGAGGTCGCGATCCCCAGCAGGGCCCCGCTGCTCTGGGTGGGACCGCAGTTCTATTTGAGCTTACCCACAAGGGGTTGAGAACCTCGCCCTGTGCCCCAGATCTGGGCACTCCTAACGATGCTCCAAGGCTTCTTCTGGGCCCAGAGTGAGGCAGAGTCGGGGTTGGGGGTGGGGAGCCCAGAATGTTTTCCCAGGGGAAGCAGCAAAGGAATGGAGACGGAGTCACATCAAGAGGGCCCACCGAGGCCAGGGGATCCTGAGGGCCCCAGTGCACTCCAAAGCCTCAGGGAGGCTTCTTGGCAATGGAGCTCCCATGACATATTTTTGTATTTTTAACAACGGAGGCAAACTTCCTTTCACACGTTTTCTCATTTACACCTTAAGGCACCCAGGAGGTGGGCCTTATAAGGCTGCTCATTGTTTCAAACCGGGAAGGTGATCCCTTAGTAAGTGGCTGAGCCTGGACCCCAACGGGTCTGAGTATTCCACGCTGGGGGTGTTTCCCTTCCTCCAGCACATTTGATAGAAAACAGCACTCCCCTCCCCAGACCGAGGCCCACCGTGCACGTGTCCCAGGCTTCTTCACCGGTGACAGGGCTTCACATTCGTGTCCTCACCTCCTCAGTCCTCACATCATCTCTGGGTGACGGGATGACATTTACTTTGAAAGAGTCCCAGGGCCCTCTCAGGTTCTCACACCTTTACAGGATGGCTGGGGTCTCCCAGAGGTTTCAGTGCCCCACCCCGTGAACTGGGCAGAGGCTGAGCCCAGAACCACCAACCTGGGATGGACATCGCCATGGAAGAGCTGCGAGGGCCCCGCCCCTCTAGATAAGGTTCCTGCCCTGTGAGAGGAGCAGGTGGAGGCCTGGGCCTGGAGAGAGGCCTCACCCCAGCTATGCCAGGGGCTCTGATGACATTTCTGCTCAACTTGTGACTTGCCCTATTTGTCCTATCTTGACCTCTCTCCTGGTTCCCTTTAGTTACCAGCAAAACCTCAGAAGCACAGTGCTCTATTTTAGGGACAGGAAAGTGGGGGAGATGCTCTGAACCTGCTACCGCCTCCTTGGCAGGACCCCTCCCCCCATTTCCTCCCCAGGTCCTCAAAGTTGAGGTCATGGTCTAATAATTCCAGAGAAGTCTGGCCTGGAGGCAGGACACACTCAGCAACCCAGGCTTCGAGTGATGGGTGGACCCAGTCGGGGGCTCCACCAGCTCTCGACTCCCCTACTTGTTTCTGAATTTTCTCGTGTTCTTACAAGTGGGTTTCTGGTTTGGTCCCTATTCCAAGCCCTTGTTCCAGGATTCTGCCCTCAGGCTGCCCTGATCCCTGGCACTTGCCTCTCACCCACCTGTTGGGCATGCCATCCTGAGGTCCATCATCCCTCCTTGTACCCAGGCCATGGCTGCCTGCTGGACCCCTGCCCACAGCTGCTCCACCTGCCCAGGACCCCCTCCTTGGGTCCATTTCCAGCTCCGGTCCCTTCCCCACAAGCCTGGCCCTGGGGTGAATACTGAACCTGAGACTGGGTGGGGAGGAGAGAAACCTCAAAGGAAGGAGGGGTGGACCCAGGAAGGGGGGACAGCGGACCACCCAAGGGCTGCAGGGGGACTTAGCAGCCAAAGCGAGCCCAGGAGGGGGCCCCTCTGCTTCAGGGACACTGCCCTCCTGGCCTCCAACATAACAGCCTCTGTAACAGGGTGGCTGGCCTAGGGAGTGGGTGCCTGAGATATTTTTTTAAAACAATTATGAAACGTGTTTTAATTCGGGAGGACTAACTCCCAGCTAGGTCACAGGGTCAATAGAGTTTAATCCCCTGCCTGTGGTTACCCTACTCTTGTGGCCAGGTATCAAATTATAGGCTTAGATCAACTGAAGATGGAAATGTAATGATTTATTTTTAAGCCGTTCAGGTTTAATTCCACAAAAATTGTACCACAAAGCAGGTATTATTGGGATTACTCGAGAAAAGGAAAATAGGGGTGATTTTGGATCTGATAAATATTTGACTCACGTTCCACAGGTGGACCCCTTCCATTGGGCCATTGGTTACCATGCATATGGCTTCCACCCTGACCTACTGTAGGCCTTGCCTTTGAGATGCGGATGATGCAGGACTCTGTGCATGGGGGCAAGTACAAGTCAGGTGTGAGCCTTTGGCCATGCTGAATGCTCATTACCTTTTCCTGTGTTATTACTAATCATCTTAGTGATAGCATCCCCTCAGACTGCTGGGAGGGAAGGAGGTGGGGAGAGGTTGGTGCCAATCGGATCTAGTACAGTGTGTGTGTGCGCGTGCACCACACCTGGCCAGCAAAACACCAACCCTGGAGTGAGCCAACAACCACCTGCATCCTTCCTGCACCTGGGATGCTGAAAAAAGCTCCTTCAGGCTCCCGGATGTGACCACAGCAACGGCATTGGCTCCAACTCCCAGCTGAGCTCTCCCCACCCCGTGGCCACCTCTCTGTGCGTCCATGGTCAGCTCTCTCCCCGCGGTGGCTCTCCTCAAGTTCCCCATCGTGCTGCCCTCCAATACTCTCAACAAACATCCTGACTTCCTATAGCACAGAGAAGTAGAGAGCCTCAGACAGGAACCCTTCAGCTTCCTGCCTCTCCTTACTCCTTCCACCACCACAAACGCATCTCTATCCAAACCCTCCCTGCTTTCCCTTCAGCTGCAATGGAAGAATGTTCTTCATGTCCTCACAGCCTTCTGAACTCCTCTCTCTCCTCCTGAAGAAAGTGAGCATCAGTTAGCAGCTCCTTCTGTGTCTTCGCCGTCTCCCTTTCGACAACGCGCACCTCTGTCCAAGTCTCCCTTCTTGCAAACGCATCTCCCCTGACTCGACATCCTGCTCTATAGCTCCGCTGCCAGGTCGCTTTCCCTCCCCACACTGCTCAGCTTGGGGAGAATGGCCAACTCCTGTCACCTTCACTTCTCATGGACGTGCGGCCTTTCTCTTCTGCCCCCTTCTCCACCTGCATTCACTCCACTGCCCACGGTGGCCTGGCCCCTGCCCGCCTCGTTCCACCAGAACTGCTTTTGCCGAGGTCCCCAATGACCTGTGTGTTGTGACCTCTGGCGATGGTGTGCGATGATCTGCACAGTCTCCTCCCTCGACTGCCCTCCTGCTGGCTGGACCTTCCCTGTCTCCTCGGCCTTGTGTGTCAGCATCCCTCAGGGCTCCCTCTGTGACCCACTCTTTTTCTTGCTTATATTCTCTCCCTGGGGATTTCATCCACTTCCAAGGTTGCTCCTATCACCTGGGTGCTGATAGCTCCCAAATTAAGCTTTCTAGTCCAGAGAACTCTCTTAAGCAATAAATCTCTATCTCCATTGCCCAGTGGGCATCTGCTCTGGAGGGTCTGAGAGTACCTGGAACCCAACCGGGCCAAACAGAATTGCCTTCTCCTATGTCCTCATTTTGCTCAGTGGCCACTGCCATCCACCCTGTTGCCTACAGCAACATCCTAAGAGTCGTCAGGCTGCCCCCTCTTCCTAGTTCACTGCACCCAGTTGATCACCAAATGCTGCTGACCCTCCCTCCTCAGTATCACCTCCCCGTCTCCCCATTGCCCCTGCCCTCGACCAGGCTCTGTTGTCTCTCTCTGGGATGACACGGCTGCCTAAAGGGCTCCTTGGAGAATACCTCCCCACACGGTGGCTGCAGTGACCCTTCTAAGGAGCCAGCATCATCATGCCTCTCCTTGATGGAGCAGCAAGGCCCCCACGACCTGCCCTCGGCCACCACTTGACACTCAAAGCCTCTGACTGGCTACACTGAACCCTGAGTGCCCCACGGTCCCTCCTGCCTCTCAGCCCTCAGCTTAGAGCAGCTTCTTCCTTCATCACGTCCCCTGCTTGGCCCCTGACTACTAGGTCTTTCTTTACAACTCAGTGCAGATGGCACCTCGTCCAGGAACGTGTCTTGGACACCACCCAAAATCAGGGCTCTGTGCTGGGCCCCGGTGCTCTCAGAGCCTCCATGCTCACGTCCCAAAGCACTTACTCCCAGGAATAATCACTAGTAATACTTCAACTCCTCTGTCTTCCCCACCAGAGGTCTAGGGCTGTATCTCTTATTCCCATGTGCTCAGACTGTTTGTCAAAACAATGGTACATGAATATTGAATAATCAAAGAGGGCTTCCTGGAAGAGGCAATTATTAAGTAGTATTTTGTAGGCAGACAGGAAATGGTGTGAAAAGGAGGCTGTGAATGAACTGTATAGAGCAGGAGTGTCTAACTCAGATCCTTCAGGAGCTAAGAGACACTGGGAGGAATGACGACAGATGGTCCCCGACTTACAATGGTTCGACTTACGATGTTTCAACTTTATGATCGTGCAAAAACGATACTCATTCAATAGAAACTTCGAATTGTGAATTTTGATCTTTTCCCGGCTAGCGATGGGCTGTACGACTATACTCTCTTGTGATGCTGGGCAGCAGTAGCTCCCACTCAGCCACGTGATCCTGAGGGTAAACAACCGGTACACTCACAACCTTTCTGTACCCAGACAACCGGTGTGGTTTTCACATTCAGTACAGTATTCGATATATTACATGAGATATTCAACACTTTATTTTAAACTAGGCTTTGTGTTAGATGATTCTGCCCAACTGTAGGCTAAAGAAAGTGTTCTGAGCACGTTTAAAGTAGGCTAGGCTAAGCTATGGTGTTTGGTAGGTTAGGTGTAGTAAATGCATTTTTTTAAGTAAATGCATTTTTGTCTTATGATATTTTCGATTTACGATGGGTTTAGTCAGGACGTAACTCCATTGTAAGTCAAGGAAGAACTGTACATATATTTAACAGAGGGCGGGGAGACACCAGCAGAAGGCATGCTCCGTCGAAAGGCATCACGTTCAAGTATGAATGCAACACTGCACAGGCTGAACAAAGCACAGTGGTTTGCTGTCCTTGATTCCAGGTGGCCGGGCTGGGGGTGGTGGCAGGACTGTGTGGTCCAGAGTGAGGAAGGCTGTTGGAATAGAGTAGCTGGTGAGCTCCTTCAGAAGCCAGGAAGTAGGGCCTGACTTTGCTATGCCGAGTCCTGCTGTGAGACTGGGTCTCACAGCTCATCCTGGCTCTGGCACACATCCCAGGTGTCTTGGAGGCCCTTGGAAGCCACAGGCAAGAGTGTCAGCCCAGAGACACAGGAAGCAGGATGGCCTCCCCTTTTCTTCTCTGAGACCTCCTGGACAGATGTGGAGATCACCATCACTCAGGGGAACTGGGTCCAGGGCGGGGTCTCTGGAACCACGGGTGAGATGAGTCCTCATAGCCCGTTACAGGCCAGGGAATTACAGAAATTGTAGGACTTGAGCCTCCACGTGAATAAGACCCTGGTGAACACATTGCTCTTGCGGGTGGAGGGTGTCAAGCATCTGTGCAGGTCGTCCAAGGATTTGGCCCCGCCTGCCGCCTCTAGTTCTTGGGGAAGGTGCTGGTGGCCATTCAGCCACGAGGGGGCGCGCAGGCTCCAGGAGTGGTTTCTCAGGGCTCAGCTTCCTGGAGGAGCGGAATAAGGTATCAGGAGGGGTGGCCAGAGGGTGAGAGCAGTGACTGCAGCTGGGATCTAGGACTGAACTTGACCTTTTAACATCACTCTGTCACTTTCATTGATTCATTTATTCAAGAAACATTTGCCCAGCACCTGGGAGGGGCCAGCTCTGAGCTGGTGGGGTCTGGGGACCCAAATCAGAGAAGCTCGCCTGGACCCTGGAGGAGCACACAGTCTGGGCAGGGAGGCGGACTCTCAAAGCTGACGTTTCCCCGGGACGGATTTGTGCTGTGACAGAGGGGCGTGCTGAGTGCAGTAGGGGCACCCAGGAGGGAGGGTTGATTTTGCTTGGGACTTGGCGGAAGGCTTCCTACCGTTGGTAGTATTTGCTGTGGGTCTGAGCAGTAGTGCAACAGGCTGAAAAGTTAGGGAAAATGCAGTCCTGGCTGGGGGATGTCCTGAGCCAAGACGTGGAGGCCTGTCCGAGTTGGCTAGACAGGTGGACATCCAGGGGGAGGAGGCTGGCTCGTGGAGGGCATTGGCTATCAAGCGGGGAGTGATGGGAGCTTATCTCTGAGGAGAGAAGAGTCCTATTTGGGAGCCAGAGCAGCCCCAGGTTTTGTGGGGGCCTGAAGTTTAAACAGTTTTGGAGGCTTTGTTAAAACAAGAATATAGGAATAAGTACCAAATTAGATAGAGGGGCTTGGAAGGGTCTGTGCAGGTAAGGGGCCTGACACCTAAGCTTACTAGCTTCTTGGAGAAACCTGGCGGCAAACTGCTTCTGCTCTCTCCCTCCTTTCTCCCTTCTGGGAAGCCCTGGGCCCCTGAGCAGCTAGTCAAGGCTGGATTCAGGAAACCAGAGTCTGGGGTCTCCTCTGGAGGAAGAGACGCAGAGCTGCTTTGCTGGGGGGAGGCGAGGTGAGTGGATGACTTTTCACATCGAGCCTATGCACATAGTGTCCCGAAATTTTTCCAAGGGGTGCCTTGAATCTGACCATGACTCCTGTTAATGCTTCAAGTAATACACAGGTGTAGAGGCTTTGCCCGTTGGCCAAATGCTTTCACCTGTGTCATTCTCACCCCATCCCCGGTGAGGCAGGTAAACTGTTCCCTCCACCGAGGCTCAGGATTGTGCCGAAGGACACCTGGCACGGCTGAACCACCGGCAAGTGGGAGTTCATACCCTGCTTCCCGCCGGTGCCCCTTGTTCACTAATATTTAAACCCAAGTTTGCACTATTGGGCCCCTGTACAGGGAACTGATTCACTGTAGAAGTGAAACCACAGATGACTTGGCTGGCTTTGGTAGTTTCCCCCACTTCCTGCATGGGCTCAGATGGTAAAGGCAGGCACACGTAGGGTGGAGCTGACAGGTTTTTTTTTTCCACCCCATCTATCTGCGCTGTGGTGAGAGAGGGTTCTCACTTTTACCCCCTTTCTGGGCTGTTGGGAGAGCTCACACCTGGGTAAAACCTCCATCTCAGGCTGTCACCCAGGCAATGGATCTCTGAGACTCAGCACTGATTTGCATGATCTTCTGAGGGATCTGAAGCCTGTGTTTAAGTCTCAGCCAGCACAGGGGGAGGAGAGAGGTGCCTCCTAATTCCAGCAACTTTAATCAAGCAGTACTGAGCATCTGCTTGTTAGACGCGGTGCTAGCACCAGCAGGATAGAGCTGAATCAGCCATGCCCCTGTCCCCACGGCTCACTTCAGCATCTACCTGTGCCAGGTATTGACCTCGGTGGGGAGACACGGAGATAGATGAGCAACTGTGCACCTGGGCAGGGGGAGCTCACAGTCTGATTCAGGGTCTCAGCAGAGAATGGTGAAAGGTATAACATAGTCTGTTCAAAACTGGGAAGGATACGTTCTCTACTTTTGTGCCCCAAGCTGGAGTGGGAGGCAGAACCTTGACGTCCACTGACTTTTCTTGGCACAGATGCGCCTGCTTCTACTTCCCTCATGTATCCCCACCAAAGTGGGTAGCAGAACCCACTCTCCTGCTTCCACAAATGGCAAGAATCAGAAATGGGAGAATGGAATGAGTCAAAGTATATTCCTGCTCCTGGAGAAGTCCTTTTGCAGGGATTTATAGGAAGTAGATGGGATGGGAATGGATTGGGGGAGGCCAGCAGAGCAATTTCCTCCAAACGGTGCACAAAGGATTGGGAGGCTCTGGTCTTGGGGTTGGTACACATTGGGGTGAAAAGAGGAAGAGAGAGATGGGAATCATCCAAGTATTCAGATATTTCTAGATGCTTCAAGGCCAGATCCAGAAAACCCCAAAGCCTTTGAACTTGTAACCATACAAAGCAGCCCTGGTTTATCCTATTTTCTGCAACCTGCATGAATCAGCCTGTGCTTATGACCAGGAAACAAGAGTGGGGAGGGCTGGAGGATTGGGTGAAAAGGAGGCCGTGAGGTGGAAGGCCCCCGGGGGTCCTTGGGATGAGTGCTCACACTGTGTGCATGTCAGCTGTCTCCTCTCCTCCCTCTCCTCCCCTCAAAGGTCTGGCAGAGATCAGCAAGAAGAGTCAAAATGTAAAAGCCAACTTGCCCTTGAACTTTCCCAGAAGCTACAGGAGCCTGGAGACAGCAAGAGTGGCTGATGGTGGGTGTGGCCGGCTAGGTGCCAGTGCCCCAGCTCACCTGGGCCGGGCATGACTTCTGGCCCATGTGAGCAGAGACCTGGCTTTGTCCGGACAGGGGCCTCAGCATGGGTTCCCCTGGCTGGCCCTGCAGCACCCCTTTCTTGCAGGCTTTGGAGCTTGGGAGCCTCTGGGGCCACCCCGTGCCTGAGACACTACTTGGGAGAAGGAAGATGCTCTGTGATTCCCCAAAGCCCTTTTCCTCTTATCTCACGTGAGCCTTGCAAAGATGCTATGAGGTGTATACCACTCATTAGCACTTCATTTCACAGAAGACAGACTGGAAGTTCAGAGTGGTCACCCACGATTGCACAGCTGGTGTGTGCTAGGGCTGGGGCTCCAGTGTAAGGTCTCTCTGAAGGCAAGCCCCGTGCTCCTTCCAGGACTCTTGACTTTATAAACCTCCCCATGCCTTCTCCTCCCAAGGAGCCTGGGCCCCTTGGAATCCTCCAGGCCCCGGAGACCCCACTATAGCGTGAGGTGGTTTGAACTCAGTGGCACAGGTCACCCCCCAACAAACTCCCCAGCCCTCCCCCCTCAGCATCTAGTTGGGGAGGTGCAGTTTACGTAGAGAAAGTGCTGACAGCAATTGAGGCAGGCATAGTTAGTGAGTAATGTAGATGTATATAGTAGCCACGTTTTTTGATCCTGCCTCCGGGCCACAAACAATTTTGAGCGTTCACGCTGCTATTTATGTACTTACAAATTGTATTTGTACTTATACTCTAGTGTATACGAACATTATAAAACACGCAGAAAAAAATATAAATTAAAAATAAGAAAGGGAAAAAACACGCAAGGGAAGTTGAGTGAAATAACACTTTTTTGAGTTAAAAAATGTATTTTTGGTTACAAAAGTGGTGTATTATGATTATTGACCAAACTGTTATGGTTTTTACTTGTTCTTTTTTGCAGCTCTTCAGCCTGAGCTGTAGGCATGAGGTTGTGGGTAAGAAGGAAATATGAGGGGCAAGTTCCCCCTCCCCTGTTCTGGCCCAGGGCCTGTGACATTTTATTCCTTTAGGACATGTTCTTTCCCAGAATGTGTCTCTTTCTCTTCTGAGATGGCCTGGTGTTTGGCTGTTACTCATATGTTTCATCCAGAGCAGTGTTTCCCCAACAACTTTATGACCTTTGCCTCATCCCCAAACACCTGTACCATTATTAATATTTTTCTTAAACCTGTGTCACCTTTTAAAATTAAATACCTCCTTTGACCTTGTCCTAAGCAATAAAGTCCACAAAATCCAGATTTGATGTGCTAATTCTCCTTCTGAAACACAGTAAAATAAATGCATAACTATTTAATTAAAAACGGCCCCAGGAACTACTATAATCATCTCCTGTATTACCAGCGGATGCACCCACACTCTGGGGAGTACTGATGTGGAGGGAGGGAGAGAGAGTCCTAGGCCACGTTCCATCTGACCCTGAAAGGTCACCTCCTAAGGGACCATTGACAGGCCTTGAAACACTCCGGGATGCTTTCTCTGTTCCACCCTTCCCAAGACACAGACCCTATCCAGTGAACCTTAGGCACTCAAACTGGTGCCCTGGGGTGAGGGTGGAGGGCCGCAGTGATTCCCAGCTCACAGTAGTCATTTGCTTAACCTGATGTAAAGGGATCTTTGCCTGGACTCCCCCGAGGTGAGTGACCACAGCTTATACTCCAGACTGGGGGAGGCTGAAATGTGTTATTTGCTTCTCCTGTTCATGGGTCCAGGCTCTTCCAGCAGAGGCCCACCTCTCCCAACCCTTGGTCTCTGGGTAGGAAAGTCTAAGGTCTGGGGTCCCCTGGCTGCAGATGTGCTACAAATGCCACCCCCTAGATGGCTTCTTGGCTTTACTGGGACACCACTGAGACTCCATTCAGGAAGAGCCAGGGGATGAGAGTTGAGTTTCTGGGTGTCATGTCAGGAAGGCCCTAGAATGCCAACCTCAGCAGCCCAATTCGCGGCCAGGGCTCAGTCTCTGTGTGTTCTCTCTGCCTCGGTCTCTTTCTCTCTGTTGTCAGACACCTATTGGATCATTTTTCCCCAGATCATCACGTTAGGAGTCGGGGCTGACTCTCAGCAGTCAATTTACTCCCAAGGCTCACTTATTAGAAACGAGGCTGACTTCTAGTTTTCTCATTGACTTTATCTTGTTCAGGGAAGTACTAAAACTAAGTATTCTTAGGACTGGTATCTACCAAGAAATCTAAAGTGTTTATTTATCTTAAACTCTTACTCAAAACAACACATTTCCAAACCTAAGCATCTTTGTGTCTAACCTTAAGTATATTTGATGTGACTTTCACCTTCTTCCTCTTCAATGTGAGATAACCGGAACTATTTTCTTTGGGAAACTCCCTATACTGACTCTCCTATGATAGACCTTTACAGACCCACCCCTCTGATCTTTTTTGTTTTTTGAATTTTATTTTATTTATTTTTTGTACAGCAGGTTCTTATTAGTTATCTATTTTATACATATCAGTGTATATATGTCAATCCCAATCTCCCAATTCATCCCACACCCCCACCCCCACCACTTTCCCCTCTTGGTGTCCATACGTTTGTTCTCTACATCTGTGTCTCTATTTCTGCCCTGCAAACCGGTTCATCTGTACCATTTTTCTAGGGTCCACGTATACGTATTAATATACGATATTTGTTTTTCTCTTTCTGACTTACTTCACTCTGTATGAGAGTCTCTAGATCCAAGTACATCTCTACAAATGGCCCAATTTCATTCCTTTTTATGGCTGAGTAATATTCCATTGTATATATGTACCACATCTTCTTTATCCATTCATCTGTCAATGGGCATTTAGGTTGCTTCCATGACCTGGCTATTGTAAATAGTGCTGCAATGAACATTGGGGTGCATGTGTCTTTTTGAATTATGGATTTCTCAGGGTATATGCCCAGTAGTGGGATTGCTGTGTCATATGGTAATTCTATTTTTATTTTTTTAAGGAACCTCCATACTGTTCTCCCTAGTGGCTGTATCAATTTACATTCCCACCAACAGTGCAAGAGGGTTCCCTTTTCTCCACACCCTCTCCAGCATTTGTTGTTTGTAGATTTTCTGATGATGCCCATTCTAACTGGTGTGAGGTGATACCTCCTTGTAGTTTTGATTTGCATTTCTCTAATAATTGGTGATGTTGAGCAGCTTTTCATGTGCTTCTTGGCCACCTGTATGTCTTCTTTGGAGAAATGTCTAGGTCTTCTGCCCATATTTTGATTGCACCCCTTTGATCTTTAAACCCAAATGGTGGCAGCCTGTCTGCAAGAGAATCCCCTGGGGGAGCTTATTGAAAATTACAGATTCCCTAAAATATGGCACAAATAAACCTATCTACAAAACAGAAACAGACTCATAGACATAGAGAACAGACTTGTGGTTGCCAAGGGGGCTGGGGGAAGGAGGGGGATGGGGGAAGGAGAGGGATGGACTGGGAGTTTAGGGTTGGTAGATGCAAACTGTTACATTTAGAGTGGATAAACAACAATCTCCTAATGTGTAGCACAGGGAACTGTAATGAATATCCTGTGATAAACCATAATGGAAAAGAATATAAGAAAAGAATGTCTGTATGTGTATAACTGAGTCACTTTGCTGTACAGCAGAGACTGGCACAGCATTGTAAATCAACTACACTTCAATTAAAAAAAATTTAGAAAAAGATCAAACTCAAAAAAAAGAAAAAAAAAGAAAATTACAGATTCCTGGGCTCCCCGTCTGCAGAGTTGGATTGGACAGGTCTGGAGTAGCTCCATTCTTTGAAAGATCCTTAGGGGACTCTGAAGCATTTGGGAACACCTGCTCTACACCTGCCCTGACTTGTCTAAATCATGGGAGGAACTTGGCTCCGTCTCAAGCTGAGGTCCAGGATGCACAGGGATGTGTTGAGGTCCAGGGCTGTGTAGGCAGAGAACCACCTGACATTAGATTGCATTTCTGCATAGGCATGAACCAGCACTTAGAATTTCTTGAGGCCTCCCCCTGGTTCTTCATAAACCTACCATTGGTATCAAAGGTGATGCTTATCTTCCTGTGTGCTTGAAGGGAGACCACATATCTATCTAATTTAAAAGCGGTATCTGATCATGTGACATCACTTAAAGAGAAAGGGGCCCAACACTCAGCCCCATTTTATGTCATGGGAGATTGTGATCTCTCAGGAAACCATTTCTGCCCACCCTCATTCTTGCGTTAGCATTCAAAAGTAGACTTTTGAGCAATTTCAGTAGGTGGAGATCTGTGTGGGGTCACGTGGCTTGGTGCCTAGCTGATTTCTGTCCTGATGGTCAGAGACAGTAGTTAGACCGATGCAAAGCTGCCAACACTCTAATGCTGTTCTAAAAAATTTCATCTTCAGAGAATGAAAGTAATTTATGGAATGTCTGCTATGTGTCAGGAACCATACCACACCCCTCTTTGCACACACATCTCACTTTTTCTTCACAATAACTGTGCAAAGTTAATATTTTTATCTCCATTTTGACAAAGGTGAGGATTAAAACTTGATCTTGCCCAAAGTAACAATATTTCACCCTCCAGATGGCTCGACTTCAAGTCTCATTCCATGATCTCATACCACTGAAGCCAGTTTTCTGGTGTCCAAGAGTTAGGAAGATCTGCCTGAAATCCTCTATCAGCTCATTCATGAAATTGGATTGAAAGAAAGGGAAAAGTGAGGTTAAAATTTGGGTGGAGGAGGACAGTAAGCAAACCAATATGTCTAGTTTTTTTTTTTTAATTGAGAATTTACTTTTTAGAGAAGTTTTACGTTCACAGCAAAGTTGAAGGGAAGGTACAGAAATTTCCCATATATCCCCTGACCCCCACACATGCAAAGCCTTTCTCATTTTATCAACATCACTCACCAGAGGGGGACATTTATTATAACTGATGAACTTATGTTGACACATCAATATCACCCAAGGTCCATAGTGTACATTAGGGCTCACTTTGGGTGGTGTACATTCTATGGTTTTCAACAGATGTATAATGACATGTATCCAATAGTATGATATCATACAGCATATTTTCACTGCCCTAAAAATGCTCTGTGTTTCACCTATTCATTCCTTCCCAACTCCTGTGTCTGGTTTTAAAAAAAGAGGTACTTGTTCTTTTATTGTTACTATGGGATTGGTTAGTTTTCTTCAGTAATATTTTTATTACACAAATATTCCTGTTGCAAAAAGTTAAAATGGTATGAAATTTATGATATCTGTTCTTGACTTACAAAAATGGCAATTTTATATGGTTCAATCTAATACTAAGGTAAAACTGGAAAGTCTTTTTTTACTCCTATCACTACCTCATTTACAATTTGGGACACACAGTCGATTTTAGAACATTTTCATCACCTCCCCCCAGAAAAACCCTTTAGCTGTAAACCCCCTTCCCTTCTACCTCCTACCCCAAAGCAAACAATAAACTACTTTCTGTTTCTATAGATTTTCCTATTCAAGACTTTCATATGAATGGAATCAAATAATATGAGGACTTTTGTGACTGGCTTCTTTCACTTAGCATAATGTTTTCGTGGTTCATCCAAGTTGTAGCATGTATCGTACTTTATTCTTTTTTATGGCCAAATAACATTCCATTGTATGGATATACCACATTTTGTTTATCCATTTGTCTGTTGATTGATGTTTGGGTTTTTCTACTTTTCAGCTAGTATGAGTGACGCTGCTAGAAACATTCATGTATGAGTTTTTGCGTGGGTTAATGTTTTCATTTCTTTTGGGTGTATATCTAGGAGTGGAATTGCTGGATCATGTGGTAACACAATGTTTGAGGAACTGCCAGATATTTTCCAAAGCAGCTGCACCATTTTACATTCCCACCAGCACTATATGAGGGTTCTGATTTCTCTATATTCTCATCAACACTTAATATCTGACTTTTGGAATCCAGCCATCCTAGTGGATTTGAAGTGGTATCTCATTGTGGTTTTGGTTTGCATTTCCCTAATGACTAATGATGTTGAGAGTATCTTTTCATGTGCTTATTGGCCATGTATATGTCTTCCTTATAGAAATATCTATTCAAAAGACGCAGACGTAGAGAATGGACTTGAGGACGTGGGGAGGGGGAAGGGTAAGCTGGGATGAAGTGAGAGAGTGGCATGGACATATATACACTACCAAATGTAAAATAGATAGCTGGTGGGAAGCAGCCGCATAGCACAGGGAGATCAGCTCCGTGCTTTGTGACGACCTAGAGGAGTGGGATAGGGAGGGTGGGAGGGAGATGCAAGATGAAAGGGATATGGGGATATACGTATACGTATAGCTGATTCACTTTGTTATACAGCAGAAACTAACACACCATTGTAAAGCAATTATACTCCAATAAAGATGTTTTAAAAAAAAGAAATATCTATTCAGATCCTATTGTCTATTCCTTTGCTCATTTAAAAAATTTTTTATTATTAAGTTATAAGAGTTATTATCAGATACATAATCTGCAAATATTTTCTCCCATTCTGTGTGGGGTATCTTTCACTTTACTGATGGTGTCTTTTGAAGCACCAAAATTTTAAATTTTAATGAAGTTCAATTTATCTATTTTTCTTTCATTACTTATGCTTTTGGTGTCTTATCTGAGAATTATTTGCCAAACCCAAGGTAGTAAAGATTTACCTCTATATTTTGTTCTAAGAGTTTTATAGTTTTAGCTCTTATGTTTAGGTCTTTGACTCATTTGAGTTAACTTTTGTATATGGTGTTAGGTAAGGGTCCAGCTTCATTCTTTTGCATGTGACTATCCAGTCGTCTCAGCACCATTTGTTGAAAAGACCATTCTTTCTCCATTGAATAGTTTTGACATTTTTGTAAAAAAAATTCAACTGATTATAGATGGATGGGTTTACTCCTGGATTCTCAATTCTATTCCACTGATCTATGTGTTTATCCTTGTGTAGGACCACACTGTCTTGATTACCATTGGTTTGTAGTAAGTTTTAAAATTGGAAAGTGTGAGTCCTACTTTTCTCTTATTTTTCAGGCGTGTTTTAACTACTCCAAGTCCCTGGCAATTCTTTGTGAATTTTAGAATCAGCTTGTCAATATCTATAAGGAGGTCTCTGGGATTCTGACTGGGAAGCATTGAATCTGAAGATCAATTTGGGGAATACTGCCATTTTAACAATGTTAAGTCTTCTGATCCATAAACAAGGAGTGTCTTCCCATCTATTTAGATCTTCTTTATTTTTTTCCAACAGTGACTTGTAATATTCAGAGTGTAAGTTTTACACTTATTTTGTTAAATTAATTTCTAAGCATTTTATTCTTTTTGATGCTATTGTGAATTAATATTTTCTTAATTTCATTTTTGGATTGTTCATTTCAAGTGTATGAAAAGACAACAGTCTTGTATATTGAGCTTCTATCCTGCAATCTTGCTGAACTTGTTTATTAGTTCTAATAAACAAGTGGATTTCTTAGGTTTTTTTTTAATGTATCAGATATAATCTGTGAATAGAATAGTTTCATTTCTTCCCTTCCAATGTGGATGGCATTTATTTCTTTTTATTGCCTTAACTTCCTTGGCTAGAACCTCCAGTACAATGTTGAATAGAAGTGGCAAGAATGGACATCTTTTTCTTGTTGCTGATCTTAGGAGGAAATCATCCAGTCTTTTTATCATTAAGTCTGATATTAGCTGTGGGTTTCTCATAAAGGCCTTTTATGAAGTTTGAGGAAGTTCCCTTTTATTCCTAGTTTGTTCAGTGTTTTTATCATGAAAGGGTGTTGGATTTTGTCAAGTGCCTTTTCTGCATCTATTGAGGTGATCATGTGATTTTTATTTTTTATTCTTTTGATATGATGTCTTATATTAATTGATTTTCAGATGTTGAAACAACTTTGGATTTCTGGGATGAATCCCATATGGACATGAAGTATAATTTTTTTAATATGTTGCTGGAGTAGGTTTGCTGGTATTTTGTAGAGGATTTTTGTGTTCGTTTTCATAAGAGACATTTGCTTATAATTTTCTTTTCTTGTGATGTTTTTGTCTGCTTTTGGTATTAGGGTAATACTGGCCCGATAAAATGAGTTGGGAAGTATTCCCTTCTCTTTCATTTTTTGGGAGAGTTTATGGAGAATTGGTATTAATTCTTTTTTAAATGTTTGGTAGAATTCAGTAGTCAAGCTGTCTGGGCTTGGGCTTTTCTTTGTGGGTAGATTTTTGATTACTAATTAAATCTCTTTACTAGTTGCACTTACTCAGATAGTCTATTTCTTCTTGAGGCAGTTTTAGAAGTTTGTGTCTTTCTAGGAATTTGTCCATTTTATCTAAGTTATACAATTTGTTGGAGTACAATTGTTCACAGTGTTCCTTTATAAGCTTTTTCAAGTTTTTGAAAGGTTGGTAGTAATGTCCCCTCATTCATCTCTGATTCTGGTCATTTGAGTGTTTTCTTTCTTTCTTTTTTTTTCTTGATCAGTCTAGCTAAAGGTTTGTCAGTTTTGTTGATCTTTTCAAAGAACCAACTTCTGTTTTCCTTTATGTTCTCTATTGTTTTTCTATTTTTTAAAAATTTATTTATTTATTTTTGGCTGTGTTGGGTCTTCGTTTCTGTGCGAGGGCTTTCTCTAGTTGCGGCGGGCGGAGGGGGCCACTCTTCATCGCGGTGCGCGGGCCTCTCACTATCGCGGCCTCTCTTGCTGCGGAGCACAGGCTCCAGACACGCGGGCTCAGTAGTTGTGGCTCACGGGCCCAATTGCTCCGCGGCATGTGGGATCTTCCCAGACCAAGGTTCGAACCCATGTCCCCTGCATTGGCAGGCAGACTCTCAACCACTGCGCCACCAGGGAAGCCCTGTTTTTCTATTTGCTGTTCATTAATTTCCACTCTAATCTTTACTATTTCCTTTCTTCTGCTTACTCTAGGTTTAGTTTGTCCTCCTTTTACCAGTGTCTTAAGGTGGAAGGTTTGGCTATTGATTTGAGATATTTCTTCTTTCTTAAAGCATGCACTTACAACTATAAATTTCCCTCTAATCACTACTTTAGCTACAACTATTCTACAGAAGGTATAACTAAATTGCATCTCCCGTAGACAGCATATAGTTGGGCCATGTTGTTCTTTTTAATCCAGTCTGATAATCTTTGCTTTTTTATTTGATTGTTTAATCCATTTATATTTAATGCCATTATTGCTATAGGTGGATTTATATCTGACATTTTACTTTCTGTTTTCTATATGACCCATGTCTTTTTTTTTGTTCCCCTAGTCCTCTTTTACTGCTTCCTTTTGCATTAAGTGGATATTTTCTAACGTAGCATTTTAATTTCTTTAATTATTTTTTACCCTTTTTTTTTTTTTTTAGTGGTTGCTCTAGGGTTTACCATATATATCTTAGCTTATCAGAATTAGCTTCAGATTTATATAGTAGCTTAATTCCAGTGATGTATAGAAATATTACTTCTATATAGCTCTATTACCTGCTTTTATTTATTGTTGTTATATATATTACATCTCTTAATGTTACAAACCCAACAAAACACTGTTATACTTATTACTTTACTAACTGCAGTTATTTCCTTAGCCCAAAAGAGCTTTGTTCCCACCCACTTCCTTTATGTTGTTATTTACATTTGTATATGTTATAGGCCCAACATTACATTATCTACATATTATTTATGCAATTTCTTTTTAATCAGTTATAAGAAGCAAGGAAAGAAATACTCATACTATAAAAAATAATTACATAATTACCTTTACTGGTACACAATTACCTTTGTGTGTGTGTGTGTGTGTGTGTGTGTGTGTGTGTGTATGTGTGTGTGTACTCAAGTGATAATGTGGGATTATTTGCTTTCAGCCTGAAGAATATACTTCAGTATTTCTTTAAAGGTGGGACTGCTAGCAACAAATTCTCTTAGCTTTTTTTTTTCTGGGCAAGTATTATTTCACCTTCATTTTTGAAAGATAGCTTTGCTGAATATAGGATTCTTGGTTGACAGTTTGTTTTTTTTTTTTTTAATTTGAGCAATTTGAATATGTTATTCCACTGCTTCTGGCCTACATTGTTTGTGCTAAGAAGCTAGCTGCTAATCTTATTGGGATTCCTTGTAAATAATGAGCTGTTTTTCTCTTGATGCTCTCAAGACCTTTTCCTTGTCTGTTTTTCTTCCCCCACCCCTGGCATGTTTTACTATGATGTGTGTTTGTGGATCTCTTTGTGGTCTTATCTGGAGTTCATTAAGCTTCTTGGATGTGTAGGTTACTTTTTCATAAATGTGGGAAGTTTTCTGCCACTATTTTTTGGAATATTTTCTCTGGTCTTTTCTCTCTCTCCTCTCATTCTGGTACTCTGATTACATGTATGTTGGTGCACTTTATAGTGTCTCCCAATTCTCTGGGCCTAATTCACTTCTCTTCATTTTTTTTTCCGCTCTGTTTTTTTGGCTTGTATAATCTCTATTGGTCTAGTGATTCAAGTTCTTTAATTCTTTCTTCTGCCAGTTCAAATCTACTTTTGAGCCCTTCTAAAGAATTTTTTTTTATCTCACTTATTGTATTTTTAAACTCCTGAATTTCAATGTGTCTTTTGAAATAATTTCTATTGCTTTATTGATGTCCTTTATTTGATGTGACGCTGTTATCATACCTTTCTTTACTTCTTTAGCATGCTTTCCTTTAGTACTCTGAACATGCTTCTAAGGACTATTTTGAAGTCTTTTTCTGTTAAATCCAGAAATCTAGCTGCTCTCCCAGGCAGTTCATTTTGCCTGCTTTTTTTTTTTTTTTCCCCTGGTATACGGTTTACATTTTCCTGTTTCTTTTCTTGCCTCTTATACTGATTTTTGCTGAAAACTTGACATTTTGGATGATGTATTTTGGCAATTCCTAGTCCTTCCCCTTCCAGATTTGTTGTTATTTCTTGTCTATTTTTTTGTGATCTGCTGGATTGTTTTTTTAGTGAAGTCTATTTCACTCCACCGGTATTCGGCCTCTGATACTGCCCCTCAGGGAGAGTTAATGGCTTTGAGCAGGTCCACAGTCCCTTGGATGACAGTGGTATTTGTAGGGCTCTCTTTCTTGCTTATCTTGACTATACCCAGCTGTTAGATTTCACTAATTTCTTGCTGGTTGCTCTAATGTTTTCAACAGTGCTCTGGGGTGCAAATTGCTCTATAAGTGAATCTGATCAAATTGTGACTCCTTTGAAGGAATAGTTTTTGAAGTACGTGTTTGAGATTTGTTCTGACCCCAGTGGATTCCTCTCAGCTGTTTTATTCCCTGCTTCTGTCTTATAAACTATCCAGTGTATCGTCTGGGCTATAGCTCCATTAAATCCGTGAATATCCCTCTATCTGCTTTTCTCCACAATCTCCACTGTCTTGAGAGCAAACATTAGGTTTGAACTTTTCCATGCTCTTTTGCAAAGAAAGTCAGTTCCTTTGGGAAGACATGATGAGCTATTTGTTTTATGGCCTGCTTTCCCCCTAGGAAAAATCTCTGGAGCTCTGGAGGTGGGGATGGGAACAATGGCAGATCTCTCTCTGAGTGACAATGCTCTAGGAGCTGAACAATCAGTACGTGCAGGCAGTAGCCTGAGACCCTCTTGGCTTGCCTCTCCTTTGTGAAACCACTGCCTCATGAGCTAAGTCAAGGGCAATCAGGGCCCCAATATTCTCAGCATGCCCTACCCAAGGTAGAGCCTCCATCTCATGAGAGGGGAGTGGATGGAAGAGAGAGACCCCAATTTTCAACTGTACTCACCTGGAACTTAGCCTTAGCAACAGTAGCTGGGGACAGGATGAGAAATGCTGAAGTCCTGTTCTTCCTGGGAAAAAAACCCTCTGACTGGTTACTGTGGGGAGAGGGAGACCTGTGTTCTTGGAAGCAGAAGCCTGGAGTGGAGTTTCTGCCTTGATGAGCTGAGTGAAAGGAGGGAGGACATGGTCTTGGTTCAAATACCACACATTCTTGCTTTTCTTACCAAAGTTTCGTAGATGTTCTTGAATAGATGTTTCTTCATTTGCTAAACAGCAGTTGAACACTTAGAACCACTTATAGAGTTTTAAATCATTTTTTCTTTTCAAAATATTTTTCACCAGCTTTAGTGGGAGTAGGTCATTAGATCCCCTCATGTTTTCATGCTAGAATTTTACCTCTCTGGCTCCTTTATTCTTGAGCAACCTTAAAGAGGCTGCTATGGAGCTCCTGGACTGAGGCAATAAAATCCTGTTTTGGTCCAATCTAGTTTCTTAATTAACTGATTATAAGCCTAATACTATATCCTTTCCACCAAAGCTACCTATCCAGATGACTGGATGTTTAGATTGCTTATTCAATGTGTTGCCTGGCAAAGATAATTATTACCCAAGTTCTCTTGCCTCCCAGCTGGTCAACCCAGGTGAGTGGCATTTAGAAAGAGCACATTTGGTCATAATATTATACCGCTTAAATGCTTGAGTGGTTTTCCATTGTTCTTACAATAAAGTTCAAAAGTCCTCAACATGGACTACGGGACCCCATTTATCTCTTTCACTTCTTCTCATGCCTCTCTCACTCTGTGCCCCACTTCCTGCTCCACCCCTACCCTCTGCCTCACGCCAACGTATTCTCCAGTCTCACTCTAGTCTTTCAAATTTTTATTGTGCATATAACATGCTCTCTCCTATTTCAGGCCCTTTGTACATGTTGTTCTCTTTGCCTTAAATGCTGTTCTTCTTCCTAATTCAGGTCTTGCTTAAATGTCACCTCCTCTGGGAAGCCTTCCCTAACCTCTCAGAATAGTTCAGGTCCTCCTATTCTAATGGTACTCTGACACCTTGTACTTCTTCATACAATGTGTGTTTTTGATCAGCTGGTTACTAGGATGATTATCTGTTTAGCATATCCCTCCCCATAGAACACGAGCTCATGAAGGCAGGGCTCCTATCTGCCTTGACCACTCTGTGCCCAGTGTTTAGCAGAGGACCTGACACAGAGTAGGGACTCCATAAATACTTGTTGAGTATGGGAACAAATGCTCTCTTGAGCATGGTATGCCAGGGTTGTGAGGGAGGTGCTGGGGCTCTACTTAGAGCTGATATGGAACCAGAGGAAAAGTTGTAAATTTCAGAAGACAACTCCTCACCACTTATATTTATAGCTACAACCTGGTGTTAGTAACGGGCAGCTCGATGGACACATATTCCAAGGGAATTTTCACTAACAGCTCCATCCTTGGGCTAATGTTGTGAAAAGGTGGCTGGCCCCTCCTTCTTAAGATTCTTGTGATGAATATCATGGCGCATATAGAAAACAGCCATTTCCCTTTTACTTTTACCCTTGACATTGTGGACCGTGAGTCTGTTTTAATCCATATTTAGAACTGTGAGATTGAGAAAGCAGTTATTTTTTTAAAGTAACCAACAGCAACAGCAACAATTACTACGGTTAATACTTGCTAAGTGCTCTCTTTGTGGTAGGCTCATATTATTTCCAAAAAAATCTATAATAATTTCAGACAGTAGATAATTTTATTTTTATTTCACAGATAAATAAACTGAGTTTTAGAGGGATTAAGTCCCTTGCTCAAGGACGCATTGTAAGTAAATGGTAAAGCTGAGATTCAAACTCATGTGTGTTTGGCACTAGCACCCAAACTCTTAATTTCTGTTCTGTATTGCCAAGCAATTCTAGAATTCTGCAAGCGATTTCTTGCTGTCAGACAGTCTTCTGAAACTTCATGTAAACTTTCCTCTGAGGTGCCTTTTGAAACTTTCATATTTAAGTGCCTTGAGAGAAGGAGGCTTCTCTCATCTGTTATCAAGAGGTCACTGAAAACTAAAATCTGTCTTAACCATTCCATGTGAGAGTAAATGTGAGTCTTGCTCCAGACTTTCTTGATTTTACAAGGACATTATCAGGAAGTCAAAACAACAATGACAATAACAACAATAGGAGAAGCCCCTTGACTGTGTTAATAAGGCAGCACATAAAGGAATATGAAAGAAAACACACAGGAGTTTATCAAGTCTAAATCCTATTTAAACTTATTACCTCCAAAATCGTTGGAAAATGCTTGTCAAAGGTCTTAGAACCAAACAGGAGAGTAGATTTTAAAACATATCCCATGGGGTGAAGTTTTGGTGAGTGAAGTAATGAAAGCACGGACCTAAATTAATAAACAAGAAGCTTCTTTTCTCAGCAGCATGGTCCTGAGATAACCTTGAAGTCTGTGTGTTCTAGAATCCTTGCTAATTGGATAACCAAGACGTAGAAGCAACCTAAATATCCATCAACAGATGAATAGATAAAGAAGATGTGGAAGGTATACACAATGGAATACTACTCAGCCATAAAAAAGAATGAAATAATGCCATTTGCAGCTACACGGATGGACCTAGGGATTGTCATAATAAGTGACGTGAGTCAGACAGAGAAAGACAAATACTGTATGATGTCACTTATATGTGAAATCTGAAATTTGACACAAATGAACTTACTTATGAAACAGAGACAGACTCACAGACATAGAAAACAAACTTACAGTTACCAGTGGGGAAAGCGGTCAGGGCAGGGATAAATTAGGAGTTTGGGATTAGCAGATACAAACTACTATATATCAAGCAGATAAAACAAGGTCCTACTGTATAGCACACGGAACTATATTCAATATCCTATAGTAAACCATAATGGAAAGAATATGAAAAAGAATGTATATATATGTATAACTGAATCACTTTGCTGTATACCAGAAACTAACACAACATTGTAAATGAGCTATACTTCAATAAAAAATAAATAGAATTCTTGCTAATTGGTAGCCACGAACAATTCCTCATATAGATCTTTAAGTTAAAAAGTCTAAATTAAATAAAACTCAGGTAAAGACTTTCTGCCACCAGAATTATTCAGAACGACTTAATTGATGATATCTGATACTTGTTAAATATTTAGCCTAGTTATAAACAGAAAAATAAATTTTATAATATGTGTGGATGCAAATGTTTAACATTATATATTATTTATTAATTTTTGATTGTGTAAGAATATAAAGAAAAACGAAAATGGCACTTAATCTCACTTTCCAGAAAACTCCTGTTGTTTTTTAAAAAACTAGACCGGGATTTCCCTGGTGGCGCAGTGGTTAAGAATCCACCTGCCTGGGCTTCCCTGGTGGCGCAGTGGTTAAGAATCCACCTGCTAATGCAGGGGACACGGGTTCGAGCCCTGGTCTGGGAAGATCCCACATTTAAAAAAAAAAAAAAAAAAAAAAAAAAAGAATCCACCTGCCTATTCAGGGGACACGGGTTCGAGCCCCGGTCTGGGAAGATCCCACACGCCACGGAGCAACTAAGCCCGTGCGCCACAACTATTGAGCCTGCGCTCTAGAGCCCGCCAGCCACGACTACTGAGCCCACGTGCCACAACTACTGAAACCCGCGTGCCTAGAGCCCGTGCTCTGCAACAAGAGAAACCACTGCAATGAGAAGCCCGTGCACCGCAACGAAGAGTAGCCCCCGGGGCTTCCCTGGTGGCGCAGTGGTTGAGGATCTGCCTGCCAATGCAGGGCACACGGGTTCGAGCCCTGGTCTGGGAAGATCCCACATGCCGCGCAGCAACTGGGCCCATGAGCCACAATTACTGAGCCTGCGCGTCTGGAGCCTGTGCTCCGCAACAAGAGAGGCCGCAATAGTGAGAGGCCCGCGCACCGCGATGAAGAGTGGCCCCCGCTTGCCGCAACTGGAGAAAGCCCTCGCACAGAAACGAAGACCCAGCACAGCCATAAATAAATAAATAAATAAATTAAAAAAAAAAAAAAAAAAAAGAGTAGCCCCCGATTGCCACAACTAGAGAAAGCCTGCGCGCAGCAACGAAGACCCAACGCAGCCAAAAATAAATAAATAAATAAACAAAAAAACCCCCACGAGACTAATATATGTACATGGTAATAAAATCTAAACCATGCAGGAAGATATAAAATGAAAAATAAAAGTTCCTTTCCACCACCACCTTCTCCCAGATCATCACAAAATCTTTCTTCTGCATCTATCCTGAAAAATTATATAAATACATATAATGAAATATATATTCTTTTGAAAAGTATACCAAAAAGACATTATACTGTATCCATTTAAGCTTTGCTTTTTCATTTACAAAATGTCTTGAGATTTTGTAAATCAGTAGAGACCAGCCGCATTTAAAAAATTATCAAATTTTGTTTTGAAATGATTAAAAGTTTACAGAAAAGTTAGAAATATATTTTTAAAAAAGTAAACCAAAACTTTTTCTCCCTGAATAATTTGAGAGTAAGTTATTGACCTAATGCCCTGTCACACCTGAATACTCTAGAGTCTTTTCCCTATAAAGACATTTCCCTACATAACCATGATACAATGATCAAAATCAGAAAATTAAATCAATACATTATTTCCATCTAATCCTTAGATTATTCAAGTTTTGTCAATTGCCCCCATAATGGCTTTTATAGCAAAAGAATCCAGTTCAGAATCACAGGTTGCATTTAGTTCTCAGGTCTTTCTAGCCTGGTTCCATCTGGAACATTTCCTCAATCTTCTCTTGATTTTTTTTTACTTTTGCACTGGAAGATTGCAGGCCAGATATTGCGTAAAATGCCCTCAATTCGGGTTTGTACGATGTCTCTTCACACTGAGGCTCGGGTTCTACATCTTTGGCAATAATGTCACAGAAGTGACGTTGTGTGCTTCATATTGCAGCCTAGCAGGAGGCACACCGTTTGTGTTTGTCTCACATTGATGATGCTCACTTTGATCACTTGATTATTGTGGTGTTTGCCAGGCTTCCCCTCTGTAAAGTTACTCTTCTTTCTCTTTATAATTAAAAGGTATTTTGTGGGGAGGGACTTCGAAACCATGTAAATATGCCATTAGGCACTAAACTTTTTAAAAAAATTATTTTATCAAAGTATAGTTGATTTTCAATGTTGTGTTAATTTCTGCTGTACAGCAAAGTGATTCAGTTATACACACACACACACACACACACACACATATATATATATATATACACACATTCTTTTTCATATTCTTTTCCATTATGCTTTATCACAGGCTATTGAATATAGTTCCCTGTGCTATACAGTAGAACCTTGTTGTTTGTCTATTTTATATATAGTAGTTTGCATCTGCTAATCCCAAACTCCCAATCCATCCCTCCCCCACCCCCCTCCCCCTTGGCAACCACAAGTCTGTTATCTATGTCTGTGAGTCTGTTTCTACTTCATAGATAAGTTCATTTGTGTCATATTTTAGATTCCACATATAAGTGACATATGGTATTTGTCTTCCTCTTTCTGACTTACTTCACTTAGTATGATAATCTGTAGGTCCATCCATGTTGCTGCAAATGGCATTATTTCATGCTTTTTTATGGCTGAGTAGTATTCCATTGTTTATATGTACCACATCTTCTTTATCCATTCATTTGTTGATGGACATTTAGGTTGTTTTCATGTCTTGGTTGTTGTGAATAGTGCTGCTATGAACATATGGGTGCATGTATCTTTTTGAATTATAGTTTTGTCTGGATAAATGTTCAGAAGTGGGATTGCTGGATCATGTGGCAACTCTATTTTCATAAACTATTAATTAATTAGTTAATTAATATTTGTATGGGTTTATGGTTTCTGTTTTATTCAATGTGTTGTTACTGTAATTATTTATTTTGATGCTTAAACTATCATGATTTGGCCAATAGAAGCTGGCTTATATGTCTTTTTGACATGTCCCCAGTATTCTTTATGGCTTTCTTTTTTGGAGATGGGAGGCACAAGAAGATTTTCAAGTTCATCTTGTATTTTCTCTGTCAGTCTGAAATCAGCCCTTTATCCAAAAAGCCCTGGTTTCTTACAGTGAAAAATGGTATTTAGAAGCCAAGATTTTGGTGGTAGATGTGTTCATTGATATTGAGGCATAATTGCTCTCAAGTCCTCTTAAAAGATAGAGCTACATATATACACATCAACATTTATTTCTGTACCTATTTATATATGTAGAAAACTTGAATTCACATTAATAACTCCAATCCAATCTAATACCTCAAGGCTTAGTCTAGGTTGCTCCATTTTTGTATTTGTAATTCCTTTTCCCAACAGTGAGAAATCTGGCTTCCATTTTTCTTAATATATTTACTTTTTGGATTAATCCTCTGTTATAATCAATTCCTATCTCTGCTGCTCCCCTCTCCAGCACTGATAGCCTTATCACCCTGCTTGGTATCTGACACCCCATGTTTGACTACCTTCTTCTTTCCTCTTTTACCCGACTCCTCATACCAGGCATGCCCTCCTCATGGACATCCTCCTCACCCCACTTGGAATCAGACACCTTGCATTAAGCAGCTCTCCACCACAGACACCCTCTTCATCCTGCTCAGGGCCATCCTGGTGCCATTCTCCCCACCAACTGCAGTTGGGACCAAAAAAAGTTATTCTGTTCCTTAAGTTCTTTTATATTTGAGAATGTCTGCCTATTGTCTTTATATTTGATCAATACCTTGGCTGGATAAAATACTTTTTGGGTTTCACTTTTTTTTTTTTCCCTTAGAACTTTGTAGACAATGATCTATTGTCTCCTGGCATTAATTTTCTGTGAAGAAAGCTAAGGTCAGCCTAAATTATGTTGCATCACCCTGCCCTTCCCCTAAAAGGTTTTTATATTTCTGCCTAGACAGTCAGGGTCCAGTAAGGAAACAGAAACCTTACCAGGTATTTTAACAGAGAGAATTTATTATAGAGAATTGGTGACGAGCTAAGTGAAAAGGCAGATAGAGAATAATAAGGGATCATGGAGGTAGCAACTGCAAGAAGAGCTACTACCCGTAGGACTGGGAGAGCAAAGGAAAGAACCTGGAAGTATTAAAACATGGAGCTTTGAGGAGAACCTCAGACCTTTGGGGGACGGGGCTTTGACAGTCTGGTACTCATGCTTCTGGAGCGGAGGGTAGGGAATAATGAGACTGGTTTTATGACTTTGGAAAAACTGAAAACTAGACCCAACTGCAGAAGAAACTGCTGGAGTGAAAAAGAAGCAATGGGTGATGCTGACAGTAGTAGGAAATTCACAAGAAGACAACGGGAAGTAGACAGAACTGAGCAAGTCCCTTCTTTATCCTCCAGTCTTTCAGTCTCCCGCTGTCATCCTCTATTGGCAGAACCTCCCCTGGCTGGCAAAGGAGAAATGGGGTCTGCAGAGTCCCAGCTGTAGCATCACAAAACTGGATATAGAGGGTGGGCTTGAAGTTGAGGAACAATAGCTTAATAACTGGAACAACACTTTAATTAGAATGTACATTGATCTTCAGTATTCTGAATCAATTTTTCCTAGAACCTGGTATACACTTAATTGGCAGATGCCATTCCCCACCCCCCCATTCAGGGAAATTCTCTTGTATTATATATTTGAAAATATTTTCTATTTAATTTATTGGGTTCTCTACCTCAGGATTGACAATTTTCCTTAGTTGGATTATCTTGGTCTTCCGTAAGTATTAGTTTTTCCTCTAATTTTTGTAATCTCTTTGAATTTTTCTTCCCATCCTTGTGCTTTCCTCAAGCTTTTTCTCTGTTAGTAATTTAGTTTTTAATGATATCTATTCTATTACTTTCTATTTCTATTGACTATATTATCTCCATAAAAATATTATATGTTCTTCTGTTTGCTTCCTTAATCTTTCTTTTCCTGTACACTTCCTTTATTTTATTTTTTTAACATCTTTATTGGAGTATAATTGCTTTGCAATATTGTGTTTCTGCTGTATAAAAAAGTGAATCAGCTATATGTATACATATATCCCCATATCCCCTCCCTCTTGCGCCTCCCTCCCACCCTCCCTATCCCACCCCTCTAGGTGGTCACAAAGCACCGAGCTGATCTCCCTGTGCTATGCAGCTGCTTCCCACTAGCTATCTGTTTTACATTTGGTAGTGTATATATGTCAGTGCTACTCTCTCTCTTCGTCCCAGCTTACCCTTCTTACTCCCTGTGTCCTCAAGTCCGTTCTCTACATCTGCGTCTTTATTCCTGTCCTGCCCCTAGGTTCATCAGAACCATTTTTTTTTTTAGATTCCATATATATGTGTTAGCATATGGTATTTGTTTTTCTCTTTCTGACTTACTTCACTCTGTATGACAGACTCTAGGTCCACCCACCTCACTACAAATAACTCATTTCGTTTCTTTTTATGGCTGAGTAATATCCCATTGTATATATGTGCCACATCTTCTTTATCCATTCATCTGTTGATGGACACTTAGGTTGCTTCCAAGTCCTGGCTATTGTAAATAGTGCTGCAATGAACATTGTGGTACATATCTCTTTTTGAATTATGGTTTTCTCAGGGTATATGCCCAGTAGTGGGATTGCTGGGTCATATGGTAGTTTATTTTAGTTTTTTAAGGAACCTCCATACTGTTCTCCAAAGTGGCTGTATCAATTTACATTCCCACCAACAGTGCAAGAGGGTTCCCTTTTCTCCACACCCTCTCCAGCATTTATTGTTTGTAGATTTTTAGATGATGGCCATTCTGACTGGTGTGAGGTGATATTTCAATGTAGTTTTGATTTGCATTTCTCTAATGATTAGTGATGTTGAGCATCTTTCATGTGTTTGTTGGCCATCTGTATATGTTCTTTGGAGAAATATCTATTTAGGTCTTCTGCCCATTTTTGGATTGGGTTGTTTGTTTTTTTGCTATTGAGCTGCATGAGCTGCTTGTAAATTACGGAGATTAATCCTTTGTCAGTTGCTTCATTTGCGAATATTTTCTCCCATTCTGAAGGTTGTCTTTTAGTCTTGTTTATGTTTTCCTTTGTTGTGCAAAAGCTTTTAAGTTTCATTAGGTCCCATTTGTGTATTTTTGTTTTTATTTCCATTTCTCTAGGAGGTGAGTCAAAAAGGATCTTGCTGTGATTTATGTCATAGAGTGTTCTGCCTATGTTTTCCTCTAAGAGTTTTATAGTGTCTGGCCCTACATTTAGGACTTTAATCCATTTTGAGTTTATTTTTGTGTATGGTGTTAGGGAGTGTTCTAATTTCATTCTTTACATGTAGGTTGCCTGAGGGCATCTGTTCTTCACTCAGACAGGACGGGGTTAAAGGAGCAGCTGCTTCGGGGGCTCTGGCTCACTCAGGCCGGAGGGAGGAAGGGGTACGGATGCGGGGCGAGCCTGCGGCGGCAGAGGCCGGCGTGACGTTGCACCAGCCCGAGGCGCACCGTGTGTTCTCCCGGGGAAGTTGTCCCTGGATCACGGGACCCTGGCCGTGGCGGGCTGCACAGGCTTCCGGGAGGGGCGGTGTGGAGAGTGACCTGTGCTCGCACACAGGCTTCTTGGTGGCGGCAGCAGCAGCCTTAGCGTCCCCTGCCCGTCTCTGGGGTCCGCGCTGATAACCACGGCTCGCGCCCGTCTCTGGAGCTCGTTTAGGCGGTGCTCTGCATCCCCTCTCCTCGTGCACCCCGAAACAATGGTCTCTTGCCTCTTCGGCAGCTCCAGACTTTTTCCCGGACTCCCTCCCGGCTAGCTGTGGTGCACTAGCCCCTTCAGGCTGTGTTCTCGCCGCCAACCCCAGTCCTCTCCCTGCGATCCGAAGCCCGAGCCTCAGCTCCCAGCCCCGCCCGCCCCGGCGGCTGAGCAGACAAGCCTCTCGGGCTGGTGAGTGCTGCTCGGCGCCGAGCCTCCGTGCGGGAATCTCTCCGCCTTGCCCTCCGCACCCCTGTGGCTGCGCTCTCCTCCGCGGCCCCAAAGATTCCCCCTCCGCCACCCGCAGTCTCCGCCCGCGAAGGGCCTTCCTAGTGTGTGGAAACCTTTCCTCCTTCACGGCTCCCTCCCACTGGTGCAGGTCCCGTCCCTATTCTTTTGTCTCTGTTATTTATTTATTTTTTTGCCCTACCCAGGTACGTGGGGAGTTTCTTGCCTTTTGGGAAGTCTGAGGTCTTCTGCCAGCGTTCAGTAGGTGTTCTGTAGGAGTTGTTCCACATGTAGATGTATTTCTGATGTGTTTATGGGGAGGAAGGTGATCTCCACGTGTTACTCCTCCACCATCTTGAAGGTCTCCCTTACTGGGCTCTTGCTGTCTTTCTGGGGCTCAGTCCAGCTCTCGGATCCCACAACTCTACCTGGGAATTCTGTTGCCCCCCCGGGGCTCCACTTTGATCCGGGAGTAAGGACTTCTTCTCTGTGGCCCATTGACATCATTTCAATGTTTTCCAGTGCTTTTTTCCCATTTCTCTTGCCTCACTTTCTCCCTTCCCCTCCCCCAGGCTGGAAAATTTCCCCTAGTATAGTGAGAAGGGTAATCTTGGTTCTGTTCATCTCTTGTCTATGTTGGGAATCCTTGCCATTTCTCTAAGGGTCTGGGCTTTTGGAATCTGAAAGTAGGAGGAGAGACACTTTCTCCCTGCATTCGGCTGTCATACTCTCTCAGAGAATAACCTGGCTGCTTTAATGGAAAGAAGGATCAGGGGCATGGGAGAGGGAAAGGCTAGGGTGGGGGAAATTGTGAACTATTTAAGAATACAATTCACTACTTGATGATAATAATGACGACAACAGTAATGATGTAATTAACATCTACTGAGCACTTCCTGTATGCCAGGTCCTCTCCCAAGTGCTCTATATATGGCGTCTCCACTAATCACCACAACAACTCCATGTGTATTTATTATTATGCTTATTTTTCATAAGAGCAAATTGAAGTCTTGCGAGGCACAGGGGTTTGCTCGGGTCCCACATTTTGCAAATGATGGGCATGGGCTTCGCACGCAAGCCTGCTGTACCAAAGGCTGTGCGTAACCTTGCACCTCTGGCCTCTTGGCAACGCCTCTGGAGCCTCAAGACACCAAGCCATGGAGATGGGGAATCAGATGATTCTTCCACACTCCTGGCCCCTCATCCAGCAGGAGTGGGGCTGCCCTGCCTCTTCCTTCCCTGCCTCAGCAGGGGTGGGTTGTCTCCGTGTGCCCCCATGGTCAGCTTCTCCCTGCAAACCTGGTTTCCTGCTCTGCTTCTGCTTCAGCACGTTTCCACTCTCCCTCTCTCTCCCTCCCTCTCTTTCTCTCTTTTTCTTGGTTTGGCTTTACAAATAAAATATAAATTTAACCAAGAGCTCATACCACAAAAAGGGAAGAAGTGATAAGTATAAGCAGCAAACAGAGCCCAGGGGTTAACACCCTGCTACCACATACGAGGGCTTTGTGGGGAGACGATCAAGGATCTGTGTGTCTCTCCTCTCGGGGGCCCTCCAGGCTGCCCTTCCTGCTTCATGCAGAGGAGAGACGTCCTGGGCTTCTCCCCAAACAGCAGTGCCTTTTTCAACACGTAGAAAGCCTGCAGCTTCAGGAAGGCTTCCCAGCTCCAAATTATCTCTACTGTTAGAGGACTGTTACTTTGGAAAAACAAGCTGACTGTAAAAAATCAGGTATCAGACATTCACATCTTAGCCTGACTTAGCTGAACTAGCTGGCCAGGATCCAGATTCTTAGGGGACAGTCATTTTGATGGCAGTGGGGAGGGAGGAGAGGAAATTTGGAACATGATGCAGTCAGTTGGCATACGGGGCCGCGAGAGGGCTCTGGGCAGCTGGGTGAAGGATGTGTGTCTCTCTGCAGGTGACGACTCCATCAGCACCTTGGGCCTGCTCCTCTGCCTGGGGGTCTCGCTGCTGCTCGTGTCCATCCTGGGCTACAGCCTGGCCAAGTGGTACCAGCGTGGGTACTGCTGGGAGGGTGAGTGAGCGCTGGACCCTGTCACCCAGGCTCAGCCCAGTCCCTCCTCTCCTGTGGCATTTGGCCAGGCCAGGTGGGGCTGCAAACTCTTCAGCACGGAGTCATGCAAAAATATTTCCTGTGGTGGCCGCAGTGGTTGAAGACTTGGGTGGGTGGCTGAGCGCTTGAGGTGTCGGGGGCGGGGCGGGCGGGCGGGTGGGGCCTTTATTGAGGGAGTGGAGGCTCTCCTCCTCCCCCAGCAAGCAGTCAGCTTCCTCTTCCTTCAGAGCTCACAGGAGTCCACCTCCCAGGCCTGTGTGGGCCTCAAGGCTGAGGGCGATGGGCTAGACAGGCCAAGCTCCAGCTGTGTTCTACCCTGGCTCCTAGAGCCTCTCTTGCCCTGCCCTCTCATGGGACTCTCTCCTAAGCTTGCTGATGCTTCAGCCTCACTGGGCGTCTCCTGGAATTTGCTGGGGTGCTCCCAACTCTAATCCACATCTGCACTTCCCATGGGACCCAGGAGAACTGGGAGGGCATGCCGGAGTGCTGAGAGGCAGAGCACGTCTCCCAGATCTGCAGTTAAGTTCAACAGCTTCCGCAGATGTCTGTTGAGCACCTACTATGTGCCAATGCACTTGTGCCTAGTATGATTTTTTAAAAAAAATTCCATGCGAAGATGAAATTCTTAGTCTCTCTTTTTTATAGATGAGGATGTGAGGCTAAAGTCACAGAGTTGGAAAGTGGTAGAGTCTGGATTCAAGCCTCCTGCCCAGAGTAATCAGTGCCCTTGATGGAGGGAACCCCAGTGGCAGGATCTAGCCTCAAAGACTGGTGGTTCTGTCTGGGAAGAAGGGGTGTACCCATGGGTCTGGGGCAGGAAGCAGACGCTGCAGGACTGGGAACCTCCCATGGCATCCTGCAGCCCTGCCTAGCCACCCCACACCTTCCAGACAGGGGTGAGGGAGCACTAGATGCTCCCAGAAGAGTGACGGGCCGCTCTCCCTGGAGGTACTAACCCTCTCTTTTCCGATTGTCTTTCTAGGGCCTAATTTTGCCTTCAACTTGTACCAAATCCGGTGAGTAGATTCAGGGCAGATCTGGGTGGGATGGGCATGGGGGGTTCGGTATGCTTGAGAAAGAATCCAAGATGGAGCTCAAATTTACTGCTTGCCTTCCCTGTCTCCTCCCCATGTCCCTAAACAAACAAGAGAAAAGGAAGGAGCCAGGGTCCATTTAGAAAGTTCCATGAACGAAAACTTGAACATGGACAGGACCATGTAAGATCCAAATGACAGTGCTCCTCTGAGCATTCACCCCTGGGTAGGCACCATCCATCCATCCATTCATTCATTTATTCATTCACTCATCATGTATTCGGTAAAGATCTATTGTAGCAGGTATTGTGGTATTAGTTTCTAAGGGTACAAAGATAACTGGGCATAGCTTCTGTCTTCAAGCATTTCACTGTCTGTGGTGGACACCTGCCTGATTACAAATAATTTAATCTCAGGCATAACATGCTGTCAAATGAAGACAATCAGGCATTCAGGGTGTGAGATTTGGAAACTCCTCTTGTGATAAGTCATCTCATCTGCCCTTTGTCACATGGCAGCTTCTCATCTGGCCTGAGAGATGGGGTAACGCTGATTCTGGAAGATAAGCCAGTGAGTCAGTGAGTCACTGCCAGACGTTCTTCCCATGCTGTGGTCCCAGGGAGAGGCCTGGTTCTCAGCCCCAGTAACTTGATTGGCTCATCTTTCTCAGGAACGTGAAGGATCTGGAGATGGGTCCACCCTTCACCATCAGTGGCCACATCAGCAGTCCAGATGGCGGCTACATGAAGTTCTCCAACAGACTGGTCTGATGAGGGGAGCGTCAGCTTTCTGGAGCCCCAGAGAGGTGAGTGGAAGGTTGCTGAGCTGGGTGAGTCTGATGTCCCAGTGTGGTCCTCAGATGGTCCAGGCACCCCAAGCCTAGCACCAAGGACTGCTTGGAACCCGGAGATGATTTGGTTCATCCCCCACCTTCTGGAGAGTGAGTGCTATAGGGGATGATCTCAGGAATGAAGGCCTGGGGTCATGCTGTCTCCCACTCCCCACCTCCTGCTAGCCCTGGGCCGCTCCTTTTCCACTTGATCCATGTCCTGCCTTTCTTTCCTGGGGAAGTTTTATTTCTGATCAGATGGAAATTTCTAGAATAGAGCTTTGTATCTCAACCCTTTGCTCTGAGATGAAGATTCCAGATGGCCACCCTCTCCAAGAAGCACTGCTGCAGAGCTTCTGAACTTTCCAAACTTTCTAAGCCCAGGAGCCATCCCTGTTTCCTGGCTGGCTGACCCTTTGGTCACACCTTTCCTCTCCCGCCTTCAAGCCCATCCCTCTTCACAGCACAGTTGCTTTCTTCCATCTAAACATTTCCTCCCTCCAGCAGTCCCTCACAGACCCTCAGTTTCTCTCTCATCTCTTCCCCACAGGACTCCACACTCACCTCTTCCGTGTGTTCCTCCCTCTGCCCTGATGTGATGGTTTAGAGGAATCTTTCCCAAGACTCATCTCTTTGTCACTTTCCCTTTTTTTTTTTTTTCTGCAGGAGTAGGCTTCTGGCTCAGCACCTGCCCCTCCCGGCCTCCCCTGCCTTCACTCCTAAGTCTTCACGGCCTGGCCTGGCCCCCTCTTGTGAACATTAAGGAGTCTTCTCTGGGGACACCACCAGCCTGTGGCATGAGAGTCCCCCAGGAGAGTCAGGCCTCTGGGGACAGAGTCTGTGGAGTCACAATGGCTTTCTCACAGAAACAGAGATGGCCGTGTCCCAGCGAGAAAGGGCTGGTTCCCGGGAGGCCTCTGAGCCTGTGGGCGGAGTTCCAGGTGCCCAGCTGGCCGGTGTGGGTGGGGCCTGCTGCCTGGGGCATCCCCAGTCACTTCCCTGCAGGACTGACACAAGGGCCAGAAAACCTGTCACATCCTCCATAGGCAAAGTCATGTGGGAGGGAGGGTGATTGCACTTTCAACCTTCCTACCAGAAGCCAAGTTCCCCTAAGAGCTGAAGACTGAGCTTAGGCCTTGACTCGCATTTGGTTCTGGCACTTTCAGCAAGTCCCCCAACCCCTCATGCCCTCCCACACACATGTCCACCACCGGGGGCTGTCTTCCCTGCTGCTGACCAGCCTTGGTGCCTCCCAAACAATTTTGAGGGCAGTGCTGAGAACGGTCTTGAAACACGTTCTTGTTTTTAGGTTCCTGTGATGGGGTGGGCATGGTGTGGCAAGCTCAGTCTCCCATGTTCTCCATTTCCCATGCAAGGCCTGCCTTGTGATGTGGAAAATGGACCAGAAATGGTGAGAGTGGGGAAGATGAACCAAGATTAGCCTGAAAAAAACAGATAATGCACACGGGAAATCAAGAACCAAGTATAGCTTTGTGACAGGAGAACAGTTTGTTCATGAGTCCTCACTCCTTCCTCCGGTCTGTGCCCTACTGGACCCCAGCTGGGGCCTGAACTGGGATGTCAGCTTAGTAGGTACTTAATGCAGAGTTGTTCAATCCAGAGAGATTGAGTTTCTGGGGCAGCTGTGGATGGAGCAGGGCCTGAGGGGGCCCTGCCACTGCTGAAACTGCAGTTAGAACTACCAGCCACTGGTCTCCCTGCCCAGGTCCCAGCAACAAGGCGGACAAGATGCAGAAGCCCAGGACCGTGATAGGCGAGGAGGAGAGAAGTCACGTTATTTGTCCTCCTATCCTCTCTTTCCTGAGGCCTGGTTTCTTTCTCACTTTGGGTTCTAGCAGATTGCCGAGGAAGGAAGGAAGGAAGGAAGGAAGGAAGGAAGGAAGGAAGGAAGGAAGGAAGGAAGGAAAGAAGGAAAGAAGGAAGGAAGGAAGGAGAGGGGACTTATAGCTGCTATCCCCTTACTTCCCTCCAGGGTCTGGGGGCCATTCTCTCAATGTAGCCAGCCTCCAACTTAATAAACCAGATCTCTGGATGTGGAGGTCTTCAGCTGGGCCCTAACTAACTCCTCTATTCCTGAGTAGGTGGGGCTGGGGAGGAGCCCCCCAGTGACTTTGGATCCCTGCCTTCCTTGAAGGCCTATTGCGGGGGAAGGGCTGACTTTGGTGTCCTTCTTCCTTGCATTTCAGTTCTGAGGGCTGAGCCCCATTTCCTAACCCAGGGGGTGTCCAGCCTCAATATACTCTCAGCTATGCCCTGCTCAGTGTGGATCCTGGGTCTGCAGTCCCGGCAGCACTGTCCTAGGCCCCTGAAAGTGCTCAGGACTCAGCGGCCTTGGGAAAAACTGAAAGGATGGGGCCCAGAGCCCAGGTGGTCTTGGCCCCCGGTTTGGTGGCTTCAGGTTAGGAGACAGGGACAGCTGCCGAGGGCTGGGAGAATGGAGGGTATTTCCTCCATTCTGCTCCTCAGTTGGGAGCAGAACTGAGACTGGGCCACTTCCTCTTTTTGGGTCCTCTGACGCGTTCCCTGTCCCCTCTGCCTCCCCCTCGTTTTCCTGACTTCCGTAGGCTGACTGGCTGGCACGGCTTTCTTTACCCTGGATTCTACATGTTTCCGTTGGGGGCAGATTCCAGCTGATTCAGAAACGATAAGGGAGAAGATGCCGAGAAATCTGGCTTCAAGTCTGGTTGGTCTGGGCATTGGCTGGGCACCCAGACCCATGGCCGTGCCAGCACCGACCCCCCCAGGCCCTCCCCCTCCCCTTACCTATCCTTCATCTCACTGGCCCCAGGAGCCAGGAAGCAGTCACGAGCGTCAGCAGTTCCGTGGGCTGGCCCTTCCCATGTTCACTGCCACCGTGTTCCTCTTTGGTGTCTTTGCCAGAGCTGCCTTTGCCTAGAACGCCTTCTCCTCTCCACTCCCACCCCCAGCCACATCTAGTCTCCATGGTTGGCTTAAGTCTTATCTTGCCTGTGGCTTCCCTCAGGACTCTAGACTTGATGCCACCCGACCAGGCAGGGTTACGTCCCACAGGTTTTTAGTAACTGCTAAAAGTGGAGTCCATAGGCGGTGCTTAATAAATGCCTGCTGAGTGGAGAGAAACACCCAGTTTCTCTGGTCACAGAAGGCTGCCTGTCCTAGAGAAAGATGCCAAGGTGACGTGAGGAAGACCAGAAACTGCTGATACAATACGCAGTCTGCAGAGTACAATGCATTTCCATGTATGTTACTGTGTCTTGAACCTTGTGACGTGGAGATGATTACTGGTCTCGTTTTACATATGGAGAGGCTGAGGCTCAGAGAGGTATATGCTTTGCCTAAGGCTGCACAGCCAGCCACTGACTGCATTGGAGCCTGAGTAGAATCTGAGGCCTCACAGATGCAGCCTGATCTGAGGGCTGGTGGGAGGAGGGTTGAACACTGTAGAACAGGGTCCGGTCTTGACCTGTCCTGCCATGCTGTGTGGCCATGGGCTGTCACTTCACCGCCCTGGGCTTCAATTTCAGCATCTGGCGATCAAGGACTGGACTACTTCTCCAAGGTTCCTCTCTTTTACTTGAAGGAGAAAAAGAGTCTCACCTTCTAGTCTCTGTACTCTCTGTGTTTAGCTTAGGACCTGTCACTTAGTAGGCATTCAATACACAAAAGAGGCAAGTATAATACAAAGTGTAGTTATAACTCTCTAACGCAGGAGGTGGCAGCTGAAAGGTGATGGCTGAAGTTCCCTTAGACCCTGATGGTTTAGGATCCTAAATATTACTCAGTCTTTCTCTGACCTTGGCTAAGTCTGACCAGCTCCCGAGACTGGACCATTCCCAAGCGAGCCCTTCTTGAGAAGGAAGGTAAAACACTAACATTTGCTGAACAAAGATCAGTGCAAAGCAGGGACTTCAAATGCACTGTCTCACTTCATCCTCTCAGCCTCACAGGTGATGGAACAGAGGCTCAGGGTCTGGTGAAATGATTTGCTTAAGGCCAGGCAAGAATGTGTTTTCTTTATAACTCTTCCTCACTTTTAGCTTCTGCCCAAGCTAGCAGCTCCCTGAGCTCCCTGGCCCCCTCACTCTGGTCTCTAATCTCTTTTCCAGGTCCCCTGGTGTGGTGAGAAGGGCTTCTCAGAAGCCGGGCCTCTCCAGGCCTTGTCCTCAGCCCTGAGCTTCTCACTGACCCATTCCTCATTCTTTCTTTTATTTTTTATATCCCCTTTCACCTCCAAATCATCAAATTCTGCCCATTCTTTAGGTCATCTCAATTTTCACTTCTCCAGAGAAACTTCTTCAACATCTATGGGTCTTCTTGTCTTCTGAGTTTTAATTACAAATACTCTCTGGCTACCATAACTTAATTATTGATCATTCCCTTGTATTCATTCATTCATGCAGCTTCTCTAATAGGCCAGGAAATGTGCTGGGCACTGTGCAGGAATCCAATCTCTCTTGAGATTAACCTCACTCTCTCCTATTTGATGCGTACTTTCTGCAGGCAAAATTCAGATCTTATACCTCTTCTGAGTTCTTTATGGTACCTTGCACGGCTCTGGCCATAGCCAGGAACTCCTCAGGAAATTATGTTGAAAGATTCTTGAGTCTCTTCAGGGAATCTTGGGTGTTGCTTCATCCTTGGTCCAATCCCGGGTGCTCGGAAAACCAAAACTTTCGATTTTCTCTTCCCGTCCTCAATCATGTTCAATCCTTTGATCATCAACTGATACAGATCTGGAGAAAGTGCTCACGGTGACTTTTTCTATTTGAGGGATAATGGCCAAACCCATGAAGAAGCTGGACAGGTGAGGAGGGAGCTCTGCTCTCCTGTAGCTTCCTTTTCAGCTGTAATGACCTTGCTCCGTGCCATTGACCGTGGAGGGCCCAGTGTCTATGGTGTCCCTCTCTCTGGCCCAGGGTTCTGAGAACCTCAAAGTGGGAGTAGATGGGTCTACCACTACTGTATTTTTTAAAGGGCTTCGTGATCAAAAACCATCTAGAAACAGTGATATTTAAGCAGATCCGGTACAAAACAGGAAGCCAGTGGCCTGGTGAATTCTCACACTTGGGGACCAGAAGTGAAAATGTTCTGTCTGCCCAGAGCAGCAACAGGCCAACAAAACAACAGGTGGGGCAGTGCCAGAGATCCTGGTAGACTCCCTGTCTCTTGGATTTTTCCTGCAGAGCCATGGGGGTAGTCTCCCCCTCCCCAGAGCCTAGGGTGAGGTTTCTCATACACAAGCAGGGAGCCATAGAGAGGCAGAGGGGTGGAAAAGGTAAGAAGCCTCATCTTCAGGTCTAGCCCCAGTAGCTGGTGGGTCCCAGGTGCCTTGTTTGTATAAGGCTGCCATTGGACTTGAGGACTCTGAGGTCCCTTCCAGCTGCAAGGCTATTTCAGAGTGTGGGTGACTTCAGTTCCCCAGTGCTGGGGGAGGGAGGCAGGGGAGGAGGTAGGCAGAGACACCGCTGAGTGTGTGTGTGTGTGTGTCCACTGCAGAGGTGAGCCAAGGAAGAGAGGGATCGTGTCTTGTCGCCAGCTGTATTCCCAGAGGGCCCACCCACGACAGGTGCTCAATGAATGTTTGCTGAAGGGGCGAATGGCTGCATGTTCAATGTTTTCACGGTCCCTTGCCTTGCCTCCTGACCACATCCCCTTGCTCTAGGCTTCCTGTTTAGTCTGTAGCCCTGAGTCCCTCCAACACCTAAGAGCTATAGGGTGAAAACAGCAGAGAAGGGAATAAGCATGGTATAATATGGTGAGGCCGAGAGGATGACAAGCCTGAAAATAAAATCAAATTTATATCCTGACTGCTTTCATTTCGGCTCAGCCTAACGTCTCCCAAGTACACATTCAGCCTCAGGCTACCATTACCACATTGCCATCTCATATTTGGAGATTATACTACTTCAACATCTTTCACATGCTTTTCTCTGTGAGGAAATCCACTCCTTCAGGCATTCATTTATTCATCAAAAATGTACTGAGCACCTATGCTATATATTAGCCATTGGTTGGGTGTGAAGGATACAGAGAGACATCAAGAGGAGACCCTGCTCTCCAAGAGCTCACAGTGAAATGAGCACTGAATGTTGTATGTTCAACGACAGCAGTATGCCCAGTGCATTCCTGAGAGGAGTCAGATTGAAGATTACTCTCTCCATTTGGCAGATGAGAAGCCTGAGGCCCAGAGTTGACATGACAAGATTGAGCTGGGTGGCGATAGAACTCAGGTCCCCTGAGTTCCATTCCACTCCTGAGCATTCTTTCCACTCCTTGGGTCTGTTGCCTCTTCCCTTTTGCCCTTGGGGGCAGCTCCAGACCAGCCACCTTGCCTTGGAAGCTTGTCCATGGTTTGGTCCTTTCAGCCTGGGTGGACTTATGGGCACTTCCTCCATGTGAGTGTTTTGCTTTCTTCACTCCATTGTATCATGCCACACAGTGCTTGTTCTACTAGATGTGTGGTTTCTTTGCCCCAGGTTTGAACTGTGGGCTCAGATCTTATCTCAAGTTTTGGAAGTCTCCCAACCTCACTTAGCATAATCTAATAAATCGTGTATTTTACTCCTTTCAATTCAGTCCAACAAACATGCATTGAACACTCTAGCTGGACCGAATGCCCCTCCTATGGACCGCTGTGCACATCTCCATCACAGCACGTTCAGCTGATGCTTCTTATGATCTCTTACATCCTCTTGGCTCCACCCCTGATTCTGGCCAGTTCTGAGTGGGCTCTGACCGACTTTGTGCTAATCAGTCTCTTCTGAAGTGCCCACTGCACATCACTTGCTTTCTGCCCTGGCTCCTTCTGTTCTGGGGGAGCCCATGCAGCCCTGTTCACCAGCAGCCCGAGAGTACAGATGAGTCAACATCTCTGGGGGGAAGCCTCAGCCAGTGAAGTTCAGGAGCTGATGGATTAGGACTTCTACTGTTAATGCTCAGGGGACAGTTGGAAGAGGCCTCTATATGCTCCAAGAAACATTCCAGTGGGATCAGGGTCCAGTTTCTCCCAGCATGACCAGCCTGATAACATATTCTTGTTTTGGCTTTTCCTTCTCCTGTTCCCTCACTCTTGTTCCCTCTGATTGCCTTCTAAATAAACCACCTGCCCACAAGTCCTTGAATCAGGCTCTGCTTCTGGATGGGGCAATCTAGGCTAAGGCAGCACTTAACAGCCTTATATTGTAAGTCTGTCTGTATTCATTTATTTACTTGCTCATTCATTCCTTCAACAAATACAAACTGAAGTTTGGGAATGTAGGAGTGAACAAAAGAGATAAAGTCCCTGTCTTTACAGATCTTATATCTTATTGGGAGAGACAGACTATGAGCAAATAAACACATAAATCGATCATGTCACTTCAGATAATGATAAGTGCTCTGAAGGAAATAAGCTGGGGATAGAGGGATGAAGTAGAGATGGGGCGGATACTTGGGGAGGGTGGTGAGGAGAGACTTCTTCAAAGAGTCTCCATTTGAGGAGACACTTGAATTAAATGAGCATGGAATGCAGGATAAGACCTGGGAGGAACAAGGGCAAATGACCTGAGATGGAAATTAGCTTGAAGCAGTGGGCAGGGGGAGGCTGCAGCAGGTGTGTCGAGAGGGTGGGCAGATACCAACTCATCTGGATTTTACCACCCTTTTGGACCAAGAGCAAAGGAGAGGGCTTCCAGCAGGGGAATAACATGACCTGAGTCATATGTTATAAAGATCACGTTGGCTACTGCACTAGAGTAAGTATACTGTACAAATCATGCTGGTTTAGACTAACGGAGCAGGAGTGGAAATAGAGGGGCAGGAAGGGGATGAACAGTGGTCCAGGTGAGACATGATAATGGATTTGACCAGGATGATCGTGTGGGAGTGGTGACAAGTGGTTGGGTTCACCATCTATTTGGAAGGTGGAGCTGATAGGACCTACCTGATGGATCAGATGTGTGTTGTGAAGGGATGACTCCTGGTTTTTTGTTATGAACAACTGGGTAAATGATGGTGCCATTTACTCAGGAGGGGAAGACTGGGGGAGGAATGAGTGTGTGAGGGAGTCAAGAGTTCTGCTGTAGACATATTTTTGAGATGCGTGCTAGACATCTAAATGGAGCTGCTCAGGAGGCAGCAGAGTTAGGGAGAAGTCCTGCTTGGGCATTTGGAAGTCACCAGCATCCAGATGGCATTTAAAGGTATGGACTGGGTGATACCATCTAGGAGCAGTGAGGAGAGAAGGGTTGAGTTTAATAGAACAAGCAGCAAATCATCAAGTTATTCTCGAAAGCAGTGACTCTCAGACTTTAATGTATATGGGAGTCACCTGCAACTTGATCACCTGGAACTTGTTTATTAAGCAGGTCCCTGGGAACTAGCCTTAGAAATTCTGGGCCTTGAGGAAAAGTTTAGGAAGACAAGTACCCCCAGGTGATTTGAGTGCCCTGGGGGATAGGTAGAGGGGTGCCTAGGATTTGCATGACTAGTTAGCAGGATCCTGAAGAATGTGTCTGTTCTCTCCAGGGCCATCATGAGGACTTAACCTCCACCAGCCCCTCCTTCCTTGTGCAGGTAGAGGTATACAGGTGTGGCACCCACACCCAGACCTTTGCTGGTCATGTACCAATCTTCAACAGCACCACTCCCTGTGCCTACTCCAGAGCTAACCAGCCCTACAGATCAGCTGATTTACTAAAACCCCTCAGCTGCACCCTTGTGGTGGGCTGTGATTGTCCAAGGAACAACATGGCACCAGTGACAGTGGGGTCTGCAAGACAGGTGCCCAGCATAGGCATGGCTAAGAGCAGAGGAATGGCAGCCTGCTTTTCCTCTAGGTGGGCGATCATGAGGTGAGTATTTTAACTGTATATTGGCTGCAGAGGAGCTTGGTGGGCTTCTCCATACCTTTGAATGTGAACTTGACCTAAGTGGGTCATAGCACAAAGGCTTTCATATCCGAATCCTCAGCTCTGAGCCCTCACCCAATGCCAGGCCTGCCTTGCCAACTGCTGGAGGATCTTCTCCTTGGCTGACCTGTCATATCAACTCCAGAACTCACCGTCTCCCTTTTCCCCCATGCCCATGTCTCCCTTCCATGGCCATATTTCACTTTTCTCATCATCCACATTGAAGTATGATTAGTACCTCTGATTCCTGTTTCTCTCACTCCAGGCTGTCACCAAGTCTTGCCAATTCTCCCTTCAAATTGTCTTTTGAATCTGTCACTTCCTCTCTCTTCCCACTGTCCCTGCTCATTTAATTGGATTATTGTTTAAGCCTCTGTCGTGGACTGAATGTTTGTGGTCCCCCCATTCAAATGTTGAAGCCCTAACCCCTAATGTGCTGGTATTAGGAGGTGGGGCCTTTGTGATTAGGGTTAGATGAGGTTGTGAGAGAGGAGCCCTCACAGTGGAAAAAGTATCCTTACAAGAAGAGGAAGAGAAACCAGAGCTCTCTACCACCCCTACCCCCATCCCATCCCACTATGGAAGGAGAAGGAGAAGGGGCCATCATGAATCTTTAGCCTCATCTGCAAGTCAGGAAGAGAGCCCTCACCAAGAAATGAATATGCCAACACTTTGGTCTTGGACATCCTGGTCTCCAGAACAGTGAGAAATAACTGTGGTGTTGTTGAAGCACGGTATTTTGTTATAGCAGCCTGAGCTGACTAATACAACCTCCTGTTCAGTTTCTCTGCAGCTTGCCTCCATCTTGTGTGTGGATATTAGTTTCCTTGATGGCACTTATCACGGATTATAGTAATATGTTTGTTAGTCTGTTGAGTAGCTTGGTGATTATCTTCATAAGCAGAGGTGCCCTCCATGAAGCTGTACATCTTTTGTTCATCACTCTGGACCCAGTGAGTGCCATGTTGGGCACATAGTACATGCTTAATAATGTGTTTCTTGAAGAAGTGAAATGCTGACAAGGAGTGCCTCCAACCAGTTCACCCTGCATTCTGCCTGGTTCCTTCTGACTCATGCCAGGGTGTATTGACCCTGTTGTGTACTGACCAGGGTTATCTTTCTAAAACACAAATTTCACCTCACCCAACCCTTGTTTGTCAGTGTTTACTGGGTCCCAGCACCCTTTTTGAATGTTTACGGGAGTGAAAATGAAGTTAAGATCAAGCTGATAGTGAGGTGTGGTGGCTTATCAATAAAAGTGATCCTAAATGATTAATAAAAATTTTTTAATTGTGGATTTGCTTTAAAAGAAACCCCCAAACCCATGAGCCCTACAGGAAATAGATGAGTCATGCTTTCTAGTACCTAGCGTCCTCTAGACTGGGGTTTGATAAAATCAGCCTTAACTGCTAGAACTACCTCACGCGGTTACCAGTGTGCTGTCCCAGGTGGGCACAGCAAGACCCCCTTCTTTGCCGTTCGTGGGCGGGGCTCTGCGACCCTCCACCCGCACTGCCCTGTGGGCTCCATTCAGTGCAGTGGGTGGGACCATCTCAGGGGTGGTGTGTGTCCTGTGACCGTGTGTGCATTGGGAGTGGGGTGGGGAGGGATGGAGATCTTTGGGGAAAGATGAGGCAGACCCTTTGACTACAGCTATTTACAAACTCGGGAAAACAGAGTTCAGTAGAATTTCCTCTTCAGTCAATGTTGGCCCACTTCCCATCTCCTTACTAAGAGGAAGTTCCATTAGCTCATAGAAATGCAGAATCACCCATCCCTCAGCTTGGAAAAGCCCTCGAAGGAGGTTTCTCAGTGTAGGAACAAACAGGGCCATCTCTTGGGGACTTTATTCCAAATTCCCGAGAAGCCTGGCAGTGTCTCACTGCTGTTTGGAAGAACTCTCTCAGTTTCTCCCATGGCCCTGGCCGTGCTGGGTGGTCAGAAAGCAGCTTAAAAGAGGAGGAGACCTGGCACAAACGCCCACTCCTTCCACATAAGGGAAGCCTGCTGCAAGAGCTCACATGCCCGGACTCCACTCTCTCCTTCGAACTACTCCATGCTTCCTCTCTTCCATCCAAACTGGCCTCAGTTCCTTGAGAAGGATTCCTCTTACTCTCTGAAACATCCTATTCACGTCTCAGCCAGGCTTCATCCAGCCTGACCCAGAGGCCTTTCCCCTTGGGCAGACGCCATCTCCAACACTCATTTCCAGGAGGAAGTGACCAACCCCATACACCAATTTGACAAGGAGGTCTTTGGGGCAAAAGTCTGAGCAGGTCCCAAATGGTATGAGATTAGTCAAGTTCTCTGAAGAGGATAGGATCAGTGCTTCCCCAGAACTGGTTATTTTCTCAGAGTAAAAGGGGAGAGGCATCGTCAGAGATGACACAGGGGAACAGAGATGTGGTGTCCCCGACCACCTCCTGGAGGATCCAGGCTGCGACAAAGAGCAAAGTGTACCCAAAACTCGGGCCCCAAGCCCTGGGTCTGCTCCACCGGCTGGGCTGAGCTCCGGGAGAGCCTCAAACCCACACGTGGCTTTTCGTGGAAACGGGAGGCTGCTTTTAGAATTGAATGCAGATGGCTTCCGCACTTATGAGAAGTACTGCTGGGACACACTTCCAGGTTGGGGGGAGCAGCTGGCGGGGCTCCAGGAATGCCTGGTCTGCTGTCTGCCTGGAAGGGAGGGGCCATCGGGTCTCCTTTCAAGTTGTCAGAATTCACATCCAAAAGATAGTGTTTTCCGTCCCACTGTTTCCTTTTCAGTCTTCTTAAAGAACCCTCTGCATACTCTTTCATTTACACTCATTTTCATTATCTTTCATTACATTACATGCTCTTTATCTTACGTTGCATTCATTATCTTTCCTCACGTACCCTTTCAGCAATTTCGTTACATACTTAACATACATTTTTCATGATCTCTTTCATTTTCATCCAAGAAAAACTGTCCATTTCCCCATACAGCTTGAAATGTAACTCTTTATGTGTGACCTCATTTAAACCTCCCGACATCCCCATGAGGAATGATTATTCCCATTTTATAGATGAAGAAACTGGAACTTAGTAAGAAACTTGCCCAAGGTCACAGAAAATAAATGTTAACATGAGGACTTGGACCTGATTTGAGCCTAAGTCCTCAGTCTTGGTAGTTTAAAGCGACATCACACATCCTACTCATTATCATTCTTATCAACAATTTGATGCCTCTACCAGCCACTGTGTCATCAGAAATCTGATTGGTTTCCCAAGATTCCTGTGGTTCTGACAATTTATTGGAAGAAAAAACACATGTCACTCATTTACAGAGCCCGTGTCCAAGGCACATTCACATCCTCGTCCTCAGTGGAACCTCACACCCTTACGAATGAAACAAGTCAGACAACGTTTTCTGGTTTCACAGATGAGGAAAAGTGGCTTTCCCAAGGTCACACGGCTAGAAACAGTGAAATCAGAATGAGAACTCCTAGGCTATCGAAATACCCAGAATTCTTTCCCTGTATCTTGCTGCCTCTTCAATAAATAAATGAACAAAATAAATAAATAAACCTTCCAAGGAAACGCTGAGAAACCCCTCCTTCAAGCCTGTTTCTAGAGGGAGTTATTATCGGACTGGCGCCTACGAGCTTCCTGGCAGAGTGGAAGGGACTCTGGGTGGATTCCCCGGGCCTGATGTCTATTCCCAGAATGCCACGGAGAACACAGGGCTGAGGATGAATTGGCGGCGGGGGTGGGGGGGGGGCACACCCCAGGCCTATCACCCCTCCCAGGTTCCCTGCCCACGGACTGTAAACTGGCTTTGCAGACAGATTCTAAACTGACTGCGGGCAAGCAGGGCCCACACCTGCCCCCTCTCTGGGCCCGGGGTCTGGTTGTTCTCTCAGCACGGTGCCATGCACTCTTGCTACATCAGTTAGCCCGCGGCATGGGAAAGAAGCCGGCTCTGTGCAGGCACGGCTTCCTCCCTACCCAGGGTCAGTTGGGGTTGGAGATGTCACCCCAGAAGCCAGCTTGGCTAACATCCATCCATCTAGAAGGGTCCCCTAGAGATTCTTTACGTCGCAGATGGGATAACTGAGGCCCTCTGAGAAGTGGCTGGCCCAAGGTCACACAGCTGATCATTGAACAGAGGTCCCACCCCAGTGTCCTGTCCTGTAGCTGGACGTCAGCAGCAAACACAAGTGCGGGTCCTAACCCTGACCCTCTTGGGCAGATAAGGTGGCGCCCAAGCCTAGAGGCCACCGGAAGGCCTGAGTTTTGACCAGTACAAACACCCATGGTTTCGCTGGTAGTGTCAGCAAGATGGTGTGGGCAGCAGGGTGAGGGTAGTGCGTGGCTTGGCCACTCCAAGTGCCCCAGGGGGATGCTTCTGTATTTGCTTGAAAGAGGGCGCTGTCTGCAGATGGACACAAGACATCCCCAGAGCACTGGATTCTGAGCCAGAAGCCCCCTTCTGGATCTCAGCTCCCTCTGGCCCCTGCTCCCTCCTTTACCTCCTAGAAATGGCCCCTGCAGTGAGGCCCTGAAGCCTCCATCCTCTCAGCCCTCTATCCTGCTGGAGGCCCTGACACATGGCTGGCCTCAGCAGGGGGGCCTGGCTTGCTGAGCTGACTTCAGCCTGGTGGCCTCACCACAGCTCCAAAAAGCCCCATGATTCCCCTGAGCAAGTAGTCCTTTACAATGTGGGAAGTATCCCAAGGAGGTGGAGATCTCCGCCCTGCCCTTCTCAGCTCCGCCAGAGTCTGCAGGGCCCCGTCTGCACAGGAGGCCAATGCCACCTATGTACCCTGTGCTAGTTTAGTTTCCTCCTGCCCTGGACACTTACCAGGCCTGGCGCTGGCCTCACTACGCTTGCAGAAAAGTGCCCAGACTGGCCTTGTGCTTCACTTTCGTCCCCTGGGGCCCCTCTGGGTCCAGGCAGGGTGCAGCGGAAACCAAAAGCAGCCCTTTAGCCTGAGTCACTCACTTGAGTGCAGGCTGGAGATCAGCGGCAGGGCGACCAGGTCTGAGTCAAAGCTGCCCAGGAGACCGCCTGGGGCTGCCACACACTCCAGATGGGCAAGATCATGGGCAAAGCTCCAGTCAGATGTTCCAAGGTCACCACAGCTGGTCAAGCCCAGGAGTGACCAATCCTCAGTTGGTGGGTTCCACTGTCCAGCTGGGGCCCCTGAGGGAGTGAGAGTCATTTCTGGGGGGTCCTGTTTCAAATAGCCCTTGGCCAGGGCTGGTAGAGGCCAGTCCGCCTCAGCATCCACGCATGTCCTGAATTTGGGGCCAAGGCCATCTGTTGAGGAGGACTCTTCTTCCAGGCCGCCTGCCTCGGCTGCCCTCTCCTCCGGGCACCGGGTCTGCTTCAGGTAGCCCTGGAAGGCCCCTGCGGCTGGGTCTTCTCCCGCAGCCACCTCCGGTCCCAGGGGACTAACATGGTCCAAAGCTGAGCCACCCTGAACACCCTCAGGCTGTCCCTCAGAGTTCCGGACCAGGCCAATGCCACTGTCATCCTGGTCCCGGCTGTCGCTCCCCACCTGCGGCTCCCAGTTGGGCTCCGTGCCAGGACTCAGGCTGGGCTCCTGCAAGCAGATCCCGCTGTCTGTACTTTTGCTGCCGCTGCTACTGCAGCTGTTCTCCGGCAACCGGGTCGCCCCCTTTCCCAAAGTACCCCTGGCCTGGGGGTGGGGGGTGGGGAGGAGGAACTGGGGCTCATCAGTCTGCAGGGATGGCTTGGCACTGCTGAAGCCGCTGTCCGTGCTGCCGTGCAGCTCCGAGTTCCTCAGCTCTGGGGACACCTTGGGGAAGGCCTCCTCATCGAGGGGATGAATGGTGTCTTGGGTCTCTGGGCAGGAAAGCTGGCTGATGAGGCTGAAGGGACTGGGCTTCTTGAAGACCTGGGGAGGAGAAGGTAGAGTGAGAGGGGTGGGAGGGTCACCTGCAGGAACCCGCCCCAGTGTGGCCAGGGGAGGCCAGGGGTTCAGGAGGTACTTCTCCAACAGAGGGGGTGCTGCAGAGCCTGGAGTACACTGCCACTTGTCCTTTTGGTCTTGGTTCAGAACTGAGTTTTCCTCCTCATGCAATTCTCAGTTGGACTCAGGCCAGATACCTAAGAAGCCTGTATTCTTGGAGTTCAGACAGAATGACAGGCAGAATGGGAGGCTGCAGGGAAAGGTGAACGTTCTCAGGAGGCTCCATCAGCAGTGCTTTTCAAACCGGAAAGCAGGCTGGACCCACTGAGATCTAGAAATGTGTTTCAGACTTTTTTTCACTATGACCCCAAGTAAGAAATGTGTTACACAATAACCTGTATATAAATAGCCCATAAATGTATAACTCATATATGATTGAAACCAATTTCACAAAATACTACTTATCGTTACTACCTGTGCCCTGTGATCTCTTGTATTGTCCTGTCCTATCCTATCCCATGTTATTCATTTCATCTCTTATAATGCTGGATGTGAAACACCGAGTTAATTTCTCCGCTCCCTGAGTGATTCCCATAAACACAGCGTGGGGCAGTGAAACAAGCACAGATCTAGCAGCTGAGGAGGCCTCGTTCCCCATTAATTGCCCAGAGTCCCAGGGAAGTCACTTAACCTCTCTCCCCCTTGCTCTTCTGCCCCAGCCGCACTGGTGTTCCTCCTGCTCTGGACAGTGCTGTCTCAGGGCCTTTGCACAGGCTACTCCTGGTTGGAATACTCTTCTCCTAGCACTTTGTATGGCTATGTATCCTCCTTATCGTTCAGGTCTCAATTCAGATGTCATCTCCTCAGAGAGACTTTCCCAATCACCCTTGCTAAAGCAGTGCTCCAGACACTCTCTTCCCATTAACCTAGTTTATTTTTTCCTAGCACTTAGTTCCTGGAGTTATTTTTTTTTTCTGTGCCCCCACATGCACACACACACACACACACACACACACACACACACTCAGTCCCCAACCCCAACAGAATAGAAGCTCCTTGAGGGCAGGAGTCGTCTGTTCTTATTGGCCACTCTGTTCCCAGAGCTTAAACTGAGCTGGCACACAGTAGGCACTCCAAAGGTTTGTTGACTGACTTACTGACTCACTGTTGCACATCTGCCCTTGTTCCCTTTGTATGTGATGACTCTAATGCAACTCTTATTGGTTGGATCCCTATTGATACCATATGGCTTGGTGACTAAGGATGTGTATTCTGGAGCCAGACTTCACGGGTTCAAATCCCAGGTCTGCCTCTTATCAGCTGTGTCACCTTGGCCAAATCATTTATCCTCTCTGTGCTTTAGCTCCTCCTATGCAAAATGGAAATAATGACAGTATTGCCTCCTCAAGTTGTGGTTCATGCATGTAAAATACTTAGAACAGTGCCTGGTAAGGAGAAAGCACTCAATAAACACTTGGTGAATTGAATTTTACTCTCCAATAATTCTCTAAAGAAGTATTATTATCTCTATTTCCTAGAGGAGAAAACTGAACCTCAGAGAAGTTAAATGACTTGCCCAGTGTCACACAGCAGCAAAGAACAAATAAATCTGGAATTGGTACTCAACTGTCCCGATTTGTAATCCCCACTTGTTTAACAATGCTTACTTTGATAATCATTGAAGATCAGATCAAAGCAGCTAATGAATGAGAACGAGCAAATGCATGTGAAACTGCTTTGTGCTCTCTCAGTTATTTATAAAGTTAGTAATGGCTGTGATCATTAGAGGAAGGAAACTGGGCTGTACTTATCTTGAGGAGGAAAAAACTCATGAGGACAAGTCAATTCTGTGATCCAAACGTTCAGAAGGAACAAAAAAACCAGAGGTTGCTTGTCATCTCCTTTGGCATTTTTGCATCTATGTCCATTTCACTGGTTTGCATTAAACTTAATAGTTGATTCGTTGGCTGCCCCACCAGACGTAATCAAGCTCCTTGGGACCAGTGGCCACATTACTCAGCTGCTTCTGTACAACATTTTGCATGTTGTAGATGCTTGGTAACTGTAAGTCAATAGCTACCTCTCTCTTACTAGATGCCTTTTCCCAAGCCCAACTAAGACTCTCCCATCCAGCGGTCCTTTCCTACCACTCTGCTCTCTAGTTACCCATCCCTGAGGGCAGGCCCTTTGGTGCACTCAGCAGGCAGCTCCACCCCTCTTCTTTCCCCTCCATCCCCATCCCAGAGTTCTTACTCAAAATAATTTCAGAGGGCCTTTGTCTCTCTCCTTATTTTTCCTAGAGATCCTGGGATCCTTGTGGAGGGTCCCCTTCCAGCTGTGAGCTTCCCTGGGCCCCGGTCTCCCTGAAGGAGCCCACCCTTCCAGCTGAGCCCTCGACCATCATAGTAATGTCAGCTGTGGGGACCACCTTTGGTCCAGTCTGAATCCCAGGCCAGAGACGGGCTGTGGTCTGGAAATGCTGCTCAGTGCGGCAAGTTGATCTTTGGAGGCCGGCTGACTACAAATGTGGTGTTTGTCAGCACTGCGTAGCAAGAGGAGAGGCTGTGGGAAGGGCCGGAGGTGCTCGCCTCTCAGCATTACCTCTCCGCTCTGCTCTCTCCCACACTGACAGCAGCCCTTTGTCTTCCTGTTCCCGAGCACCCATCGCCAGCCTCTAGGGATGGGAAAGGCTGGGCTCCGGCCCTGACTCTTCCTGGCTGTGGGACCCTCTGCATGTAACAATCTCTCTACGCCTCAGTTTCCTCAGTTGTAAAGTGAGGCTATAACTACCTGACTCCGAGGTACTAATGCACAGGGGTTGGTTCGTGGCCAATTATTAGCAAATAGTAACAAAATGGTGCGTGGCGGGTTGGGATTACTGTGTCTTATCTGGGCCACTATAAGGCAACATTCTCCGTGCTGGGCTTGGCATTCAAGCCCTCCCTCCACCCCCATGGTGCTTGTCAGGGCTGAGGGTACGGCCTGCCTGGGCGGGTGCTCCCTGCCTCCCGGAGTCCTGGTGGGGCCGGGAAGGATGGGACAGTGGCCTCCCCGTGAGACTCACCAGGACGGTAGGCAACTTCCCCCGGCGCTGCACATACAGCTGGAGGGCCAGGAAGACGGCCAGGGCTCCGTAGAGCAGCAGGACAAAGGTGAAGAAGATGCTGAGGTTGGTCACGGTGAAATCTGCGGGCCCAGAGAGATGGGTTTATAGCCTGGTGCCGTGGGATACGGAGGGGCAGTCCCCGAGGATCCCATGGCCCCTCTCAGGAGCCTCTCGGTGAGGGGCCGAGTGACCCCCCCCCCCCCTGCATCCCCCCAGGTTACCTCTAGGCCACAACTCTGGAGGCCCTGCCTGGATTCTTGGGAGTCCCTGCCTGGCCCTCCAACCTCTGCCCTGAAGGATTCCCTCACTAGACACATGGCCTCCAGCTCTCTGCACAGAACTCACATGAAGGCATACGTAGCAGTGGGGCAGGATGGTACAGAAGGTAAGAAGGGAGGCTTTGGGAGCAGCCAGACCTGGGTTCAAATCCCAGCTCTACCACTTACTAGCTGTGAGGCTGTGGACAAATTAGTTAGCCTATCTGAGCCTTAGTTTTACCATCTAAGAAACGGGCAAAATAATAGTGCCTACCTCATAGATGGTTGTGAAGCACACAGCACTTATCATGAACCAAGCCCTTTATAATAGTCCCCCCTTATCTGTGGTTTTGCTTTCCATGGTTTCAGTTACCTGTGTTCAACTGTGATCCAAAAACATTAAATGGAAGATTTCCAGAAATAAACAATTCATCAGTTAAATCGTGTGCCGTTCTGAGTAGCATGATGAAATCTCACACTGCTCCACTCTGTCTGGCCCGGGACGTGAATCATCCCTCTGTCCAGCAGATCCCACCCGTGAGTCACTTAGTGGTTGCCTCAGTTATCAGATGGACTGTTGTGGTATCCAGTGCTTTTGTTCAAGTAACTTATTTTACTCAGTAATGGTCCCAAAGTGCAAGAGTAGTGATGTTGTCAATTTGGGCATTCTCTTAAATTTTTCTTTAATTTATAAACTAAACTTTGTCATAGGTATGTATGTATAGAGAAAAAACATAGTATATATATGTGCTTTCAAGGCATCCACTGGGGGTCTTGGAACGTATGCCCCGCGGATAAGGGGGGGACTACTGTACTTATGTCACCTGATTCTTATAACCACCTTAGGAGGTAAATACTATTATCGTCCCTATTTTTATAGATTAGCATCCTGAGGCCCAGAGAGGTTAAGCAAGTTGCCCAAGGTCATATATTTCATAAGTGACGAAGCTGAGATTTGAACCCAGACCTGTATACAAAACTATTTCTATATCAGTGAGTGGATGTTGAAAAGCTCTTAAGGCCGCCTGGCACACAGACGCTGCCTTACTCTGCTTCAATGTGAATGAGGCTGAAATGACAATGAGTTTGTGCGTATCTGCCATAAACTGAAATGTACTGTAGAAAAGTAAGGAGTCCCTCTGGTCATTGCTGGACGCTGCCCACACTGGACTGGGCACTCCCAGCGCACTGACTGTTGGCATGATTCGCCGGGCACTTGACATATGTTGTCCTGAGTAGCTAGTTACAGCCTGCTCTGGGCACACCCTGTCTTCCCAGCCAGACTGTAAGATCCTTGCGGGCAGAACCATGGCCTTCACATGCCATATTCCCTTCCCTCCTTCCCCTTTCCAGCACTGGGCTGAGAGCCTGGCACAGTATTTGCTGACTTTTGCAGCTGTGGGGAGGAGTCAGCTCAGTTCTGCTTTCCTCTGAGGGGGACGAGGGGAAGTTTGGAGAAGCCCTTGGTGCCCCCAGCTCTAAGAAAAGACAGCAGAGGAATGTAACAAACAGGAACCAGCACAGCTGGCTGAGGGGTGCTGCAGAAGGGCTCCTGGGGGCGCAGCTGGGCTCCAGTGGAAGCACCCGCAGAATTGGGAGACCTGGCTTTGTGGCCACACCCTGAAAGTTGCTTATAGGTACTGAGCCTCAGTTTCTGCATCTCTAAAATGGGGACAATGGGAGCTCTTTCATAGGGCTGTGTGAGGATGGAGAGCTGTGTTGCAGCTGAGGGGGGGGGGGCGGCGCCTAGCACAGTGCCCCACATCGGCAGCCCTCAGTGGAATGCTTTTCAGACCTGCGAGGCCCTTCCTGCCTCCCTCCTGCCCGGACAGCAGCCCTGACCAACTCACACTGCGGGGTGAGCACGATGCACTCCTCCTTGGACCAGACCTCCTTGTTCACTCGGGAGCTGACAGATGGTTTCACCCTGACACAGAACTCTCCCACCCCTCTCGGGACTGGGAGGCTAAAGTTTTCATGTTTTATCTTGTCATGGGACTGAAACGAAAACAATCAGAGCAGTAAACACGATATCCTTGTTCCATGCCACATGGAAGCTGAGAGCTGGAGGGGCCTTTAGAGATGCTCTAAAGCCCTGAAGGCCAACCCCCTTCAGTGTTCTTTTTCTAAGATAAAAAACCCTGCATTATCGAGGCAGCCCAAGATCTCTGTGATTACCATGATTTAGTTTGTATTAAAAGCGAAAAGGAGCAAAGGAAGCCATAAACAAGGCGAAAAGACAACCCTCAGAATGGGAGAAAATATTTGCAAATTAAGCAACTGACAAAGGATTAATCTCCAAAATATACAAGCAGCTCATGCAGCTCAGTAGCAAAAAAACAAACAATCCAATCCAAAAATGGGCAGAAGACCTAAATAGACATTTCTCCAAAGAACATATACAGATGGCCAACAAACACATGAAAGGGTGCTCAACATCACTAATCATTAGAGAAATGCAAATCAAAACTACAATGAGGTATCACCTCACACCGGTCAGAATGGCCATCATCAAAAAAATCTACAAACAATAAATGCTGGAGAGGGTGTGGAGAAAAGGGAACCCTCTTGCACTGTTGGTGGGAATGTAAGTTGATACAGCCACTATGGAGAACAGTATGGAGGTTCCTTAAAAAACTAGAAATAGAACTACCATACGACCCAGCAATCCCAATACTGGGCATATACCCCGAGAAAACCATAATTCAAAAAGAGTCATGTACCACAATGTTCATTGCAGCACTATTTACAATAGCCAGGACATGGAAGCAACCTCAGTGTCCACCGACAGATGAATGGATAAAGAAGATGTGGCACATATATACAATGGGATATTACTCAGCCATAAAAAGAAACGAAATGAGTTATTTGTAGTGAGGTGGGTGGACCTAGAGTCTGTCATACAGAGTGAAGTAAGTCAGAGAGAGAAAAACAAATACTGTGTGCTAACACATATATATGGAATCTAAAAAAAAAATGGTTCTGAAGAACCTAGGGGCAGGACAGGAATAAAGATGCAGACGTAGAGAATGGACTTGAGGACACGGGGAGGGGGAAGGGTAAGCTAGGACGAAGTAAGAGAGTGGCATTGACATATAAGCACTACCAAATGTAAAATAGGTAGCTAGCGGGAAGCAGCCGCATAGCACAGGGAGATCAGCTCGGTGTTTTGTGACCACCTAGAGGGGTGGGATAGGGAGGGTGGGAGGGAGACGCAAGAGAGAGGGGTTATGGGGATATATGTATACATATAGCTGATTCACTTGGTTATACAGCAGAAACTAACACACCATTGTAAAGCAATTATACTCCAATAAAGATGTTAAAAAAAAAGAAAAGGAAGTATTTTATAGATACTGAGGACCATCCCAGAAGGGGCTAGAATCAACTGCAGTTGAAAGGAAAGAGGATGGATTTTGCAGATTCCAGATCCCCCACTTATGGGAGTGTGCTTGGGCATTTTCATAGCCTCTGAGAGCCTCATTTCCCCACCTATAACATGGAATAAAATCCCCACCTGCAAGGGGGTTGGAAGCGATAGTTACAACGTCTCCTGCGCTGCCTGACACCTAGCGGGCACTGTCTTCCCTGCCACCTGGCAGAAGCACAGGTTTGAGGGCTGTGGCCATCTCAGCTCCCCCCACTTGCCCCACAAGCTCTCTCAACTCTGCTGGCAAAGTTCCCCAGGGGTACACAAAAGGCACTTCCGGCCCAGGTGACAGGGAAGCCTGGCCTTGGGGAATCCCATACCTTATATCGTCCTGGTACCTTGCGAACCTCAATCTCGTACTCCCGGAAGTTGTGGAAGATGCTTTCATATGTGTCGCCTGCAGGGGCCATCTTGGGCCTGGGGAGCTGGATCACCCCAAGAATGATGCCATTGCGCATCTCTAGCGTCACGCCGGCAACTGTCAGAGTCACTGAGTCGGGAGACAAAACCATGAGGCCTGCAGGCTGGGGAGGGCCTGGGCACCCCATCCATACCTGGCCTCCAGGGTCAAGCTTTACCCACCCTAAAACCTGGGCTACAGGTTTCTCAACCTGGCAGAACATAAGGATTTCCTGGGGAGCATGTTAAAAACGCAGATGCCCAGACCCACTCAAGACACAGTGAATCTGAATTTTGGAAGCTGGGTCCTGGAAACGTCTATTTTAAACACACACACAGTGACGTTTCTGCAGCCAGCATTTGGGAGACAATGACCTCCAAGAGCAGCATTCTGAATTCTGCAGAGCAGCCTTGCCACACACATAGAGCACAGTCAGTCCCAATCTGCAGAAGGAAAGAATCCCATCACATTTGGGGCTTATTCTTTTCTCTTCTCTCTGCAGAGAGAAACTCCCAACTTTGCTTCAATAGCACCTCCCTGCTTCAAAGCCTCACACCCTGACCCCGAGGAATTCATTCTTAAAGGGAGGAGGACCTGATCGAAATTCTGCCTCCAGCTTGCTGCCCTATGCTGAGTTCTTATGGATTTGCTTCCTCTCCCAGAACCCTACAAGTACACCAACCTGGCCCTCGTGACTCAGCTGCCCCAACTCACCCCAAGACTTCTCTTCTGTAGGATAAACAACTCCAGTTCCCTTTTAAATCTTGAATAACTTGGCTATTTTCATCTAAACCTTCTCCAAAGTCCTGACTCAGGCTTGTTTGGGCAACTAAATCCCCAGCCAGGAAGCCAGGCAGATGTGGCGAGCTATGGGAACGGAGAGAAAAGTTCTAGACTAGAGCTTCTGGCTGGAAAGGACCCTGAAAGCCATGTTCTAGGCCCCGGGGAGGAAAAGCACCTTCATCCACAGAGAAGCGGGTGTTGGGAGAGGTCCAGTTTGAGTGCTGGCCTCCGTCCACTGCCCGGACTCTGGCTCGGTAACCATTGCTATGATACAGGTCCAGGGTCTGCATGGTGAGATCACAGGACAGCACCAGGGTCTGGCTACAGTTGCGGATGGGGTTCCAGTAGATGGGCTCTACTCCATACCTGGGGAGATAGCGGGGTAGGCATTGGGAGAGGAACTTGTGCTCAAACCTAACTCCTTTAGGAGGGAAGCAAGAGGCCAGGGGAGAGCTCTCATGATGGTATAGCCCTCAGGGTATTCCCTTTAGTCTGGGGCGCCTAGTTGCAAGGGGATCTCCCTTGGTTCTGGGACTCTGTACCAATTTCTCTGTGCTCTAGAAGACTCTTAGATTGGAATACGAGTAGCTCAAACGCCAACTCCTCCAGGAAGACTTGCCACTCCCTGCAACACAGCCCAATTCCTCCCTTCTCCCAACTACATCTGTAGTCCTTAGGGCTTCCTTGTTCTCCAACTGGCTTATGGATGCTTTTCCTGTTTTTCCAATAAGATGGAAAAATCTTGAGGGCAAAGGCAATACCTTGGTTTTCTCACCCAGAGCTTCCAGCACGCTACTCTGCCCATATGAGACTTGATCAGTACTTGTCCTCTGATGGATATGTGCCAGGGTCCTTCCTGGTGTCATTTCAGTAACAAGGCAGGTATCTTCCCATGCCAGGGTGGGTAGAAGGGGATGGACTCACCCACTCCCTCACTCACCTCCCTCCTCTCTCCATCCTCCCTTTTGCTTACCGCAGGAGCTCCACTTCATAGTAGGTACTTTCAGACTGATTCGGGATGGGAGTCCAGTGGAGGACGTGGTAGAAAAATTCTGCTTCAAACCACGCAGATGAAGGTCTGGGCAGTTCTGTCCACAGGGAGAACAGTGTCAGTACCAGAGCTAGCAGAGGCCCCCTCCACCTCCCCGCCAGGGAGGAGATGATGGTGGTGATGGTGGCAGGCATTCTAACAGCTCCCATTTACTGAGCACTTTACCTTGAGCTGAGCACTCAGCTAAGTACTTTACATGTATTGTCTCATTTAATTATCACAGTAATCCTACAAGGTAGGCATTTATTACCCCAATTTTACCAGAGAAGAAATGAAGGTTCAGAGAGGTTAAGTGACTTGCCCAAGGTCAATGGGGTAGTAAGTGGTAGAGTGGGCCTTTGAATCCAGATGTGTCTGATCCCAGAGCTAGTATAGTGTCCTTAAATCCCTGTCCTGTGCTGTATGTGATCAGAAGCAGAAGGGCTGGTTGAGAAGAGCCAAGGTGGGTGTGATGCATCCCAGGCAAGAAGGCAGGGGCTGAGGGCTAAGATGTGCCCACAATGAGCTCTCAGATGAGCTGGTCACTGGCTCTGCCCAATCCCTGTCCCTGTCCCTTCCCCAGCCCCATCCCAAGGCCTGCTCCCCATCCCCACACCTGGTCCCCACCCTGGCCCCAGCCCTGGCTCTAGCCCAAGGCCCCCCCCCCTCTGCAGTTCTTTGGGTACACAGATATCCTGCTAGTTGGCATCTACCTGTTTCTCTTCACAGAACCCCAAGCTGAGTGCTTGTCCCATCCCCCCACTTCTAGGAGGGCTTTACTGCAGCCAGATGCCCAGCCTTAGGCTGAGTAGGACAGGCAGTCCTGGGTCTAGACTGGGCTGAGGACGTTTCCAAAAGAGCTGGCACCCTTGGCTCCAAGGTGATATACTAAGTACCAGTGCCTCTCTCCACCTCCCGTCTTCCCCTCACAGCCACCCACACCTTTCACCATGGGAAACTCTAACTTCAAGAGCCTCAAACTAGCACTTGGTAGTGTGACTCAGACAAATCATTTAACCTCGCTGAACTTGTTCTCTCATTTGTAAGAATGTGATAAATACACCTACTTTAAGAGTCTTGCCGATCAAGTGCAATGAAGTACACGGCCAATACCCACATTCAGTTCCTCTTCTCTCCTCCTCGACCCCTTAATGTCTCTCCATCTGACAGCGACTCCCAGACTTCCCTTGTTCTCCAACTTCTCATCATCTCTCTAATAATGCTTCTATTTTCTGACTGTCATTCTCACTTAGAAAGCACATCTGTCCCGGTCCCTTGCTTTCTTTCTTATACTGTCTTTGATCCTCAAGTCTGTGTCTCGATTTCAAAACAGTATACGGAAAGTGAAAAACACAGTGGGTCATTGTGGTGTTTGGGCTGCACATCCCCAGCTCAGCTCTCTATCATGTGAATGGTGACTGCATGTTTTACTTCGTATTCTGGCGTCATGTAGAAGCAGTTTCACTCCCTGCTCTCCCTGCCTCCGCTCCTGGTCCCTCCGGCTCCCGGCCCTTTCATTTTCTCCCTTCAGGATTTAGTCTTTTCAATTGCAGAAACTTTCCAGGATTTCTGGCTGGGTTAGGAGAGCTAAGGAGTAGCAGTAGGGAGGAGGGAGGCAGGTGGCAGTGGGAGAGCATTGGGGGCTAAAGAAGGAGAAGGGATGATCCGATGGGGGTGACAGGTAATAGTGGGGGAAAAGAGCTGAGGTAGGGTGACATGGCACGGGGCAGAAATAGATTAATCGGAGAGCTAAGGGAAGGTAGAGTCAGAGTGAGATCAAAGTAATTCCCCAGAGGGACCAGCAGTCCCTTCATTTGAACTAGAACAACAAAAAAGCCAGGGGTAAATTTATGACTCACAGGGAGGCGGGTGGACGGTGACTTGTGTGTGGGGGGGTCATTTAACTTCTCTATCCATACTTCCACTCCCCCAGTCAATCTCAGTCCCTTCCACGCCCACAACGGGTGAGCCTGAGACCCAGGCTTGCCAGAATGAGGGAGATTCGGGGAGCGGGGAGATAATGGGCGCCCCTCTCCGTAGAGGGCCAACCAGACGGGATTCTCCGTGGGACTCAGAACTTTAATGTAGGAGTGACGACCGGTAGGAGAGGGAGCGGGGCGGGCGCGGAGAGGGCAGGGCTAGACCCCGATCCTTACCGTGCGCGCGAGAGCCGAGGAGCAGGCTGAGGAGGGCCGCAAGCTGCGGTATCAGGCGCGGCAGCATCCTGGTCCAGCCGCATCCTCCGGAGCCGGGATGCTTGCCTCCAGTCGCCGCTCTGCGGGACTGCGACTGAAACCTCCGGCCGCCTGCCAGGCCGCGCCCCGCTAGGCTGACGTCAGAAGGGCGGAGCCTCGAGACGCCCCGCCCCCGAGCCGCGGCGTCAGGGAGCCAGAACCGCTGCGGAGCATGGTCAGCCCAGGCAGGTGGAGAGGAAAGCAGGGGCAGGGCTTGTGCATGCTGTCCCGGGGCGGGGGCCGGGCTCTGGGCAACTCTCACCCTCCTCGCCTCCCGGGGCCCCCGGTGTAATAGGGTGAAAGCGGCCTGGGTAGCCTGGAGGGTGTGTGTATGTGTGTGTGTGTGTGTGTGTGTGTGTGTGTGTGTGTGTGTGTGTGTGTGTGTCTGTTGCGGTGCAGGTGGCGAGGGACAGCCTTGTCCCTGTGGGTGCGGAAGGTGGGGTGAGGGCGTCAGAGCCAATTTTACGGAAGAGTAGGGCTGGGATCCGCAGCTGCTCGGAGTTGGGAAGGACATTGCCCCAGGTGCTCAGGGGATGTGTGAGAGGACACGTGTGGGAGCCTTGGAGCTGCCAAGTACCTTGATGTAGGCCTGAGCTAAACCAACAGTAAAATAGGCAGTCCTCTACCTGCTAAATATTTTGGAAGGGGTGCCGACGACGTCTTCCAGCCTTTTTTGGTTTCCCTCTCCTGCCTGAAATCTTCATGTTCAGAGTTTTTTTTGTCGTGGTCCGAACGGGGGTTCGAAAAGAATTTCCAGACACAAGGCAGAATGTAAAGAATATAGAATTTATTAGCGGGAAGGGTCGCTGCCAGAACAGCGGGTCGACTTCCTAGTAGTCTGGGAGAGTCGAGCCAGAACATGTGCTATTGATCAGTTTTTATAGCCAGAAAACAAACGAATGGCCCGAGGTGAAAATTTCGTTTACTGATTGGTCGAGGCACATATACCTTCCTTCTATAGGGTGGGAGTGGGACAGGGCATATGCCTTCCCTTATTTGGGACAGGTCCCGTTGCCCAGGTGGGCTCAGAGATTTCCTAACCATTGCAACATGGTGGGGAGGGCGATTAAGAGTCCGGTAGGGGGTGTAACGCTGACACATCTTCAGGCAGGGTCGTCCTTTGTCCTTGAAGCACAATTGTTCTTGGAGCACCACATTTTTTTTTTTTTTTTTCCTGCTGGGTAATAGTGCTCAGGGAGAACTGGGTAAACGTCATCAGTCACTCATACCTCTGTCAACTGGCTCATCTGACACTTCACTCCAGGTGCACGGAAGGTATCTGGGCATGGGAGACAAACTGTCCACTTCACTGTTGTTGGGTGGTGGCATGTGCTTCAGACTATGTGTGTGTATGGGGGGCGGGGGGTGGGATGGAAGTCCCATCCTGTATCTGAAGATCTACCTTGGGACTAGAAAGACCTCATTTTTTTAAAAAAATTTATTTATTTATTTTTGGCTGCGTTGGGTTTTGGTCGCTGCGCGCGGGCTTTCTCTAGTTGCAGCGAGCGGGGGCTACTCTTTGTTGCGGTGTGTGGGCTTCTCATTGCGGTGGCTTCTCTTGTTGCAGAGCACGGGCTCTAGGCACGTGGGCTTCAGTAGTTGTGGCTCGTGGGCTCTAGAGCGCAGGCTCAGTAGTTGTGGCACACGGGCTTAGTTGCTCCGCGGCATGTGGGATCTTCCCGGACCAGGGCTCAAACCCGTGTCCCCTGCATTGGCAGGCGGATTCTTAACCACTGCGCCACCAGGGAAGCCCAAGACCTCATTTTTTGATGGTGGTCGGTGAAGGTCAGGGATGCACTGGCCACATGGATAGTGAAGAGTGGTATGTGCAAGCCCAGCAGGACGCATGGTCAGTCAGGGCCACCCTAAGTGGGCAGCTCTTGTTGCCACACTCTTACATCAGCCTGGGGGAAGAGTCCCAGGGTTTTTAATGTGTGAGGATATTTTTTGCACCCTCTGTTGCTCAACTGAGAGATTAGAAGTTAGCCAATTGCTGAGAAGTACCCAGGCATGACCCAAGGGTGTGGCTACTGTCTGAAATGACTTCTTAGTTCCCGTTGACCTTTACAAGCAGGAGTATGCTGCGCGGTGTCTTTCTGAACTTGTCTTTACTTTTACTTTTGTGTTGAGTTGTAAGAGTTTACAAGTCTATACCCCCTCACCATTTTGAAGAAGGATCAGGATTTCTTAATTCATTCATATGACATATATTTAATGCATATCATTATGAACCTGGGGATATTATGTGCCTGCACATTGTTGAGGCTGAGGAAAAAACGGTGATGAAAACAAGGTCCCTTTCCACAAGAAATGAACACTCAGCTAGAGAGAGAAAGTGAACAGAGATTTTTAATATGCTGTGGTAAGTGCTTTGGGAAGGGAAATACAGGCTCACATGGGGACACAGGAAACAGACACTCTACCACAACTGGGGTCAAGGATAAGGAACGTTTCCTGGAGGAGGTGACATCTAAGCTGAGACCTGAGGAATCAGTAGGAGGTAACTGGGTGAAGAGGGGAGAAGGAGGGTGTTCCAGACAGAGGGAAGTATATGCTTAGATATGAGGGAATATGGCATTTTTTGAAGAATCCTGTAAAGTGAGTAAATTAGCATTCCTATTTTAAGAAGAGGAAACCACTGTGACTGACATAGGTTAATGTTTTGCTCAGGGCAGAGCCAGCATTTGAATGTAGACTATTCCAGTGTATCCTGGTGCCTCAAAGAAAGCACCTAGAACAGGAGTTATGTCAGACATATGATTACTGTACCTTTTTCTTTTAAGAAATTCAGTGTTTATTTTGGTTTGTATCCAGTTATTCAATCTCAGTGTTGTGAAAAGTCCACCTAAGGTTCAGTGATTTCTGGTATTCATACCAGTATTGGGACAGATACTAGAAAGTAATTATAATAGTAACTTTTGTTTATTGAGCTCTTACTACGTATCAGTCATTCTGCTAAATACTTAATATGTTGTATCAGAGACTGGCTAGATGGTCAGCAATTCCATTTCCTCTTCCTGGGCACACATGACAGCTACATTTCCTAGCTTCCTTTGCAATTAGATGGAATATGTGACTGGGTTTTAACCAATGTAAAGTTGAATTGATGGGTGCCACTTCCCGGCCTGGCCTCTAACTGTGTCTTTGCTATTCTGTCAGCCAGTGGAGGGGGCCTAGTGGAGGACTCCAAGGGGATGGAAGGAGCTTGGGTCCCTGAATCACCTCTTGGAGGGGAGCTATGCAGGAGAGACACCCAATCTACATCAGCCTGTGACTTGATTGTGGGGCACACTCTTCTTGTGTGTAGCCACTGAGATTTTGGAATTTTCGTTATAGCAGCTAATGTTAACTACCCTGATTAATGTGCAAACATTGTCTCATTTAATCCTTATTACTGCCCCGCTAGATTGACATAATTATTAATGTCTTACAGATGGGAAAGTGAGGTCAGGGACAACATCACTTGTCTGCATCACTCAGCCACTTAGTGGCAGAGCTAAGATTACAGTCCAGGTCTGTTTGACTCCAGAGCTCATGCTTTTGCCACCATATAAAAAATGCCCTTCCCAATCTTGGAAGAGTTCTTGGGAAAGACAAGTGTCTACTGAGCTGAGAGAGAGAAGGAGAGGAGGGTGAGGGTGGGGGAGGAGGAACAGCTCAGGGCTGAGTATAGTGGGAAGAGGGAAGGTGAGGAGCCCCAGAGAACATGTGGGCAGAGCCTTGCCCCCATGGCCACACTGGGAAAATTTTAGGACAAGTTTTGGGCTTTGGATGGTTCCATTGTCCCATTTTCGCTCTACTTCATCTTGGTCTTCAGGTTGATGCTTCTGAATGGGCACCACTGTGGGGTAGGGTGGGCATCTGAGCGGTAGGAAGTCCAGCTCGAGTGTGGTAACAGACGCGGCTTGCAGTTTCTGTCCCTGGACTGGTGATTAGGGAAGTTCCAGGCCTTGTGATCACCATGTCAGAGCTAAACATAACAGGGAGAGAGACCTCAATGGAACCAACGCCGAGAAGAAATCAGAGAAAAGGAAGCTGCCTGGGGATACTTGGTAGTCACTGGGTCAAGGCGAATGACAGATGTGAGGGGAAGAGGCCATCAAGGGCCAGCCCAGCCCCAGGAGGAGCCTTCTTGCTGTTGGTTACAGAACCTAATTAACATCCACATCCATTCACCCGTCTGCCTGGCTCTCTCCTGGATGAGAATAAAAGAGCTCAGCAGGGACAGAACCCCCTTCCGAATGTCCCTCTCCCTCTCTCTTCTGTTCAGATGGTGGCTCAGACTTGAATGGAGAGTTGCTTGAATTTTAGTTGGATGGGTGATAGGCCTCCCTAAAGGGTTTTGGGCAGGAGAGAGACATGGCAGATTTGCATTTTAAATAGAAGAGGAAACCCAGAGTACAGAGGTAACTAGCTAAGGTGACTCAGCTAGTTAGTGGCAGAATCAAAACCCTGATCTGATTGAAGTTCAACTTTTTGCCTGACAGGCCCCAACAAATAAGCTTGTGGAACTATGAAGACCATGTGAATCACGTGTCATGTTTTGTGCCCCCTAGCAAAGAGAAAAGAGGAAGAAATACTGGTCTCCCAGGTGAGGGACCTCCCCTGCTAATTCTCTTGAATCAGCAGAGCTGGGGCCAAGGGCCATCTCAAGCCTGCAGTCTACTCGGGATATCATTCTTGGCCAGTGGTCAAGATCCACAAGGCTGCTGGGAGCAGCCTGTGGGCCTCAGAAACAGGACACCTATTTCTCGCCCTAGCTTGGCCACTGCCAGGTGTGTGCCCTTGCACCAGTCCCTTTACCTCTATTAGCTAATGACAGGATTGGAAGAATTGTAACCTTCCTGGGCTGTTGCAAGGCCAGATACGGAAGTGTTCTGACAACTGATAAAGGCTTCCCAAATAAGAGGGGGTGTGGCTAGTAGAAATATTCAGCAGAAAGGCCTCATACTAACTAGAGGGAACCAGTGCCCTTTCCCCTTGTCTGCATTCACTTGTCCCTTCTCCAGGCTGTATGTTGTGCTGAACCCCACCCCACCCCAGGACAACTGGGGCCTTTGCCCACACTTGGACTCCTCCTCGCCTCCAATCATCTTATCAGGAAGGGTGAGCACCTAGCCCATTGCCATTGCTCTCATGAACCTGGGTAGGAGAGATTAAGAACGCTGACAAAAATATCCCATTCCCTTCAAGAAACAGCTGTGTTTTCCTTCTGTAGTCCAGATGACTTTGACTTCTCCAGTTTTTAGGGGTGTCATTTCCCTTTAATTCTAAACTTAACAGCAGTCTGAGCTCCTATCCTATGAAGGGAGGAAGTTCATCTGCTCTTGGGTTTCCATTTCCAGAGAACTTGTGGGGTTCTCCAGGGAAGTCTCCCATGCCCAGGGCTCTCCTGGCAGTCTCACACCTCACTTCCTAGGGTCTCATGGTGCTGGGCTGCAGCTGCCCACTTCAAGTGTGGACACAGGGCCTATCACATTTTGACTTGCTGTTGGAGGCTTGCAAATAGCAGAAGTACCAAAGAGATAGTTTTCAACTCTATTAAGAAGTAGCCACTCGGAGCTGCCACCAGTTCGGTCCCGTTCTGAAAACTTTCCTTAAGCTCCTGGCAGTCATTGTGGCAGGAAGGAACCAGTTAGCGTCCCACCTTTGGAAATCTCCAGGCCTCTCTAAACAACTTCCTTGCCCCCAGAGAGGGGAGAGGCCTTCCGTTCCCTGCTCAAAGCCCACTACTTCTTCTTCTTATTTCTCGCTTTAAGATGATTCACAGGAAGAGCATCAATATCCTTCAAGGGAAATTCCTAGCCCCACCCCAATGTATAGTGTGGCTCCAATGGCCCACAAAGGGCTAGTTGCTGGCATATTTCCTTAAGTCTGCCTTAGCCTCAGATAACAGCACAAGTGGGACAGCATCTGTATGGCCCAGACAGTGGCATGTCAAGCACATTCCAGGGCCCTGCACAGCCATTCCTCCACGGAGGGGAAGAGACCAGGTTTACCTGCTTCTCCTGTGCGTGTCTGGGCTCCTGGTCTTCTATGAGCAAAACCACGACAAAGAACCGTGATGTTCAGGTGTGGGATGGGACAGCCTAAATTCAGCCTATTTTTCTAACTTCTCCGGGCCATGGATCTGCTAAGGAGATACTCAGTTGACATTGCCAAACAAAACCTCTAGACCTCGGTCTGAGGGACCTGTCTTGGGTCCACTACTGACGTCTGGGCCTTTGCCCAAAACTATGGGCATATACTTACTTTCTGTTGACATGACTAAGAAGGTTCACCCAGGACAGAGGGAGGCTCCCACCTAAAGACAAATCCTAATTACTACTCTGTGATATAGAAATTGCTTGTAACCCTTGAATTACAGTTTTTCAGTTTCAAGAATTTAAAGGTATCCATTCCACTGTGCCTCTGGTAGCAGTAGGAGTGCTGGGTGGGAAGACCTAAAACCAGGCTTTAAGCCCCAGTTTGTCAGTTGTCATCTGTGACTTTGGGCAGGTCACAAATTCCCCAGGTCTCAGGTTTCGTACCTCTAATATAAAGATGATACCTCTTCTTACAGCCTATTGGGGTTGTCGAGAGGATTAATGTAAGCAAACGTTTGTTAAGTACCCTTGACTAGGTCCTGTGGGATACAAAAATTAGTCATACGCTGGCCTGATCAGGAGCATGTACTTTCAGGGGATTTAAACCTGTAATAAATAACGTCTAAGGACCAGCTTAGATGTAAGGTGTCTTGTAAATTCTAAGGTGTAATACACATGTAGGGTATTAGTACTGCTGGTATTGTTCTTATGGATTGGGTCTCCTTTCTGGTCACTGCCAGGCCAAGCAGATCTTGGCCAGGTCGTAACCCCAAGCCTGTTCTCCCCGTCCCCTCATGGCTCCAAGAGATCTTGCTGCCCCTTGGGATCCTGGAATCCGTACGTGGAGGACAATTCATCTGTACCCCTGCTTCTCTTCCAGCACTTTCCCCAGGACATACTGGAAATAAGGTCTTTCCTCTTTCACAGAATTAATGACAAGTACAAGAAATGATAATTGGAGGTCAGCTGGGCATGGTGCATAGAAAGTGTGCACATGTTCCCGGTGGATGGGTGCGTGGGAGGGGAGCATGGAAGAGGGAAGTTCTACAGTCCGAGGGCGCAGTTCAAGTTCTTATAATTTATAGGAAAATGAAAGTCAGAGAGGAGGAGCTCAGTTAGCTAGACAAGTTCACACCTCACCCCCAGATTCATTCTGTGGCCATCTGACCTTTTGGGACATAAGAACAAGTGAGTTGTCCTTCTCACCTTGTTCCAAACTCTTTTTCACAAGCCAGCAGTTGGGTGACTGATAACGGGAAGTCCTGCTGGTCCTTCTGGTGGCCGGTAGCCCCTCCTTTCTGCCTGCACTAACCTGCCCTTCTCTCCTCCCTCAGCCCCTCCTCCCAGGACACCAAAGGAACCCAAGTGGAAAATTCTCAGGACCCATGAGAGAAAAATGAACATTTCTTCTGCAGCTTTTTAGAGTTCTTGAATATGGTGAGGTTATTTTTTATACTTCTTGGAACTTTGGTTTGGTAAACACATTTTTTTAACACATAAAAATTCTTTGATTATGTAATAAATGTTCAGAAATATATACCATTTATCAACACTTTGATGTATGGTATGAAGCACCAAATAGGTGACTCATGTTTAATGTTACCAATTGTGGAAATTCTAAACCTAATTTCAGAAAGCTGAAGTGAATAAATGCTCTGAGGCTCATGAAATTTTTGTAAGTGGTCACTACTTGTGTCCACATTTATAAATTAACAGGAGGGTTTCCATGCGAGTACTGGATACTTGCCCATCCATTGTTCTCAGGAGATGCTCCCTTTGCAACCATATAATGAGGTACTTCTTCTGGCTCCTGGACTAGGAACCTCTTTCCATTACATGTGTTCTTGAGCTCTGGACTCAATTCTTTCCCCCTCTCCATTTAACTTTCCTCCCCACACCAACTCTGGTCATTACATACTAAAGCGTAAGTCAGTAACTCAGCTCCTCTGAGGTCCCACTTTGATAACAAAGTCCATTATTGCCACATCTTCCTCACGGCCCTTCTCCCTCTTGGGTCAACAGCTTGAATCTGCTAATATTCATTGAGTACTTGCTCTGTGTCAGCCACTGTGATTAGCACCGGGGGACAAAAATGAAAAAGAGACTGTGTTTGCCTTGGAGGATGCTTAGTTTGAAAGCGAGGGGAAAAGGAAACCTAGCGTTTATTTTCGTGCTGGCTAATGCGCTGTTATTACTTCATCTGATCCTATTTGAGGTATTCTTTTCTCATTTTACAGAGGAGGAAACTGAGAGGTTATATGATTTTCCCAAGGTTACTCAGCAAATGGTCCAGTCCAGGCCTGTCTGACCCTACATCACCACTTTCCTTTTCACCCCTACTCCCACCAGCCACAGACATAAAGAAGCAGATGGGACATTCCAGCTGTAGGTCAGTTGGGAGGTTGCCAGGCAAAGAACTAGGTTGAGGCCTGTTGGCAGGTGTCTGGATACAACCGTGTCCCCCTGTGAGAGACCCAGAACCCAAGGCAGCCAGAGTGAGGTGTATGTGTCAAATCTCCCTGTCTCTTTAATTACAAGAATTTCTCAGGAGCCTGAACGTGATTACATGTAGGACTCATTTGTTTTTAAAGGAATAGTTTTATTTTTATTTTATTTTATTTTATCTTATCATTTTATTTTATTTTATATTTTATTTTATTTTTTGGCTGTACCGTGCAGCATGTGGGATCTTAGTTCCCTGACCAGGGATTGAACCTGTGCCCCCTGCAGTGGAAGCGCGTAGTCTTAACCACTGGACCGCCAGGGAAGTCCATGTAGGACTCATTTTGATGATCCTTAATTTAATCACATCTGCAAAGACCCTGTTTCCATAGGAGGGACCATTCATAGATTCCAGGGATTAGGACATGGATAGCTTCTGGAGAGCCATTTTCATCTTACCACAGTGACCAGTTTCAACATTCATTTCTGTATTCATTCAATCCTACCTTGATTCAACATATATTTATTGAGCATTTACTCAATACCGGACACTGCAGGACACTGGGAAGACATGGTGAGCGAAGCAGAGCCTTCTCGGAGCCTTACAGTTTAGAAGTGGAGATGGGCGTTGATCAAATAATCATCCAAATAATATGCAAAATTGCAACTGTGGTAAGTGCCATGAGAGTCCATAATTGGGACCTGACCTGGTGAGAAAGGCCCAAGAGAACTTCTCTGAGGAGGTGCTGCTTGAGTTGAAATCTGAGGGACGAGTTGGGGTCACCAGGTTAAGAGGGGAGGGAAGAGTGTTGCAGGCAGAGGGAACAGATGGCAGGACCAGGGCATGACCAGCACCGGCAGGATGTGCAGGGCTTGGGGAGGGGCCCATGGGGAGAGGGGTGTGGGTTTCAGGCACTGTGTGTGGGGGTCAATCTGTTGTGCCTTCTCCCCATCCTTTAGCCCAATCCTAACTCGTGGCCCCTGCCTGGTATCCTAGGACCCTTCCTCCCCGTTCCTCCTTCAGGCCTCATCCTCTCACTTCCTGCCCAGTGTGCCATGTGGTTTAGCAAGGAAACCCCCTGAGCTCAGTGTTAAGGGCAGACCTCTAATCTTTGATCAACGAAAAATTCAGAAGAGCTTACTGTGTGGCAGACATTGTGTCGGGAGTTACAGAGATGAAGACAAGAAAGTGACATTCTTCTGGCCCTTGAGGCAAGAGACTATAGGGTGGAGGGGAAAGCGTGAGGGCTTGAATGCTGAATAGCCTGTTGACCTGCATTGAATCTCCTTTCTACTACTTACTGCTGTGTGATCTTGGGAGAATGACTTCGCCTCTCTGTACTTCAGTCTCTTTCAGGAGCACTCAAGTCAACCAACTTTTAATATGGCCCCACTGTGTGCTAGGCAGTAGGCCAAGTGCTGGCAACCCTCAGAGACCTGTCTGGCTGGGAGCAGAACACTGAGGTTGATTGTTTCCTCTCCTGGGACTCCAGCTTCAGTTCTGCTGCCTGCGGTGCTTGATCCAAATGGGTTTCCGGGGTAGATGCCACCAAGTGGTTTCTGCACAGGGGCCCCATGCCAGGCATAGTGCTCCAGGAGATGGCAGTCAGATGAATGTTCTGGGAGTGTGGACCCATCTGGCCTTCTTCCTGCCTCCTCTTCCCTCCTTCTGCAGAATATTCGACACTGTCTCCAGAGAACCCTCCTTGATAAACACTAGTCATTCCAGGCTTGTGCGTCACCCCCAACTTTGCGGAGTACTCTTTTGGCCAACAATTTTCATCTACATCTTTGTTTATTGGCCACTATTACTAGGTGCCTCAACTTGATGTTTTGGTAATGACACTGGTCCTAGTCTTTTCCATCAAACCATCTGTGTGAATAGGCCAAGATGGGGTCAGATAGCTTGCTAACTCTACTGAGTTTGGCAAATCGCTTTACATCTTTAAGCCTCCATTTCTATGGTAAAGTGAAAATATAAGTCCCTTGTCATCCTTCCAGGGCTTCTGTGAATATCAAATGATATTCTGCCCCCGCGTCCTGTTTTTACTCCATTGCGGTGCCCAAGATGAGGTTTAGGGTGGGGTGAGGAAGGGCAAAAGCTTGAGCATTGAGTGGTTGAACTCTCTAAAATTGGCTGAGCCTTACTGATACCCATGATTCCTCCTCTAAGGGCTGTTGCGGGTGCAGGTGGGTTAACTGCCCAGAAGTTGTCTTGTTAGGTTTCTTTTCCAACCATAGCGGCTTTTGAGTCTTCAATTCCCTCCCTGCTCTCTCGCCTTTGAACATCTGGGTGGGGGATTTTGTTCAGAGTGTGAAACAGTCTTCTAGATGGCTCAGGTCTTCATAGGTGTGAGGAGTTGTTTTTATCCTTTGGCGGGAAGGCATTTTCCATGTGAGCAGAGGTGTGAGGCTGTGACCCCTCATGCCCTGGGGCTGCTCTGCGCCTGAGAGTTCAGGCACCCATGGGAAGCCATGGAACTGGATTCTGGGGTAGGCTTTGGGGCAGGCTGAGGAGCCAGCCTAGTTACTACACAACCAGGCCCAGCAGGGAAGGGAGGATAGACAGCCTCAGAGATAGGCTGAGAAATGTGTGAAGGAGAGGATTCAGAGCAG